>NC_059194.1:44389490-44703062 GCF_020615455.1 Coregonus clupeaformis | reverse complement strand
CCGAGACTGCTCCTCCTCCTGGTTCGGGCAGGCTTCGCAGCGCCGTCCCCGGAGTACTAGCTGCCACCGCTCTATGTTTTGTCAGTCGATTGCTTTTGTCTGTCTGTATCACCTGTGTCCATTTGTGTGTTGATTGCGTGCCCTATAAGTTCCTTGTTTTGTGTTAGTATTATTGTGTGTTGTTATTTTTACTGTCATGCTGTTCGGAGCTACGTGTTTGCACTCTGTGTGTTTTGTATTTAGTGTTTACGCGTGTATGCGTAATTCTCCCTCGCCTCTTGTTTTGTCGAGGTCGTGTTATTTTTGGACATTTGACTTTGGATTATTAAAGTCTGTTGGACTTAACCTCTGTGTCCTGCGCCTGACTCCTCCACCATATCCACATCGGTTCCCATCTGACAGGGTGGTGGGGTTGGAAAGCAATAAAAGGAAATATATTTTAAAAAAGGATATGTACTGTATATATATGTACAGTGGGGAAAAAAAGTATTTAGTCAGCCACCAATTGTGCAAGTTCTCCCACTTAAAAAGATGAGAAGCTTTCATCATAGGTACACGTCAACTATGACAGACAAATTGAGAAAAAAAATCCAGAAAATCACATTGTAGGATTTTTTAATGAATTTATTTGCAAATTATGGTGGAAAATAAGTATTTGGTCACCTACAAACAAGCAAGATTTCTGGCTCTCACAGACCTGTAAGAGGCTCCTCTGTCCTCCACTCGTTACCTGTATTAATGGCACCTGTTTGAACTTGTTATCGGTGTAAAAGACACCTGTCCACAACCTCAAACAGTCACACTCCAAACTCCACTATGGCCAATACCAAAGAGCTGTCAATGGACACCAGAAACAAAATTGTAGACCTGCACCAGGCTGGGAAGACTGAATCTGCAATAGGTAAGCAGCTTGGTTTGAAGAAATCAACTGTGGGAGCAATTATTAGGAAATGGAAGACATACAAGACCACTGATAATCTCCCCTCGATCTGGGGCTCCACGCAAGATCTCACCCCGTAAGGGTCAAAATGATCACAAGAACGGTGAGCAAAAATCCCAGAACCACACGGGGGACCTAGTGAATGACCTGCAGAGAGCTGGGACCAAAGTAACAAAGCCTACCATCAGTAACACACTACGCCGCCAGGGACTCAAATCCTGCAGTGCACAGACGAGTCCCCCTGCTTAAGCCAGTACATGTCCAGGCCCGTCCGAAGTTTGCTAGAGTGCATTTGGATGATCCAGAAGAGGATTGGGAGAATGTCATATGGTCAGATGAAACCAAAATATAACTTTTTGGTAAAAACTCAACTCGTCGTGTTTGGAGGACAAAGAATGCTGAGTTGCATCCAAAGAACACCATACCTACTGTGAAGCATGGGGGTGGAAACATCATGCTTTGGGGCTGTTTTTCTGCAAAGGGACCAGGACGACTGATCTGTGTAAAGGAAAGAATGAATGGGGCCATGTATCATGAGATTTTGAGTGAAAACCTCCCTTCCATCAGCAAGGGCATTGAAGATGAAACGTGGCTGGGTCTTTCAGCATGACAATGATCCCAAACACACCGCCCGGGCAACGAAGGAGTGGCTTCGTAAGAAGCATTTCAAGGTCCTGGAGTGGCCTAGCCAGTCTCCAGATCTCAACCCCATTGAAAATCTTTGGAGGGAGTTGAAAGTCCGTGTTGCCCAGCGACAGCCCTAAAACATCACTGCTCTAGAGGAGATCTGCACGGAGGAATGGGCCAAAATACCAGCAACAGTGTGTGAAAACCTTGTGAAGACTTACAGAAAACGTTTGACCTGTGTCATTGCCAACAAACGGTATATAACAAAGTATTGAGACATTTTTATTATTGACCAAATACTTATTTTCCACCATAATTTGCAAATAAATTCTTTAAAAATCCTACAATGTGATTTTCTGGATTTTTTTTCCTCATTTTGTCTGTCATAGTTGACGTGTACCTATGATGAAAATTACAGGCCTCTCTCATCTTTTTAAGTGGGAGAACTTGCACAATTGGTGACTGACTAAATACTTTTTTTCCCCACTGTATGTATATGTATTTATACGTACAGTGCTATGAAAAAGTATTTGTCCCCTTTCTAATTTTCTCTACTTTTGCATATTTGTGATACTGAATGTTATCAGATATTCAACCAAAACATAATATTAGATAAAGGGAACATAAGTGAACAAATAACACAACAATTACATATTTCATAAACAATGTCATGCAACACCCAATTCCTCTGTGTGAAAAAGTATTTGCCCCCTTACACTCAATAACTGGTTGTGCCACCTTTAGCTGCAATGACTCCAACCAAATGCTTCCTGTAGTTGTTGATCAGTCTCTCACGTCGCTGTGGAGGAATTTTGGCCCACTCATCCATGCAGAACTGCTTTAACTCAGTGACGTGTGGGTTTTCAAGCATGAACTGCTTGTTTCAAGTCCTGCCACAACATCTCAATTGGGATTAGGTCTGGACTTTGACTAGGCCATTCCAAAACTTCCAATTTGTTGCTTTTTAGCCATTTTCATGTAGACTTGATTGTGTGTTTTGGATCATTGTCTTGCTGCATGACCCAGCTGTGCTTCAGCTTCAGCTCACAGACGGATGGTCTGACATTCTCCTGTAGAATTATCTGATACAGAGCAGAATTCATGGTTCCTTCTATTAAGGCAAGTCGTCCAGGTCTTGAGGCAGCAAAGCATCCCCAAACCATCACACCACCACCACCATGCTTGACCTTTGGTATGATGTTCTGACTGTGGAATGCAGTGTTTGGCTGGTGACGACGAACGCCAAAGCCTGCCCGAACAAGGAGGGGAGGCAGCTTCGGAGGAAGTCATGACAACTACACTTTACACCCCCGTAATGCTTACTTACTTCCCAACAATGCCACTGCCACTCCATATCTCATCATTCCATTTGTCTTGTCTTGTCAATTACACACACCTGGTTCATATTCCCCTCATTAGTACGTGTTTAAGTGTTCCCTCTGCCCCCTTGTCCTTGTGGGTGATTGTTTATTGTGAGGATTAGTAGCTCGGTTGTGCTCAGTATTTTGTATTGCCAGGGTATTTTTCCCCGTGTGCATGTTTGTTCTAGTGCGCCTGTTTTGCGCACTGGACTGGTTACGCTGGATTACGGAATAAACTCTGTATACTGTGATTTACCCTGCTGCGCCTGAATCCTTATAATCACCCATCACAAATGGAGTCAGCAGGAGAGGAGCGCATGCCTGGAGTCGTGACACGGGTCCAGGAGCATTCAACAATGCTAGCCAGCTTGGGAGAAGCGATGGATCAGGTTCTCCTGATCGTCCAACGCCTGGAGAGGAGAGGACCCGATCTGTCGAGACCAGCTGGGTAACCACATCCAGCCAACCACAACCCAGCACCCAGAGGGATCCATATATCCCGACCACGGGAGTTCGACGGGACAGCTGCTCTCTGCCAGGGATTCCTCCTCAAACTGGAGCTCTACTTCTCCAGCATCAGGCCGGCCCCATCGGAGCGGGACAAGGTGTCCGTCTTCGTCTCCTGCCTCTCGGGGAAAGCCCTGGAGTGGGCCTACGCGGTCTGAAATGAAGGAGGAGCCGCGTTGGACAACTACGGGGAGTTAACTCGCCTCTTTCAGGCTGTCATCGATCACCCGCCCGAAGGTCGAGAGGCGGGCGAGCGGCTGGTCCACCTGAGGCAGGGGACAAGGACTGCGCAGGACTTCGCCTTGGCGTTTCGGACTCTAGCAACTGGGTCCGGGTGGAACGAGCGGGCCCTTATCGACCACTTCTGGTGCCAACTGCGGGAGGACGTCTGAAGGGAGCTAGCCTGCCGGGACACCATGTTGTCCTTCATGCAACTGGTGGACATGGCCATCCATTTGGACAACCTGCTGGTGGCCAGAGGACGTCCTGGAGGGGGTCTGCCCGTTCCAACCCCGGCCGACTCGGATCACGAGCTGATGGAGCTGGGTGGAGCCGCGGTCCGAGAGATTGGAGGACGACAGCGCCAGTGTCACTCTGGTGGCACAAAGGGACATTACACCGCACAATGTCGTCAGCGTTCTTTTGGGTCTGGAGGCGGCAGGCAGGGCAATCTCACATCACCCCAGGTATCGAACACCCACAACTGTTCAGAGCCCTATGCTGCGCACTGTACCCTACCCATCCACTTTCCTGATCACATTGTAGTTCCCCAGTGTAATGCGCTAGCCGATTCAGGCGCAGCTGGGAACTTTATGGACAGGACATTCTCACACAGTCTAGGTGGAAAGTCCAGACAGTACCCCCACCGTGCGCATTTCCCCTCGAATACCTCGATTTGGCGCACACGATTTCCAAAACGCAGGCAACCAAGTTACCACCTCATCGGGCAGGGGATTGCGCGATAAACCTCTGGGTAGACGCAGTGCCTCCCAGGAGTCATGTGTATCCCCTGTCACAGGCTGAAACGGAGGCTATGGAAACACACATCACCGAGTCCCTGTGCCAGGGGTTTATACGTCCCTCCACTTCACCCGCCTCCTCAAGTTTCTTTTTTGTGAAGAAGAAAGACGGCGGTCTGCGCCCTTGCATTGATTATCGATCACTGAACAAGTAGACGATACGATTTAGTTATCCTCTCCCCCTCATTCCTTCAGTGATCGAGTCAATGGATGGGGCGCGCATCTTCACCAAATTAGATCTCCGGAGTGCGTACAACCTGGTGCGTGACCGAGAGGGGGATGAGTGGAAGACAGCATTCAGCACAACCACAGGGCATTAGCCCAACGGTTTGATGAATACTCCATCCATCTTCCAGTCCTTTGGGAACTAGATGTTTCGGGACATGCTTGGTCACGGTGTAGTGGTCTACATCGATGACATTCTGGTGTATTCCCCTACGCGTGCCGAGCATGTGTCCCTGGTTCGCAAAGTGGTGGCCCAACTGTTGGAAAATGACCTTTATGCCAAGGCAGAAAAGTGTCTGTTTTTCCAGCAGTCCGTCTCCTTCCTCGGATACCGCATTACCACCTCAGGCGTGGAGATGGAGGGGGATCGCATTTCAGCCGTGCGTAATTGTCTGACTCCAACCATGGTTAAGGAGGTGCAGCGCTTTATTGGCTTTGCCAACTACTATCAGAGGTTTATCCGGGGCTTTGGCAAGGTCGCAGCTCCATTTACATCTCTGTTGAAGGGTGGGCTGTCCCGGCTCCACTGGTCTGCTGAGGCGGACAGGGCCTTCAGTAACCTGAGGGGTCTGTTCTCCTCAGCCGCAGTACTGATCCACCCCGATCATCACTACCGTTCGTAGTGGAGGTGGATGCATCCGAGGTAGGGATAGCCTCTGTCCTGTCTCAACGCTCGAGCACGCAACCCAAGCTCCGCCCCTGTGCCTTCTTCTCTAAGAAGCTCAGCCCGGCGGAGCAGAACTACGACGTTGGTGATCAGGAGCTGTTGGCTGTTGTCCGAGCCCTGACCTTGTGGAGGCATTGGCTCGAAGAGGCGAAACACCCTTTTTCTTGTCTGGACGGACCACCGTAACCTGGAGCACATCCGGGCAGCAAGGAGGCTGAATCCTAGCCAGGCCAGGTGGGCCCTATTCTTCACTCGGTTTGATTTCACACATCCCGGGTACGAAGAACGTGAAGGCAGACACATTGTCATGGCTGTATGACACAGAGGAGCGGCCCAGAGACAACACCCCCATACTCCAGGCCTCCTGCATTGAGGCGCCGGTAGTATGGGCGATGGACGCGGATATAGAGCAGGCATTACGCACAGAACCATCTCCACCTTAGTGTCCAGCTGGGCTGCAGTACGTGCCTGCTCTTATCCATGACCGTCTGATCTACTGGGCACACACGTCACCCTCCTCTGGTCACCCAGGTATCGGTCGTACAGTGCGCCGCCTTACCGGAAAGTACTGGTGGCCTACCTTGGCTAGGGACGTGAGGGTGTATGTTTCCTCCTGCTCGGTGTGCGCCCAGAGTAAGGCACCTAGGCACCTCCCAGTGGGTAAGTTACAACCTTTACCAGTTCCACAACGACCATGGTCTCACCTGAGTGTTGATTTCCTTACCGATCTTCCACCCTCCCAAGGTAACCCCACCATCCTGGTCGTTGTGGAATGCTTTTCCAAGGACTGCCGCCTCCTTCCTCTGCCCGGTCTCCCCATGGCCCTGCAAACTGCGGAGGCCCTGTTTACACACGTCTTCCGGCACTATGGGGTACCAGAGGATATAGTGTCTGACCGGGGTCCCCAGTTCACATCCAAGGTCTGGAAGGCGTTCATGGACGTCTGGGGGTCTAGGTCAGCCTGATCTCTGGTTTCCACCCCGAGTCTAATGGGCAGATGGAACGGGTAAATCAGGATGTGAGTAGGTTCCTGCGGTCCTACTGCCAGGACCGGCCGGGGGAGTGGTCGGTGTTCTTGCCATGGGCCGAATATGCCCAGAACTCTCTCCGTCACTCCTCCACTACCCGAACACCATTCCAATGTGTTTTAGGTTACCAACCGGTTCTGGCACCGTGGTACCATAGCCAGACTGAGGCTCCTGCGGTGGATGACTGGTTTTGGCACGCGGAGGAGACGTGGGACGCTGACCACGTCCACCTCCAACGCGCCTTGACCGCCACCGCTGTGAGGCCCTGGTCTTCGTACCGGGTGATCGGGTCTGACTCTCAAGCCGGAATCTGCCCCTTCGCCTGCCCAGCCGGAAGCTGAGCCCGCGGTTTGTGGGGCCATTCAAAGTCCTGAGGAGAATCACTGAGGTTACCTATAGGTTATTACTCCCCCATGATTACCGTATTAACCCCTCGTTTCATGTGTCTCTCCTCAGGCCGGTGGTGGCTGGTCCATCGAGGGGGCCCCAGCGTACTCCGTCCATTCCAACCTGGATTCGAGGTGTCGGGTGGGGGGCCTTCAGTACCTCGTGGAGTGGGAGGGGTACGGTCCGGAGGAACGTTGCTGGGTCCCGGTGAGTGATATCCTCGATCCCTTACTGTTGCAGGATTTCCACCGTCGCCATCCGGCTCGCCCTGCTCCGCGTCCTCCTGGCCGTCCCTGAGGCCAGGGTCGGCACGCTGTTGGAGCTGCGCTTCAAGGGGGGTGGGTACTGTCACGACTTTCTCCGAAGCTGCCTCCCCTCCTTGTTCTGGCAGGCTTCGGTGTTCGTCGTCACCGGCCTTCTAGCCACTACCGCTCCATATCTCATCATTCCATTAGTCTTGTCTTGTCAATTACACACACCTGGTTCATATTCCCCTCATTAATATATGTTTAAGTGTTCCCTCTGCCCCCTTGTCCTTGTGGGTGATTGTTCATTGTGAGGATTAGTAGCTCGGTTGAGCTCAGTATTTTGTAATGCCGGGGTATTTTTCCCCGTGTGCATGTTTGTTGGTCACACTGGATTGCGGAATAAACTCTGTAAACTGTGATTTACCCTCCTGCCCCTGACTCCTTCAAATCACGCATCACAGTAGTGAATAGAACAGGTGCAGTCTATTGTATACCAGTAGTTGTCATGCTGTCCTCAATGTGTGAAGATAAAGCATGCATTGCCAGATGTTTTTCCCCTGTTCACCAGCAAACCCATCCACAACCACAACCGGTAGATAGCCATTGTACTGTGCTTGGTCATGACTGTTTGTTGGCTTTAATGTAACTAATTAATGTTGTAACGACACATATACTGAAGTTATTCAGTCTTTGATGGCATATGGTAAACTGAGAATAAAGAAAGAGAAAGGAGAATGTTTTTTCTTTCTTCGTTATTTTACTCTCATAGCCTTGCTCAGGGGTCCTCTCATCCAAGCCTTGAGGTCCGCACGTAGCACTGGTTTCCATCCTTTCCCTCTAATCAGTAAATAATTCAAGCCTGTGTCACTAGGTCAGTGAACTCTGGTCAATCAATGACATCAATTGATAGTTAAAATCAAATCAAATTTGATTGGTTGCGTACACATACACTACATGACCAAAGGTATGTGGACACCTGCTTGTCGAACATCTCATTGTCACGCCCTGACTTATGGGACTCTTGTATGTTGAGTCAGGGTGTGGATATCTATGTTAGTATTTCTTTGCATTCTATGTTGTGTGTTTCTATGTTTGGCCGGGTGTGATTCCCAATCAGAGGCAGCTGTCGCTCGTTGTCTCTGATTGGGGATCATACTTAAGTAGCCTGTTGGCACTCATTAGTTGTGGGATCCTGTTCTGTGTAGAGGCTTGTATTGTGTTTAGCCTGAGGACTTCACATTATGTTGTTTTGTTGTTTTTGTTCGTGTGTTTAGTTTATAATTAAACATGTATGCATTTCACGCTGCGCCTTGGTCTGACCCGTCCTTCAACGTCTGTGACAGAAGATCCCACCAAAAATGGACCAAGCAGCGTGCCCAGGAGCAGACATCCTGGACATGGGAGGAGATCCTGGACGGAAAGGGATCCTGGACATGGGAGGAGATTCAGGCTGGGATGGATCGCCGTCCTTGGGAGGAGACAGTGGAGGCCCGGTTTAGAGAGGAGCAACGGCAACGCAGAAGGCGCCGGCCGAGGAGGAAGCCCGAGAGACAGCCCCAAGAAACATTTTCGGGGGGGCTAAAAGGGTGGTCGGGGATCGATGGAGAAGAGCCCCTACCACTGCATTCGTGGGGGCTCAGGGAGGAGTCCTCACGGGAGGAGGACTGGGCGCGGAGAGTGAAAGACTGGTACAGTCGGAGATCTCTAACGTCAGTTCCCAGTCCGGTACACCTTGTGCCTGCGTCTCGCACCAAGCTAGTGGTGCGTTTGCCCAGTCCGGCCCGGCCCGTTCCTGTTCCTCGCACCAAGCCAGTGGTGCGTGTTCCCAGTCCGGCCCGGCCCGTTCCTGTTCCTCGCACCAGACCAGTGGTGCGTGTTCCCAGTCCGGTACGGCCCGTGCCTGCTCCCCGCACCAAGCCAGTGGTGCGTGTGTCCAGTCCAGCACGGCCTGTGCCCGTTCCACCGGTGCCTGGTCCGGCACCGGTCAGCTGCTCCACTCCGAAGCCAGAGCAGTCCGCTCCACCGGTGCCTGATCCAGCTCCGGTCAGCTGCTCCACTCTGGAGCCAGAGCAGTCCGCTCCACCGGCGTCTAGTCCAGCTCTGGTCAGCTGCTCCACTCCGGAGCTAGAGCAGTCCGCTCCACCGGTGCCCAATCCAGCTCCGGTCAGCGGCTTCAGTTCAGACCCAGACGTCAGCCCCTCTCCAGATTCGGGGTCCCGACAAACCATTTCTGTATGGACCTCGCTTCGTGCACGGGGGCATTGTCATGCTTAAACAGAAAAGGGCCTTCTCCAAACTGTTGCCACAAAGATCGAAGCACAGAATCGTCAAGAATGTAATTGTATGCTGTAGTGTTAAGATTTCCCTTCACTGGAACAAAGGGGCCTAGCCTGAACCATGAAAAACAGCCCCAGACCATTATTCCTCCTCCACCAAACTTGACAGTTGGCACTGTGCATTGGGGCAGGTAGTATTCTCCTGGCATCCACCACACCTATATTCATCTGTCGGACTGCCATATGCTTCTCGGCCATGGAAACCCATTTTATGAAGCTCCCGACGAACAGTTCTTGTGCTGACTTTGCTTCCAGAGGCAGTTTGGAACTTGGTAGTGAGTGTTGCAACTGAGTCCTGTGTCCACATAGTTTTGTATATATAGAGTCTGGACTATAAATACATATGTATATGATGGTGTGTATAGACATTATGGACATAACATGAATAGAAAAGTGTGTACAGCAGTAGTTATATAGGATCAGCCTTGACCAGAATACAGTATATGCATATGAAGTGGGTAAAACAGTATGTAAACATTATTAAAGTTGCGAGTGTTCAATAACTATGTACATAGGACACTCTAAGGTGTACGGTTGAGTACCGGGTGGTAGCCGGCTAGTAACAGTGACTAAGGTTCAGGGCAGGGTACTGGACAGAGGCCGGCTAGTGGTGACTCTTTAACAGTCTGATGGCCTGGAGATAGAAGCTGTTTTTCAGTCCCTCGGTCCCAGCTTTGATGCACCTGTACTGTCTCCACCTTCCAGATGGTAGCGGGGTGAACAGGCCATGGCTCGAGTGTCTGAGGTCCTTGATGATCTTCTTGGCCTTCCTGTGACACCAGGTGCTGTAGATGTCCTGGAAGGCAGGCAGTGTATCCCCGGTGATGCGTTGGGCATTTTAAGAGCTGGATTGTCCCCATTTGAAAAGTCCTTTATTACAGGGGTATAGCTCAGTGCAAAATCACAGGTTCTATCATTATACTAGGACATACTGTACTTATAGATCCAGAGCCCCAACTTTGAAAGCCCAGGCCTAGTTCATGTATCACCAAACATTGGGTGAGTATTCACCTGAATTCACCTATTAGATCTTTAACCATCACTAGTTCTTCACGTCAGGAGTCATCTTCTCCATCCATGGAGAATGATCTGTCTGCAAACAGGCAATGCATCTATAATCCTTTTATTACTGGCCTTTTCAGCAGCCACTTTCTCTATCTGCCACCATTATCGTCAACTAACTTTCTCAGCTGTGACTCTGAATGGCCCCTGTAGGAATTGAACCCACAGTTGAATTGTCACCACATTCGTTCCTTGGGCATTTGCAGATGAATTTCATCAGCGAGTGCAAAGATCAATTTCAGATTACTGTAGACTGGGAATGTGTGTTGGTTATGTAAGTGACTGAGAGAGAGTGGAGTGCAGAAGTTTAGCTTTCCGATTTTTGGCTAAGTATATTCCTGACAAAGGGTTGCATTTCACACTGTTTTATTAAATTGTAAACATTTTTAATATGATATTTCATCTATTTGAGTTGCGCTTTATACTTGTTTGTATTTACTTGATGTAAATACAGTACATAGCTTGGAGTGTTTGTGCATGGAAGAATTCAGTAGAAAAAAATACCAACTCCTACTCATCCTGTCAGGGGTCCTTTTCAAAAATATAGATGTTCTATCCTTCTACCACTGGAGGCAATTAACATGAGAGACGCAGGTGCGTTGGTATGTACAGTTGAAGTCGGAAGTTTACTTACACCTTATCCAAATACATTTAAACTTAGTTTTTCACAATTCCTGACATTTAATCGTAGTAAAGATTCCCTGTCTTAGGTCAGTTAGGATCACCACTTTATTTTAAGAATGTGAAATGTCAGAATAATAGTAGAGAGAATGATTTATTTCAGCTTTTATTTCCATCATCACATTTCCAGTGGGTCAGAGGTTTGCATACACTCAATTAGAATTTGGTAGCATTGCCTTTAAATTGTTTAACTTGGGTCAAACATTTCGGGTAGCCTTCCACAAGCTTCCCACAATAAGTTAGGTGAATGTTGGCCCATTCCTCCTGACAGAGCTGGTGTAACTGAGTCAGGTTTGTAGGCCTCCTTGCTCGCACACGCTTTTTCAGCTCTGCCCACAAATGCTCTATAGGATTGAGGTCTTTGTGATGGCCACTCCAATACCTTGACTTTGTTGTCCTTAAGCCATTTTGCCACAACTTTGGAAGTATGCTTGGGGTCATTGTCCATTTGGAAGACCCATTTGCGACCAAGCTTTAACTTCCTGACTGATGTCTTGAGATGTTGCTTCAATATATCCACATAATTTTCCTTCCTCATGATGCCATCTATTTTGTGAAGTGCACCAGTCCCTCCTGCAGCAAAGCACCCCCACAACATGATGCTGCCACCCCCGTGCTTCACGGTTGGGATGGTGTTCTTCGGCTTGCAACCGTTCCCCTTTCTCCTCCAAACATAACGATGGTCATTATGGCCAAACAGTTCTATTTTTGTTTCAACAGACCAGAGGACATTTCTCCAAAAAGTACGATCTTTGTCCAATTGTGCAGTTGCAAACCGTAGTCTGGCTTTTTTATGGCGGTTTTGGAGCAGTGGCTTCTTCCTTGCTGAGCGGCCTTTCAGGTTATGTTGATATAGGACTCGTTTTACTGTGGATATAGATACTTTTGTACCTGTTTCCTCCAGCATCTTCACAAGGTCCTTTTGCTGTTGTTCTGGGATTGATTTGCACTTTTTGCACCAAAGTACGTTCACCTCTAGGAGACAGAATGCGTCTCCTTCCTGAGCGGTATGATGGCTGTGTGGTCCCATGGTGTTTATACTTGCGTACTATTGTTTGTACAGATGAACGTGGTACCTTCAGGCGTTTGGAAATTGCTCCCAAGGATGAACCAGACTTGTGGAGGTCTATAATGTTTTTCTGAGGTCTTGGCTGATTTCTTTTGATTTTCCCATGATGTCAAGCAAAGAGGCACTGAGATTGAAGGTAGGCCTTGATATACATCCACAGGTACACCACCAATTGACTCAAATGATGTCAATTAGCCTATCAGAAGCTTCTAAAGCCAAGACATCATTTTCTGGAATTTTCGAAGCTGTTTAAAGGCACAGTCAACTTAGTGTATGTAAACTTCTTACCCACTGGAATTGTGACACAGTGAATTATAAGTGAAATAATCTGTCTGTAAACAATTGTTGGAAAATTACTTTTGTCATGCACAAAGTAGATGTCCTAACTGACTTGCCAAAACTATAGTTTGTTAACAAGAAATTTGTGGAGTGGATGAAAAACGAGTTTTAATGACTCCAACCTAAGTGTATGTAAACTTCCGACTTCAACTGTATGTGTGTGCAGGTAGAAGTTAATTAATAAACTGTGGTCTGAGGCATGTGTATGGAATGAAGAGGACCAAAATATTAATGTGAGCTGGGGCCCTTGACATGGAGTCCATGAGTATGGTTCCTTGTAAACAAAAAAATAGAAAAACTTTGAATGCATCCTTTGTGATTCCCAGTGATTTATACTGAACAAAAATAGAAATGCAACACGCAACAATTTCAATGATTTTACTAACAGTTCATATAAGAAAATCAGTCAATTGAAATAAATTCACAAGGCCCTAATCTATGGATTTCACATGACTGGGAATACAGATATGCATCTGCTGGTCACAGATACCTTCAAAAAAGGTAGAGTCATGGATCAGAAAACCAGTCAGTATCTGGTGTGTCCACCATTTGCCTTGTGCAGCGCGACACATCCCCTTCGCATAGAGTTAATCAGACTGTTGAATGTGGCCTGTGGAATTTTGTCCCACTCCTCTTCAATGGCTATGCGAAGTTGCTGGATATTGGCGGGAACTGAAACACGCTGTCATACATGTATATCCAGAGCATCCCAAACATGCTCAATGGGTGACATGTCTGGTGAGTATGCAGGCCATGGAAGAACTGGGACATTTTCAGCGTTGAGGAATTGTGAACAGATCGTTGCGACTTGGGGCAGTGCATTATCATGCTGAAACATGAGGTGATGGCGGCGGATCTCGTCACGGTATCTCTGTGCATTAAAATTGTGTTTGTTGTCCGTAGCTTATGCCTGCCCATACCATAGCCCCATTGCCACCATAGGGCACGCTGCTCACAACGTTGATATCAGCAAACCGCTCGCCCACACAACGCTATACGTGTGGTCTGCGTTTGTGAGGCCGGTTGGATTTACTGCTATATTCTGTAAAGCGACATTGGAGGTGGCTATGGTAGAGAAATGAACATTAACATCTCTGGCAACAGCTCTGGTGGACATTCCTGCAGTCAGCATGCCAATTGCACATTCCCTTAAAACTTGAGACATCTGTGGCATTGTGTTGTGTGACAAAACTGCACATTTTAGAGTGGACTTTTATTGTCCCCAGCACAAGGTGCATCTGTGTAATGATCATGCTGTTTAATTAGCTTCTTGATATGCCACACCTGTCAGATGGTTGGATTATCTTGGCAAAGGAGAAACGCTCACTAACAGTGATGTAAACTAATTTGTCACAAAATTTGAGAGAAATAAGCTTTTTGTGCGTATGGCACATTTTGGGGATCTTTTGTTTCAGCTCATGAGTCATGGGACCCACACTTTACATGTTGCATTTATATTTTTGTTCAGTACCTAGTCATTGAACACTGACCACTTTAACAATTTTTACATACTGTTTCACCCACTATGGAAAGTTTCGGGGATATTTTATTTCAGCTCATGAAACATGATGCATTTATACTTTTGTTCAGTGTAGATCAAGTTAGATCAAACAACCTTAATTAAAGGTCCATTGCCCCTTGGAACCAACTTCTCTGATTCTAATCTGCCTATGTGACATCGATATGAGTCAGAAACATTAATTAGTGTCTCTGAGTCACATGTATCCTCTGTCACACGAAGAGACGGTGGCTATGGAAACATATGTCTCCAAATCTCTGGGACAGGGATACATTCGGCCTTCCAATTCCCCTCCCTGTGAAGAAGAAGGATGGAGGTTTACGCCCGTGCATTGACTATCAAGGTCTCAATCAGATAACGGTGAAGTACAGTTATCCACTACCTCTCATTGCTAGTATGACGGAGTCATTGCACGGGGCGCACTTCTTCACCAAATTGGATCTCAGGAGTGCGTACAACCTGGTGTGTATCCGGGAAGGGGATGAGTGGAAGACGGCATTCAGTACCACCTCTGGGCACTATGAGTACCTCGTCATGCCGTACGGGTTGATGAATGCTCCCTCAGTCTTCCAATCCTTTGTCGATGAGATTTTCAGGGCCCTGCACGGACAGGGTATAGTGGTGTATATAGATGACATTCTCATATACTCCGCAACACGAGCCGAGCATGTGTCCCTGGTGCGCAAGGTACTTGGTCGACTGTTGGAACATGACCTGTACGTCAAGGCTAAGAAATGTCTGTTCTTTCAACAGTCCTTCTCCTTCTTAGGCTACTGCATGTCCGCGTCAGGGGTGGAGATGGAAAATGACCGCATTTTAGCCGTGCGTAATTGGCCAACTCCAACCACAGTTAAGGAAGTGCAGCGATTCTTAGGGTTTGCCAACTACTACCGGAGGTTTATCCGGGGTTTAGGTCAGGTAGGGGCTCCCATTACCTCCTTGCTGATGAGGGGACCGGTGCGCCTGCAGTGGTCAGCTGAGGCGGACAGGGCTTTTGGTCACCTGAAGGCTCTGTTCACCTCGGCTCCTGTGCTGGCTCATCCTGATCCCTCTTTGGCATTCATAGTCGCGGTGGATGCGTCCGAGGCTGGGATAGGAGCTGTACTGTCTCAGCACTCGGGTACGCAACCAAAACTCTGCCCCTGTGTTTTCTTTTTGAAGAGGCTCAGTCTGGCGGAGCGTAACTATCATGTGGGGGACCGGGAGCTGTTAGCTGTTGTTAAGGCTCTGAAGGCGTGGAGACATTGGCTTGAGGGGGCAAAACACCCTTTCCTCATTTGGACTGACCACCGCAATCTGGAGTACATCCGGGCGGCGAGGACACTGAATCCTCGCCAGGCAAGGTGGGCCATGTTTTTCACACATTTTGTTTTCACCCTCTCGTACAGACCAGGTTCCCAGAATGCTAAGGCAGACGCTCTGTCCTGGCTGTATGACACAGAGGAGCAGTCCAGTGAGCCCACTCCCATACTTCCGGCTTCTTGTCTGATGGCACCGGTGGTATGGGAGGTTGACGCAGACATCGAGCGGTCATTACACACGGAGCCCACTCCCCCCCAGTGTCCAGTGGGTCGTGTGTACGTTCCGTCTGATGTTCGCGATCGATTGACCTATTGGGCACATACGTCACCCTTTCTGGTCATCCTGGCATTGGTCGGACAGTGCGCTGTCTTAGTGGGAAGTATTGGTGGCCTACTTTAGCTATGGACGTGAGGGTTTACTTTTCCTCCTGCTTGGTGTGCGCCCAGTGCAAGGCACCTAGACACCTGCCCAGAGGGAAATTGCAACCCCTACCTGTTCCACAACGGCCGTGGTCAAACCTATCGGTGGATTTTGTTACGGACCTCCCCCGTCACAAGGGAATACTACAACCTTACTCGTTGTGGATCGGTTTTCTAAATCCTGCCGTCTCATTCCTTTGCCCGGTCTCCCTACGGCCCTACAGACTGCGGAGGCCCTGTTTACTCAGTCTTCTGGCACTACGGGGTACCTGAGGATATAGTGTCTGATCGGGATCCCCAGTTCACATCAAGGGTCTGGAGGGCGTTCATGGACCATCTAGGGGTCTCGATCAGCCTGGTCTGGTTTCACCCCGAGAGTAATGGGCAGGTGGAGAGAGTAAACCAGGATGTGGGTAGGTTTCTGAGGTCCTATTGCCAGGACCGGATGGGGGATTGGTCGGTTTAGATGGCAGAGATGGCCCAAAACTCCCTCCACCACTCCTCCACTAACCTGTCTCCATTTCAGTGTGTACTAGGTTATCAGCTGGTCCTGGCACCATAGCATCAGAGCCAGATCGAGGAACCTGCGGTGGATGAATGGTTTCGGCGCTCAGAGGAAACCTGGAACGCTGCCCATGTACGCCTGCAACGGGCTATCAGGCGACAGAAGGCGAGCGCCGTCCGCCACCGCAGTGAAGCCCTGGTGTATGCACCGGGGGACCGGGTCTGGCTCTCCACCCGAAACCTGCCCCTTCGCCTGCCCTGACGGAAGCTGGGTCGGCGGTTTGTGGGGCCATTTAAAGTCCTGAGGAGATTGAACAAGGTTTGTTATAGGTTACAGCTCCCTCCTGATTACCGTATCAACCCCTCGTTCCATGTGTCTCTCCTCAGGCCGGTGGTAGCTGGTCCGCTCCAGGAGTCTGAGGTGCGGGAGGTCCCTCCGCCCCCACTGGACATCGAGGGGGCACCGGCGTACTCGGTCCATTCCATCCTGGATTCGAGGCGTCGGGTGCGGGGCCTGCAGTATCTCGTGAAGTGGGTGGGGTACGGTCTGGAGGAACGGTGCTGGGTTCCTAGGAGGGACATCCTCGATCCCTCCCTGTTGAGGGATTTCCACCGTTGTCATCCGACTCGCCCTGCTCCGCGTCCTCCTGACCGTCCCCGAGGCTGGTGTCAGCGCACGGCTGGAGCCGCGCATCAAGGAGGGGTACTGTCACGAATTCAGCCGAGGCTGCTCCTCCTCCTTGTTCGGGCAGGCTTCGGTGTTCGTTGTCACCGGAGTACTAGCTGCCACCGATCTATGTTTCTGTGTTCTACTTGTTTTGTCTTTATTGCACACACCTGGATCCAATGTACATTCATTTGTTTCCCTATTTTACCCTCTGGTTGTCTCATTGTGTTGTGCGTGATTGTTCGTTGTCTTGTTGTCATTTGCTTTGTGAGTCGGTATTTTCTTCCCTGCGTGGAGGATAGGGTTATTTACTTGTGATAAGTAAAGTACGTCGTTGACGAAGTTCTGTGTCCTGCGCCTGACTCCGTCCTACCGCTACACACTGATGCATGACAGGTAATAAACTCAGCAAAAAAAGAAACGTCCCTTTTTCAGGATCCTGTCTTTCAAAGATAAATCATAAAATTGCAAATAGCTTCACAGATATTCATTGTAAAGGGTTTAAACACTGTTTCCCATGCTTTTTCAATTAACCATAAACAATTAATGAACATGCACCTGTGGAACGGTCGTTAAGACGTTAACAGCTTACAGACGGTAGGCAATTAAGGTCACAGTTATGAAAACTTAGGACACTAAAGAGGCCTTTCTACTAACTCTGAAAAACACCAAAAGAAAGATGCCCAGGGTCCCTGCTCATCTGCATGAACGTGCCTTAGGCATGCTGCAAGGAGGCATGAGGACTGCAGCTGTGGCCAGGGCAATATATTGCGATGTCCGTACTGTGAGACGCCTAAAACAGTGTTACAGGGAGACAGGATGGACAGCTGATTGTCCTCGCAGTGGCAGACCATGTGTAACAACACCTGCACAGGATCAGTACATCCGAACATCACACCTGCGGGACACGTACAGGATGGCAACAACAACTGCCCGAGTTACACCAGGGACGCACAATCCCTCCATCAGTGCTCAGACGGACCACAATAGGCTGAAAGTGGCTGGACTGAGGGCTTGTAGGCCTGTTGTAAGGCAGATCCTTACCAGACATCTCAGGCAACAACGTCGCCTATGGGCACAAACCCACTGTCGCTGGACCAGACAGGACTGGAAAAAAGTGCTCTTCACTGACGAGTCGTGGTTTTGTCTCACCAGGGGTGATGGTCGGATTCGCGTTTATCATCGAAGGAATGAGCGTTACACCGAGGCCTGTACTCTGGAGCGGGATCGATTTGGAGGTGGAGGGTCCGTCATAGTCTGGGGCGATGTGTCACAGCATCATCGGACTAAGCTTGTTGTCATTGCAGGAAATCTCAACGCTGTGCGTTTCAGGGAAGACATCGTCCTCCCTCATGTGGTACCCTTCCTGCAGGCTTATCCTGACAAGACCCTCCAGCAGAACAATGCCACCAGCCATACTGCTCTTTCTGTGCGTGATTTCCTACAAGACAGGAATGTCAGTGTTCTGCCATGGCCAGCGAAGAGCCCGGATCTCAATCCCATTGAGCACGTCTGGGACCTGTTAGATCGGAGGGTGAGGGCTAGGGCCATTCCCCCCAGACATGTTGGTGAACTTGCAGGTGCCTTGGTGGAAGAGCAGGGTAACATCTCACAGCAAGAACTGGCAAATCTGGTGCAGTCCATGAGGAGGAGATGCACTGCAGTACTTAATTAATACCGATTTTGCAGGTTTTCCTACTTACAAAGCATGTAGAGGTCTGTAATTTTTATCATAGGTACACTTCAACTGTGAGAGACGGAAAAATCCGGAAAATCTAATTGTATGAGTTTTAAGTAATGAATTTGCATTTTATTGCATGACATAAGTATTGCATGACACCAGTAAGAATTCCGGCAATCACAGACCTGTTAGTTTTTCTTTAAGAAGCCCTCCTGTTCTCCACTCATTACCTGTATTAACTGCACCTGTTTGAACTCATTACCTGTATAAAAGACACCTGTCCACACACTCAATCAAACAGACTCCAACCTCTCCACAATGGCCAAGACTAGAGAACTGTGTAAGGACATCAGGGATAAAATTGTAGACCTGCACAAGGCTGGGATGGGCTACAGGACAATAGGCAAGCAGCTTGGTGAGAAGGCAACAACTGTTTGCGCAATTATTAGAAAATGGAAGAAGTTCAAGATGACGGTCAATCACCCTCGGTCTGGATCTCACCTCGTGGGGCATCAATGATCATGAGGAAGGTGAGGGATCAGCCCAGAACTACATGGCAGGACCTGGTCAATGACCTGAAGAGAGCTGGACCACAGTCTCAAAGAAAACCATTAGTAACACACTACGCCGTCATGGATTAAAATCCTGCAGCGCATGCAAGGTCCCCGTGCTCAAGCCAGCGCATGTCCAGGCCCATCTGAAGTTTGCCAATGACCATCTGGATGATCCAGAGGAGGAATGGTAGAAGATCATGTGGTCTAATGAGACAAAAATAGAGCTTTTTGGTCTAAACTCCACTCGCCGTGTTTGGAGGAAGAAGAAGGGTGAGTACAACCCCAAGAACACCATCCCAACTGTGAAGCATGGAGGTGGAAACATAATTTTTGGGGGATGCTTTTCTGCAAAGGGGACAGGTCGACTGCACCGTATTGAGGGTAGGATGGATGGGGCCATGTATCGCGAGATCTTGGCCAACAACCTCATTCCCTCAGTAAGAGCATTGAAGATGGGTCGTGGCTGGTCTTCCAGCATGACAACGACCCGAAACACACAGCCAGGGCAACTAAGGAGTTGCTCCGTAAGAAGCATCACAAGGTCCTGGAGTGGCCTAGCCAGTCTCCTGACATGAACCCAATAGAAAATTTTTGGAGGGAGCTGAAAGTCCGTATTGCCCAGCGACAGCCCCGAAACCTGAAGGATCTGGAGAAGGTCTGTATGGAGGAGTGGGCCAAAATCCCTGCTGCAGTGTGTGCAAACCTGGTCAAGACCTACAGGAAACGTATGATCTCTGTAATTGCAAACAAAGGTTTCTGTACCAAATATTAAGTTCTGCTTTTCTGATGTATCAAATACTTATGTCATGCAATAAAATGCAAATTAATTACTTAAATCATACAATGATTGAAGTGTACCTATGATAAAAATTACAGACCTCTACATGCTTTGTAAGTAGGAAAACCTGCAAAATCGGCAGTGTATCAAATACTTGTTCTCCCCACTGTATATCTCGCATGCAATTAATATTTCTCTGCAACTGTTCAGGTCAGTAATCTCCAATAATTACAGGTAATAGATCGATTATTCCTGCCACTTCTGTGCCAATTTCAGCATGCCAAATTCTCCACTGCCCTTGACTTTTATAAGACCTAGCTATAATAGTTTCATTCCTTTCTTACAGTATATGTGATACTTGATTTCTCAAGTTTAGGTTTCTTGTTACAACAGTGTAGCCTACCTAACCTGGTATTACACTTTATTATAACCTCTTATAAACTGGTATTATAACCTGTTGTTACAATTATTCAGTTAGACAGCAGTACTTGCATAATAAGCTAATGCTTGCCAGCTGGCCAAAGCAAGCAGACCACAATGGAAATACATTGTTCAGCTTTGTGTTATCCTTGATTATTTTAAATGCAGTGTATCCATGTGGTTGAATGGTGTTTTTAAATTGTCAAAGAAATTAAGTATTTTATACTGTGTTATGGTTATTACAATATTATTACTATGGTGTAAGGTAAAGTGAAGTGGGACCACATTGGACTAGAGGTATTCCTTCTGAGGAGCTACATTTGTACATTCAACAGCAAGCTATTTCAAGAGAAGAAGCCTGCACAAGAGCACATGAAGTCTCAAAGAATAAACCTGATAAAAGTGGGGCTTGAATCCAGGGTTTTGAATGTTATTACATTTCTTTCCCCTTTACACTAAAAGTTGCTCTTTGCACACACACACACACACACACACACACACACACACACACACACACACACTGCCAAGATGGTTTGGCAATATTTTATCAGGGGAATGGCAGAGGTGCTGGATAATCAGAGTGTTCCCCGTGTGTGTTGTCAGTACTGATGGAGGCAGGCTCGACTGCTGGTCTATTTGTAATCGCAGGTGTGTGTGTGTGTGTGTTGCAGATGTGTGTTTGTGAGAGTGTGTGTGTTGCAGTAATCAATGGCAGGGCTCAATATTTATGGGAGAGCATCTAGTACTCTAATTACTCACTAGGTGAGGTTATTGACAGTACCCTTACATTACAAATCTTTAAACACAGTCCTGCAATTAAGAAGGGCTTAGATGGTATATTTTATGCATCCTTAGATACGATTTCAAATGTACATTTTTACGGAACTCACATGAAATTTGAAGTTATATTTTTGTTTGCTCATTTTCAAGTGCTTGTAGAGTATTGTAGACCATTACCGCATTTCCTTGATGTATTTGTTCATTTGAGTGTGGCTATCTACACTCACAGGCCAGTTTATTAGGTACACCAATCTAGTACCGGGTCGGACCCACCTTTGCCTCCAGAACAGCATGAATTCTTCAGTGCATTCTACAAGGTGTCGGAAATGTTCGTTGCTCAGTTGGTATCAAGGGACATAAGGTGTGCCATTAAAACATTCCCCACACCTGTACACCACCGCCACCAGCCTGTACCAGGCAGGATGGGTCCATGGAGTCGTGCTGCGTACTCCAAATCCTGACTCTGCCATCAGCATGACGCAACAGGAAGCGAGATTCGTCGGACCAGGCAATGTTTTTTTCCACACCTCAATTGTCCAGGGTTGGTGATCCCTGCCCACAGGAGCTGCTTCTTCTTGTTTTTATCTGATAGTAGTGGAACCTGGTGTGGTTGTCTGCTACAATAGCCCATCTGTGACATGGATTGACGAGATGTGTGTTCTGAGATGTTGTTTCGCACACCGCTGTTGTACTGCGTTATTTGTCTCTTTGTGGCCTGTTAGCTTGCACGATTCTTGCCTTTCTCCTTCGACCTCTTTCATCACAGGACTGCTGCTGACTGGATGTTTTTTGTTTGTCACACCATTCTCTGGAAAACCCTAGACATTGTTGTGCGTGAAAAGCCCAGCAGGGCGGCTGTTTCTAACATACCGTTTCATGCCACTCTCAAAGTCGCTTAGGTCACTCGTTTTGCACATTCTAATGATCAATCGAACAGTAACTGAATGCATTGATGCCTGTCTGCCTCCTTTATATAGCAAGCCATGGCCATGTGACTCACTACCTGTAGGAGCGATCCATTTTCATAAACGGGTACCTAATAAACTGGCCGTTGAGTGTATATTCTAATAAGAGATTTCCCCATTGATCTTGTAAGACAATGGGAACTGAACATTGATACACTGCACTCTCTCTCAACCAGTGGCACCGAAATCCATTGCACAGTGAACCCAGACCACAAACATCTCTTTCTCTTAATCCTCTCCTTTTATTTTTTCACTGAAAAGATCAAGATAGAAAGAATTGGACCAAGACAAATAAAACTCTTGGTCATTACCAGATAATATAATGCGCATATGTTTGGGGGTTGAAAGCTGTTCAATAGAGATAGGCCCCAGCGTATTTAGTAGAATTATCTTTTCCATTGCTCAGGATGTGGGGCTGTGATGGGAGAGATAACATCCAATCCCATAAGAGATTAGGGTAGTGTCCCTCCCAAGTATAGGAGCCCAAGGGACAGACCTTAGGCTGCATCTCAAATGACACCCCATTTTCCATGTAGTGCACTACCTTTGAGAAGAGCCCCACTCATTATGTATGTCCCAAATAACACCCCATTCCCCATGTAGTGGCCTATGATTGGCCAATATATTGAACCACATGGGGAAATAGGGTCATTTGGGACAAAGCCATAAGTAGAATTGTTCATGGGGGCCCAGTGGTGAGCAGCAACAGAAGAGAAGGAGAAATCAATGGGCATCGCCTTCTGGGATGAGGGGGGACAAGGAGACAGACTTAATGAGGGTAATTCATCAAGTCACAGGGGGGATAAAGTGGGATTACATGCTGCCTTGGAATCTCTGTCCGTTTCCTAGGAGACATGGTTAAATTTACCTATGATCTCATCGTCTTTATTCAACGTGACATGCTTATTGTGTGCATACGTGCAAGTGTGTGTGTGTTTATGTGTGTGAATCATCTGATTGATTTGATCATACATGAAATGAAGGGCAATTATTAGCGCATTATTTTGCAAAGCCTCTTGTATACAGTGCGTGAATCTAATTAAATGTTTCAGTTTGCGCATCTTCCAACAAGGGGAACTGTCAACATAGAAAAACAGCCTGCGGTACAGAGGCCAACATCTGTTTGCCTCTGTGCGGGCCTTTGATTTGTGTTTGCTCCAGATGGCCCATCATGTATTGCTGTTTTACATCACAAACACTGGAGTACACAGAGGATTCCTGCCTCCAGTCAACGGGAAGACTTTCCAGCTGCACACCATTGAACGCCAGATAAATGAGTACTCCACACCATGGTTACAATGCACCAGCAGTCTCTCCTGATAATTACTCCCCCTGCCTAATGAAATAAAACTTTAAGTGTTCAATTGAAATCATTCTGCCATTGATTGGGTTTTTGATGTCGCTGGGTACACACCGCTCCCAGTGGATAAGCTAATTGATGAGCTGCCTGTGGCACACAACAGCATTCTGGATCCTGGGAGGCTATGTGTTGTAGTTGGTACACAAAACTATTGTTTTGGGCCAACTGTTATATTTCAGGGTGGGCTTTGTGGGTATGAGCTGGTATTAATTTACCAGGCGTAATGTTGCTTGAGACCTGAAATATTGAGTTATCTTCTAGAGCTAAAGTCTTTAGTTTAACAGGCTAACAGTCCATTTTTTTCACGTGTTTCTGTTTCTTGACTTCCATTGAAATGGCAAATCCGTGCCACATGTGATGGAGTGTGTCATTACTGCAGCCTCCCAGATCCACGCACCTTAGGGTCCACCCCACATCCTGCAGCCCCTGCCTGACTCCCTTGTGATCAGGAGGGGAAAGGAGAGAGGGGGGAGATCTGGGAGGAGGAGAAGAAAGAGGGAAGAGGTCAATGTGGCTGGGGGACCCAGGAGAGCAGTCTGGGCCTCTTTTTATACTGATCAAAAAAAGTATTAAATATTTTATACTGAACAAAAATACGTGAATACAGATATGTATCTGTTGGTCACAGGTACAGTACCTTTAAAAAAATGGGCCTCACAATGGGCCTCAGGATCTCATCACGGTATTTTTGTGCATTCAAATTGCAATAAATAAAATGCGATTGTGTTCGCCTGCCCATACCCTAAACCCACCATGGGGCACTCTGTTCACAACATTGACATCAGCAAACCGCTCGCCCACATGATGCCAAACACGTGTTCTGCGGTTGTAAGGCCGGTTGGACGTACTGCCAAACTCTCTAAAACGGCATTGGAGGTGGCTTATGGTAGAGAAATGAACATTAAATTATCTGGCAACAGCTCTGGTGGACATTCCTGCAGTTAGCATGCCAATTGCATGCTCCCTCAAAACTTGAGACATCTGTGGCATTGTGTTGTGAGACAAAACTGCACATTTTAGAGTGGCCTTTTATTGTCCCCAGCACAAGGTGCACCTGTGTAATTATCATGCTGTTTAATCAGCTTCTTGATATGCCACACCTGCCAGGTGGATGGATTATCTTGGCGAAGGAGAAAGGCTCACTAACAGGGATGTAAACACATTTATGCACCAAATTTGAGAGAAATAAGCTTTTGGTGCGTACAGTAAATGTATGTTTTATTTCAGCTCATGAAACATGGGACCAACACTACATGTTGCGTTTATATTTTTGTTAAAAGTATATTGTGGCATTAGCGGGTCCACTCCTTAGCTAGGTAACTAACTAGATCAACGAGGAGCCGGTTGAACTGGAAAAATTGGTTTTTATTGCCCTCGGAATACAGGCTAATACAGGGTTAAGGAGCTTGCCCTAAACAATAACAGCTGTATCTGCCTCACTAACCAACTAGCACATTTGGTTCCATGGAAGTTGTGGGAAAGTATGTTTTTGGTTTCACATTGGTTGTGGGAACGAAGCCATATGTTTCCTGACCGTTCTGAGAACAGCAGTGAAAATGTTGCCTATTTTATGGTTGCAAGGAGGTTCTGAGAATGTTTCACTCTGGTTCCTTAAAAGTTTTCCTGAGAGGTTTTATTAACGCTCTGAGAATGGAAATCATAGGAATTTTGAGATTTTGGAATAACGTCCTTTAAACTTTCACTGAATGTTTCAATAAGACTTTTAATAACACTGCTAGCTTATTTTGGGTTAACTTTTTGGAACTCCAAGCACAGATAGGACAAATTGAAATTAATTTCCTGAGGCGTTAATCATGCAAACACATGTATTTTTTATTGTGACACAGTATCAGTGAGATTCAAACCTTCTGTTCTCTATTCATGGTTAGTTCAGTGCGCCACCAGGATGGATCTAGCATGTCATGTTTATCTATACATAAAAAGCTGGGCAACACACCTGAACACACTTAACAAGATAGAGGATAGAGAGAGTTTTGTTGATGCTGAGAACACAATGTTATTACATAACATTCTTAGAACGTTCGCTGAATGTTACTTATGTTTTCTTGTGGTTTTTACGAAAAGTTTTCTCAACGTTTCTGAAACAATTTGAGAACCTAACTTCAAATAGAACCATGAGGAAACCTGTAGGAAATGTTATGCTGAAGTACTGACATTCCAACAGAAGAACATTGTTTCTGAACGTACTTGGAACAATTTGAGAATATGACTTTAAATAAAACCATGAGGAAACCTGTAGGAAATGTTATGCTGAATTACTGAAATTCCCACAGAAGAGCATTCATTGTTTTTTTAAGTTTTTTTTACTTTCTCTGAACTATTTGAGGACATTCTCAAATCTCAAACCAGTGGGAGAATGTTCCTAGAACATTACCAAAAATATTATGATATGTAACCATGTTTGAACTTTTAGGATATTTATTTTAATGGGTTGAGAATGTTCCAAAGCCAAGCAATTACCCTGCACTAATTCCCAGAAAGTTGTGGGAAGGCTGTATGCTAAATAACCATAGGATAACCTAGGGCTGTTATGGTGACAATATTACCGTCACACCGGCGGTCACAAATCATGACCACAGGCAAATTCCACGTGACCGTTTAATCACAGTAACTAGGCTTCTCCAAACTCTGATGCTGCTGATGGTCATTAGTAGCCTACAAAACTTTGTAACTGCCTGTAGGACCTGCCCTGTTGATAGTGCTGTTTAGAAGGTAGATCAAAGCTTTATTATGGACAGACTTCTCCCCATCTTACCTACTGTTGTATCAATATATTTTGACCATGACAGTTCACAATCCAGGGTTACTTAAAGCAGTTTAGTCACCTCAACTTGCTCAATTTCCACATTGTTCATTACAAGATTTAGTTGAGGTTTAGGGTTTAGTGAATGATTTGTCCCAAATACAATGCTTTTGCTTTGAAATATTTAGGACTAACTTATTCCTTGCCACCCGTTCTGAAACTAACTGCAGCTCTTTGTTAAGTGTTGCAGTAATTTCAGTCGCTGTAGTAGCTGACGTGTATAGTGTTGAGTCGTCCGCATACATAAGTAAAGATTGAAAAAAGTAAGGGGCCTAGACAGCTGCCCTGGGGAATTCCTGATTATACCTGGATTTTGTTGGAGAGGCTTCCATTGAAGAACACCCTTTGTGTTCTGTTATACAGGAAACTCTTTATCCACAATATAGCAGGGGGTGTAAAGCCATAACACATACATTTTTCCAGCAGCAGACTTTGATCGATATTGTCAAAAGCCACAATGAAGTCTAACAAAACAGCCCCCACAATATTTGTATCATCAATTTCTCTCAGCCGATCATATCAGTTATGTAAGTGCTGTGCTTGTTGAATGTCCTTCCACATAAGCATGCTGGAAGTCTGTTGTCAATTTGTTTACTTTAAAATAACATTGTATCTGGTCAAATACCATTTTTTTCCAAAAGTTTAAGGGTTGGTAACAGGCTGATTGGTTGGCTATTTGAGCCAGTAAAGGGGGCTTTACTATTCTTAGGTAGCGGAATGACTTTTGCTTCCCTCCAGGCCTGAGGGCAAACACTTTCTAGTAGGCTTAAATTGATGATATGGCAAATAGGAGTGGCAATATCGTCCGCTATTATCCTCAGTAATTTTCCATCCATGTTGTCAGACCCCGGTGGCTTGTCATTGTTGATAGACAACAATCACTTTTTCACCTCTTCCACACTCACTGTACAGAATTCAAAATTAAAATTGTTTCTTTCATAATTTGGACAGATATACTTGGATGTGTAGTGTCAGTGTTTGTTGCTGGTATGTCATGCCTAAATTTGCTAATCTTGCCAATGAAAAAAATAATTGAAGTAGTTGGCAATATGAGTGGGTTTTGTGATTCAATGAATGATGGAGTTTGCCTTTTTTCCAAAAAATTAATTGATGGTGCTCCAAAGCTTTTTATTATCATTCTTTATGTATTTCATCTTTGTTTCAATATGTAGTCTCTTCTTCTTTTTATTCTGTTTCGTCACATTATTTGTCAATTATCAGTATGTTTGCCAATAGGTTGTACAGCCAGACTTATTTTCCATTCCTTTTGTTTCATCCCTCTCAAACATACAATTTTTCCATTCCTCATCAATCCACGGGGATTGAACAGTCTTTACAGTCATTTTCTTAATGGGTGTATGCTTATTAGTAACTGGGATAAGCATTTTCATAAATGTGTTAAATGCAACGTCTGTTTGCTCCTCATTACACACCACGGACAAACAAATATTCTTTACATTAACACCATAGGAATCATTACAAAATGTATTGTATGACCTCTTATACAAGGCCCAGCCTTTGGAACTTTGGTTTTCCTAGATATGGCTACTATATTGTGATCACTATAGCCGATGGATCTGGATACTGCTTTCAAGCACATTTCTGCAGCATTAGTAAAAATGTGATCATCATTTCATTTCTGTGCTGTTAAAGCATTACATGCATAATCACTTTTTAAAACGGCGTTTTCCTGCTAATTGATTGCATTTTGGAACATTCGCGGTTATAGCCTACTGCCTTGTGCGCATTGCTGTGCTTATAATGTGAAGAAATAGATTAGTAGTTTATCAACATTTTAAGCTAAACGTTCTGATCTGTTGCACCAGCCTCATTGCTTTTAAAAGGTTTTTTGATGCAAGTGGTTGTATTAATTTGGGATCTATTGCATCCCACAACTGTCCCAGAGTATTTTTTGAATATTTATTTCTCGCAATAGAATAGGTCAACTTTTGTATTAATGGGGGATAGTAGATCGACATAAGCTAGTGCTCTTGCTGTTTATGCCTACTCATCTTGTTGGCTGACGAAAAGTAAATGTGGACAGTTCTTCTAACATCTTCAATGTGCACCTCGGAATTCGATAAGAAGGACGATCGCAGTTGTGTCCCTGATGTGTCTGTCTTCACTTGTAGCCTACTTTGGAGCTGAGATGCTTGTGAGAAGGACCCAATGAGGTGAAGGGCATTGGCTAATAAGAATTGAGATATCTGAAAAGCCATGTGAGTGAGAGGTGTTTTGGAGCACGGCGATTGGCAGCCAGGACAAGATAATTATAATTATTATATTCAGCCGAAGGGCACAACGGCCACTTAGGTCGCAAAAGGCATGGATTTTTTAAAGGGAGCATTATGGCCACACAAGGGGGATGCCGCCAGGAAATTCGAGGCCTGGTGAGAATACTATCAAGTGCTTGTCAAACTGTGAATGAGAGACTGATGTATGTGCAGCCTTGGCAAGAAACAAAGCAGAGCTCATGCCTTTCATGCAACTTTTTTCAAATCATCACTAGAGTTGCATCATGCAGCCTTAGAATGTTTTAAAAATCAAAACATGTAGCCCAACGTTTGTGACACAATTAAACTCTAAGCACATAGAAGGACCTGTTTCCAGCTTTAATATATCAGATAGAATGTAACTTCCATCAATGTAATTGTCTACATCACTTCTAATCCCCCATATGTTTTTTTTTTCTCGCAAATACAGTGGGGAAAAAAAGTATTTAGTCAACCACCAATTGTGCAAGTTCTCCAACTTAAAAAGATGAGAGAGGCCTGTAATTTTCTGTCAACTATGACAGACAAAATGAGATTTTTTTTCTCCAGAAAATCACATTGTAGGATTTTTAATGAATTTATTTGCAAATTATGGTGGGAAAATAAGTATTTGGTCAATAACAAAAGTTTCTCAATACTTTGTTATATACCCTTTGTTGGCAATGACACAGGTCAAACGTTTTCTGTAAGTCTTCACAAGGTTTTCACACACTGTTGCTGGTATTTTGGCCGATTCCTCCATGCAGATCTCCTCTAGAGCAGTGATGTTTTGGGGCTGTCGCTGGGCAACACGGACTTTCAACTCCCTCCAAAGATTTTCTATGGGGTTGAGATCTGGAGACTGGCTAGGCCACTCCAGGACCTTGAAATGCTTCTTACGAAGCCACTCCTTCATTGCCCGGACGGTGTGTTTGGGATCATTGTCATGCTGAAAGACCCAGCCACGTTTCATCTTCAATGCCCTTGCTGATGGAAGGAGGTTTTCACTCAAAATCTCACAATACATGGCCCCATTCATTCTTTCCTTTACACGGATCAGTCGTCCTGGTCCCTTTGCAGAAAAACTGCCCCAAAGCATGATGTTTCCACCCCCATGCTTCACAGTAGGTATGGTGTTCTTTGGATGCAACTCAGCATTCTTTGTCCTCCAAACACGACGAGTTGAGTTTTTACCAAAAAGTTATATTTTATATATCTGACCATATGACATTCTCCCAATCCTCTTCTGGATCATCCAAATGCACTCTAGCAAACTTCAGACAGGCCTGGACATGTACTGGCTTAAGCAGGGGGACACGTCTGGCACTGCAGGATTTGAGTCCCTGGCGGCGTAGTGTGTTACTGATGGTAGGCTTTCTTACTTTGGTCCCAGCTCTCTGCAGGTCATTCACTAGGTCCCCCCGTGTGGTTCTGGGATTTTTGCTCACCGTTCTTGTGATCATTTTGACCCCATGGGGTGAGATCTTGCGTGGAGCCCCAGATCGAGGGAGATTATCAGTGGTCTTGTATGTCTTCCATTTCCTAATAATTGCTCCCACAGTTGATTTCTTCAAACCAAGCTGCTTAACCTAAAGCCTGGTGCAGGTCTAGAATTTTGTTTCTGGTGTCCTTTGACAGCTCTTTGGTCTTGGCCATAGTGAAGTTTGGAGTGTGACTGTTTGAGGTTGTGGACAGGTGTCTTTTATACTGATAATAAGTTCAAACAGGTGCCATTAATACAGGTAACGAGTGGAGGACAGAGGAGCCTCTTAAAGAAGAAGTTACAGGTCTGTGAGAGCCAGAAATCTTGCTTGTTTGTAGGTGACCAAATACTTATTTTCCACCATAATTTGCAAATAAATTCATTAAAAATCCTACAATGTGAGTTTTTTTTCTCAACTTGTCTGTCATAGTTGACGTGTACCTATGATGAAAATTACAGGCCTCTCTCATCTTTTTAAGTGGGAGAACTTGCACAATTGGTGGCTGACTAAATACTTTTTCCCCCCACTGTATTTAAAATCATCCATCTACCTTGCGGATCTGTTTGGACAATTTGCACATTAGGATCGAAATTACTGTTAATTAATATCATCACCCCTTTTGAGTTTCTTTGCCCATGGGAGAAGTATATTTTGCCCCCCCAGTCCTTTTTCCACACAACTTCATCTAGAATTGTTGAATGAGTTTCCTGTAAACAATATATATATATATTATATTCCTTCTCTTTCAGCCATGTAAATATTGTTATTCTTTTCTTATTATCTGCTAAGCCATTACAATTATATCTGGCTATAGTTATTTCACCACATACCATAATGAGATACAAGTTTCAAGTCTATTTATCATAATATATGTTTGTAAATTTACCAATAAAAAATACCATAGTGATTGAGTGTCCATATAGCTGTACCATGATACTTGCATTGCTACTAAGTAACCCTCCAATTGTTCTCCACTATTCCCCCCGCTAAAGCCCCTCCCCATCCCAAGTTGGGTTGTCATCCCAGTGATCGGCATACCACCCCCGTCCCCCCGGATCCATAGGCCCCCGAGAGGCCAGGACCCATCCTTCGAAAACAGCACACAGTGCCACCCACAAAACAGAAGCAGGTCAACCGCCAAAAGCATTTCCAATGCTCTCACCTCAATATATATATATAGCTATTAAAAATATAGATCTAGTCAAATATCTTGCATATCTTAATATCCATCATTATCAATTAATATGCGTAAAAATGTCAGTAGTTAATGTGAAGGATTGTTACCTATAACCCGGATTGCCATTGTATTACATTACATTTTTGTCAAGCAAATATTAATTTAGCAAACAATTATTTTGGTTCATCCTATATTCTCCCTAACATCCTTACCCCCTTGCAACAGATGTGGGATACACACACACACATACACACACACACACATACTCTAACACACTCAACCCCTTTCCTCCACAATCAACCATAAGCTCAGACGCTCAACTGTTGTTACATCCCAGAGCCCAACTCAAGAAAGGACCTGATTTACGAATGCATATACAGTTACACCTGTTTGAGAAAGCATGCAAGATTGAGCAAAAATTGACAAAGAATTTAGATTTGATTAACCTATGTCAAGTCCTAGGTGATGGAGATCAGATCCACCCTCTTCCCCCTGAGACACAAACACTCTGGTCCCCTGTTGTAACCATTGTTCCCAAGCATCTCCATGCAGTCAGACCTTTTATTATTTTGTGCCACCAGGGCCACAATAATATGCCCCCTCTGTGATTGTCCGAGTGTGACCCCCTCCCCATGGGTTACAGCAGCCAGTGTTGCCAGCACTGCCACTACCTGGTTGGGGGTACCCCACCTGAATCCCCACCGGCTACAAGGTCGTCAAGGTTCTTATTAGCAGCTTTGAGAATTGTTTTGTATGCTCTCCCATCAGGGGGCTCTGGCTTTGTAGGACAAACCCTGCCAGGCAGGCTCCGAATCTTGAGGACATAATAGCTGCATGTGCGCACACCCTCGGAAATCATTTGGAAAAAATATCCTTTCTATTTTATTCAGCTATGTTCAATTGTAATCTTCATACTATAAAATAATATAAAAGAATGCAGCGGAATTCTAAGCAAATCTTGTCTGAGAAAATGAACTAATGTAGCCCACAGCCATATGGCATAGCCATATGAGTGGCGCAGTGGTCTAAGGCACTGCATTGCAGTGCTAGCTGTGCCACTAGAGATCCTGGTTCGAATCCAGGCTCTGTTGCAACCGGCCGCGACCGGGAGACTCATGGGCAGCGCATAATTGGCCTAGCGTTGTCCAGGGTAGGGGAGGGAATGGCCGGCAGGGATGTAGCTCAGTTGATAGAGCATGGCGTTTGCAACGCCAGGGTTGTGGGTTCGATTCCCACGGGGGACCAGTATGAAAAAAAAATATATATATATATATATATATGTATTCACTAACTGTAAGTCGCTCTGGATAAGAGTGTCTGCTAAATGACTAAAATGTAATGTAAAATGATAGCCAGATCATGGCCAAGCATAAGGACAACTCAGGGTATGCTAATCATGTTTCATTAGACCTATTTATTGTGATGGTATAGGCTATATTAAATGGATTTATTAGACGTTTTAAAATGTAGATGTTCCAAAGGTCTGCATCAGTGGCTTGTAGACTATGGGTGGAAGCCAGGAGATGCTAAACCTTTATGTTAATTGCAATCAATTACCGTGAGACCGGCAGTTATTTGGTTGACAATCACCGGCTGACAGAATTTCATGACCGCCACAGCTCTGGGCCAACCACACTTTCACCAAGCTCTAAGAAACATATGGTTCTCAGAACGTTATGTGCTTGCTGGGTAGCTAATAGCTAACTTGGTAGAACTCAAGAGTGGAGCTATCACTGTCAGTGCAGTTTTGATCTGCCTTCAATCTCGCTCGAACCCTCCTCAACCCATAAACCTGTGGCCTATCAGAGTTGAACTAGGGGCAACTCCTCCTCCCATGATTTCCCCATGAACAACCCACATGATAAGTCCTAGAGAGTCGCTACAATATTCTATATGATCTATTCTATACTTAATATGCGGTATAGTGTTAATCTAATTGTCTGTTGAAAATGTGATTAGGAAGAAAATCCAAATTGATCTCCTTTGTGTGCATTATCTTACTTTGCGAGAATAATACATTATTGATCAGATGCAGCATGAATAGGAGACAACATCAGATATTTATTTAGCATTGTAGACAGGGCACTAATACTCAGTGGCTAATACACTAGCTTCTGTAATCTCAGCATGGGTAATCCCTTCTGCCATCCTGGGACAAGGAGTAGGAATCGCTGTAATTATTTTGTTTATGAGATATGTTGATACTGTAGCTTATCAGACTCCGATATAGTCCTATGATTATGTTTTGGGGTTTTGTTCGCTGGAGGGTGTTCAAGTCTCCTTTCCTATGTAGGTCACCATCTGTTTTTTTAAAAGGTGAACTGCCTCCTAGAACCAACTTCAGAAACATGAATTATATTGTCAAAATTGACTACAAAGTGTAAATAGGATAATTTGGGTCATAAAGTCAGTCTCGTCCAAAACAAAATTTGGAAGTGAGTGCGTCACGACGGCTATGGATGGGTTGTGTATGGATTACTTACATGCCCACTTTTGCCAATTATGTGCAATTGGCCAGAGACAACAAGGTGTGGTCAAATAAAATAAAATACAATTGTATTTGTCACATGCGCCGAATACAACAGGTGTAGACCTTACCGTGAAATGGTTCCTTACAAGCCCTTAACCAACAATGCAGTTCAAGAAATAGAGCTAAGAAAATGTTTACTAAAGTAAAAAATTAAATAAAAAGTAACACAAAATAAAAATAACGTGGCTGTATACAGATGGTACCGGTACCGAGTCAATGTGTGGGGGTAAAGGCTAGTCCGTCCCCAGCTGCCATGTTGTCAAGTCTGCATATGGGTGCAACGCATGCACACTTGCTCGGCATCGGAGTGAAAATGGGCTTACTTAAAGTAAGGTGCAAACATGTAATGCATTCAACAATATTGCACAAAATGGCAAGAAATGGATTACATACAACAAACCTACAACATGATGGCTGTGACTGGTGTGTGGTGAGTAGCTAGCTAGCTATGATACTGTGATGTAACTAGCTCAATACATCACCTCTCCCTAATGTGATGTAATGTCATAGTTGTTTGTGTTAGCACTTGCTCTCGATATCTCAGGGCAGCATTCTGCCCAGTGGCGACCCGTCATTTACTTTGACTTGCCTGGTTTGCATGTTATTTTGGCATTAATGGTGTCACATATCAGTTTGCAAACAATGTAAAAAATAAATAATAATAATCATTCAGTTAATAAAGAGGCATACAAACATGGTCTCTTGTTTGCTTTCTTTAGTAAGGCAGCTCCAAAATGCAGGTGTTTCAGCCTAGCTCAGTGCTTTCTGTGGTGGTGGGGCAGCCATCGGAAAATACGGAGCATAATGGTAATGTTCTCTAGTTGCGCCGTGATTGGCTCAGTGTTCTGTCACTCATGGGGACACTACGTCACTGCCAAGTCTAAGGGTAGAGCTTGAAAATTCAAGCCCCTTGGAGTGCGGCCATAGAGTTACATTAGAAGTGCCCATCCAAGAAGGCTCAAGGTCATTGGCCACAGATAAAATTATGTCAAATCACATTATATCTACAGTAGCTTTGATTGGACTGATCATGTCAACATCATACTTTCAAAATCTTAGCTAGCGGTCATCATCATGAATCAAGTCGACAATCTAATGGAAAATCATTTTTAATCCTTGTCATATGAAGAGAAATAATGAAGAGGATTTATAGATCAAACTTATCGGTGTTCATCGGCCATTGGACATAAACATTACACAACAAGTTGGAAATTGCAAATTCAACAATGAGTGGTTTGGAAGAAATCAGTGGCTAACTGCAAGCATTGCAAAGCAATCACTGTCACACCCTGGCTCTGGGGACTCTATATGTTGAGCCAGGGTGTGTAGATTCTATGTGTTTGGTTTCTGTGTTGTTGTTCTATGTGTGCTGTTACTATGTTGGCCAGTGTGGTTCTCAATCAGAGGCAACGAGTGTCAGCTGTGGCTGGTTGTCTCTGATTGGGAACCACATTTAAACAGGCAGTTTACCCACAGTAGTTGTGGGATCTTGTTCCAGTTGGTTTGTTCCTTTTGGTCTGTACCGTAGGACTGCACGTATCGTTTGTTGATTTGTTCGAGTGTTTACTCTTTAAATAAATATAAGTATGTTTGCTCATCACGCTGCGCCTTGGTCCACTCACTCTAACGATCGTGACAGAAGATCCCACCATACCAGGACCAAGCAGCGTGTCCAGGAGCAGGCAGCCTGGACATGGGAGGAAGCGCCGGGAAAGGAGCTGGAGAGGTTGGCGATGGCCCAGGTGGGCAAAGGGTGGTCCTGGGAGGACATGCTCAGGGGAAAAGGGCCATGGGCTAAGATTAAGGCCCTGGCGAGAGAGGAGCAGCGGCGTCAACAGTGTCGTCGTCGGACGGACGAGAGGCAACCCAAAAAAATTTTGGGGGGGGGGCACACGGCATGGGCGACTGGGCAGCAGGAGGCTGCCACAGGGCAACTTGGGAGGTTAGCAGAGGAGGCCGCCAGGTTACGGGGACAACTGGTCAAAGAGGGGAAGGAAGGTGTAGAGGCACGGCGAGAGGTACTGGGGTGTGTTACCAGTCCGGTCCGGCCCGTTCCAGATCCCGGCGTAGGGCCAGTGGTGTGTGTCCCCAGTACGGTCCGGTCTGTTCCTGCTCCCCGCACCAAGGTAATGGTGCGCATCGCCAGCCCGGCCCGGCCTGTTCCTGCTCCTCGCACCAAGCGTACGGTGTGCGTCGCCAGCCCGGCCTGTTCCTGCCCCTCGCACCAAGCCTACGGTGCGCGTCGCCAGCCCGGCCCGGCCTGTTCCTGCCCCTCGCACCAAGCCTACGGTGCGCGTCGCCAGCCCGGCCCGGCCTGTTCCTGCCACTCGCACCAAGCCTACGGTGTGCGTCGCCAGCCCGGCCCGGCCTGTTCCTGCTCCACGCACCAAGCTAACGGTGCGCGTCGCCAGCCCGGCCCGGCCTGTTCCTGCCACTCGCACCAAGCCTACGGTGTGCGTCGCCAGCCCGGCCCGGCCTGTTCCTGCCACTCGCACCAAGCCTACGGTGCGCGTCGCCAGCCCGGCCCGGCCTGTTCCTGCCACTCGCACCAAGCCTACGGTGCGCGTCGCCAGCCCGGCCCGGCCTGTTCCTGCCACTCGCACCAAGCCTACGGTGTGCGTCGCCAGCCCGGCCCGGCCTGTTCCTGCCACTCGCACCAAGCCTACGGTGCGCGTCGCCAGCCCGGCCCGGCCTGTTCCTGCCACTCGCACCAAGCCTACGGTGCGCGTCGCCAGCCCGGCCCGGCCTGTTCCTGCCACTCGCACCAAGCCTACGGTGCGCGTCGCCAGCCCGGCCCGGCCTGTTCCTGCTCCTCGCACCAAGCCAGGGGTGCGAGTCGTCAGCCCGGTCCGGCCCGTTCCTGCTCCACGCACCAAGCCAGGGGTGCGAGTCGTCAGCCCGGTCCGGCCCACAAAGAAATTTGTGGAGTGGTTAAAAAAACGAGTTTTAATGACTCCAACCTAACTGTATGTAAACTTCTGACTTCAACTGTGTATATATATATACACATTACCAGTCAAAAGTTTCGACACACCTACTCATTTAAGGGTTTTTCTATATTTTTACTATTTTCTACATTGTAGAATAATAGTGAACACATCACAACTATGAAATAACACATATGGAATCATGTAGTAACCAAAAAAGTGTTAAACAAATCAAACTATATTTTTGATTTTAGATTCTTCAAAGTAGCCAAACTTTGCCTTGATGACAGCTTTAAATACTCTTGGCATTCTCTCAACCAGTTTCATGAGGAATGCTTTTCCAACAGACTTGAATGAGTTCCCATATATGCTGAGCACTTGTTGGCTGCTTTTCCTTTACTCTGCGGTCCAACTCATCTCAAACCATCTCAATTGGGTTGTTGTCGGGGGATTGTGGAGGCCAGGTCATCTGATGCAGCACTCCATCACTCTCCTCTGTCAAATAGCCCTTACCCAGCCTGGAGATGTGTTTAGGGTCATTGTCCTGTTGAAAATCAGATGATAGTCACACTAAGCGCAAACCAGATGGGATGGCGTATCGCTGCAGAATGCTGTGGTAGACATGTTGGTTAAGTTTACCTTGAATTCAAAATAAATCACAGACAGTGTCACCAGCAAAGCACCCCCACACCATAACAGCTCTTCCTCCTCCATGCTTTGCGGTGGGAACTACACATGCAGATATCATCCGTTCACCCACACCGCGTCTCACAAAGACATGGCAGTTTGAACCAAAATTCTCCAATTTGGACTCCAGACCAAAGGATACATTTCTACCTGTATAATGTCCATTGCTCATGTTTCTTGGCCAAAGCAGGTCTCTTCTTATTATTGGTGTCCTTTAGTAGTGGTTTATTTGCAGCAATTCGACCATGAAGGCCTGATTCACACAGTCCCCTCTGAACAGTTGATGTTGAGATGTGTCTGTTACTTGAACTCTGTGAAGCATTTATTTGGGCTGCAATTTCTGAGGCTGGTAACTCTAATATATTTATCCTCTGCAGCAGAGGTAACTCTGGGTCTTCCTTTCCTGTAGCGGTCATCATGAGAGCCAGTTTCATCATAGCGGTTGATGATTTTTGCGACTGCACTTGAAGAAATCTTCAAAGTTCTTGAACTTTGACTGCTTGACTGACCTTCATATCTGAAAGTAATGATGGACTGTCGTTTCTCTTTGCTGATTTGAGCGGTTCTTGCCATAACATGGACTTCGTCTTTTACCAAATAGGGCTATCTTCTGTATACCCCCCCTACCTTGTCACAACACTAATTGGCTCAAACGCATTAAGAAGGAAAGAAACTCCACAAATGAACTTTTAAGAAGGCACACCTGTTAATTGAAAAGCATTCCAGGTGACTACCTCATGAAGCTGGTTGAGAGAATGCCAAACGTGTGTATTTATGTATTTATTAAGGATCCCCCATTAGCTGCTGTCAAGGCAGCAGCTACTCTTCCTGGGGTCCTGCTTAAGGCAGTTATATACAATTTAAAATTTTACATGACTTTATATTTCAAAACACTTTACCCAGTACATTTCGTGTTTTCCCTCAGGCCACTACTCCACTATCACATATTTACAATACAACATCCATGTGTACTTGTGTGTAGAGTTTTAGCTGACCTTCTAGGCAGAGTTGCAAAGAAATAGCCATATCTCAGACTGCCCATCTTAATCTTTTATTTTTATTGGCCAGTCTGAGATATGGCTATTTCTTTGCAACTCTGCCTAGAAGGTCAGCATCCTGGAGTCACCTCTTCACTCCCGCTCCTCTTTCTATTCTGGTTAGAGACAGTTTGCGCTCTTCTGTGAAGGGAGTAGTACACAGCGTTGTACGAGATCTTCAGTTTCTTGGCAATTTCTCGCATGGTATAGCCTTCATTTCTCAGAACAAGAATAGACTGACGAGTTTCAGAAGAAAGTTATTTGTTTCTGGCCATTTTTATTCTGTAATCGAACCCACAATTGCTGATGCTCCAGATACTCAACTAGTCTCAATAAGGCCAGTTTTATTGTTTATTTAATCAGCACAACAGTTTTCAGCTGTGCTAACATAATTGCAAAAGGGTTTTCTAATTAGCCCTTTAAAATGATAAACTTGGATTAGCAAACACAATGTGCCATTGGAACACAGGACTGATGGTTGCTGATAATGGACCTCTGTACGACTATGTAGATATTCCATAAAAAATCAGCCGTTTCCAGCTACAATAGCCATTTACCACATTAACAATGTCTACACTGTATTTCTGATCAATTTGATGTCATTTTAATGGACAAAAAAATTGCTTTTCTTTTAAAAACAAGGACATTTCTAAGTGACCCCAAACTTTTCAACGATAGTGTATATACAGTGCATTCGGAAAGTATTCAGACCCCTTCAATTTTTCCACATTTAGTTACATTACAGCCTTCTTCTAAAATGGAGTAAATAAAATACAAATCATAAATCTACACACAATACCCCATAATGAGAAAGTGAAAACAGGTTTTTAGATATTTTTGCAAATGTATTAAAAAACAGAAATACCTTATTCACATAAGTATTCAGACCCTTTGCTATGAGATTAGAAATTGAGCTTAGGTGCATCCTGTTTCCATTGATCATCCTTGAGGTGTTTCTACAACTTGAGTCTATCTGTGGTAAATTAAATTGATTGGACATGATTCGGAAAGGCACACACCTGTCTATATAAGGTCCCACAGTTGACAGTGCATATCAGAGTAAAAACCAAGCCATGAGGTCGAAGGAATTGTGCGTAGAGCTCCGAGACAGGATTGTGTCGAGGCACAGATCTGGGGAAGGGTACCAAAACATTTCTGCTGAATTGAAGGTCCCCAAGAACACAGTGACCTCCATCATTCTTAAATGGAAGAAGTTTGGAACCACCAAGACTCTTCCTAGAGCTGGCCACCCAGCCAAACTGAGCAATCAGGGGGAAAGGGCCTTGGTCAGGGAGGTGACCAAGAACCCAATGGTCACTCTGACAGTGCTCCAGAGTTCCTCTGTGGAGATGGGAGAACCTTCAAGAAGGACCATTATCTCTGCAGCACTCCACCAATCAGGCCTTTATGGTAGAGTGGCCAGACGGAAGCTACTCCTCAGTAAAAGGCACATGACAGCCCACTTGGAGTTTGCCAAAAGGCACCTAAAGACTCTCAGACCATGAGAAACAAGATTCTCTGGTCTGATAAAACCAAGATTGAACTTCCTCCAGATCCAAGCGTCACATCTGGAGGAAACTTGGCACCATCCTAAAGGTGAAGCATGGTGGTGGCAACATCATGCTGTGGGGATATTTGTCAGCGGCAGGGACTGGGAGACCAGTCATTATTGAGGGAAAGATGAATGGAGCAAAGTACAGAGAGACCCTTGATAGAAACCTGCTTCAGATGGCTCAGGACCTAAGACTGGGGCGAAGGTTCACCTTCCAACAGGACAATGACCCTAAGCACACAGCCAAGACAACGCAGGAGTGGCTTCGGGACAAGTCTCTGAATGTCCTTGAGTGGCCCAACCAGAGCCCGGAATTGAACTTGATCGAACATTTCTGGAGAGCCCTGAAAATAGCTGTGCAGCGACACTCGCCATCCAACCTGACAGAGCTTGAGAGGATCTGCAGAGAAGAATGGGAGAAACTCTCCAAATACAGGTGTGCCAAGCTTGTAGCGTCAAATCCAAGAAGACTTGAGTCTGTAATCGCTGCCAAAGGTGCTTCAACAAAGTACTGAGTAAAGTGTCTGAATACTTATGTAAATGTGATATTTCAGTTTTTGTATTTTTTATAAATTTGCTAACATTTCTAAAAAACTGTTTTTGCTTTGTCATTACGGGGTATTGTGTGTAGATTGATGAGGGAAACAAACAATTTTATCAATTTTAGTACAGGGCTGTAACGTATTTTCTTTTTTTAAAGGTCAAAGGGTCTGAATACTTTCCAAATGCACTATATATATATATATATATATATATATATATATATATATATATATATATATATATATATGTGTATATATATATATATATATATATTTACATTTACATTTTAGTCATTTAGCAGACGCTCTTATCCAGAGCGACTTATATATACATACATACACACACACACACACACACACATGAAAACACAGTCATGGTTAGCACAAATAAAACATCACAAATCACCCAGAAAAACAGTTGCATTCGGTCACAAATGAATCCCCAATCAATACTTTAAATTGCCCGAAAGGCACCAGAACATCAAAATGAAATGTATTTCGAATTTTGTTCCAGCAATACGTTGCACTAAAACTAAAAGCAGATTTATCTAGCTTGGTGGAGACCCTAGGAACCTCAAGAGGTAACCAATCCTGTGAACGGGTTAGGCAACTCAGGTTATCTGTACTTCATCAGCAAAGTTAGATAAGACGGAAGTTTATGAAGTAGGGCCTTGTAAACAAAAAGGGAGTAATGTAGAGATCTACGGGTCTTTAGCGAAGTCCAGCCAACCTTCTAATACAGGATGTAGTGAGGAGTATCAAAACTGTCATCTGTAACAAAACTAAGGGCACTATGGTAGATGGCATCCAAAGGTTTAAGAGTAGTAGCAGCTGCACTTTGATAAATAATATCACCACATTCAAGAACAGATAAAAAGGTTGACTGAATAATCAGCTTCCTACTGCTTAGAGAAAGGCATGATCTGTTTCTGTAGAAAAAGCCAACTTTAAATTTTAGCTTCTTAACCAGCTCATCTATATGTTTTTTAAATGTCAAATCCACATAATTCCAAATGCCTAAGTATTTGTATGAGGGAACACTTTTGATTTGAGAACCATGTAATGACTGAACATGCAGTTCATCTGACACATCCTTACGAGAGCTTAAAAACAACATGTACAGTTGAAGTCGGAAGTTTACATCCACTTAGGTTGGCGTCATTAAAACTCGTTTTTCAACCACAAACTATAGTTATGGCAAGTTGGTTAGGACATCTACTTTGTGCATGACACAAGTAATTTTTCCAACAATTGTTTACAGACAGATTATTTCACTTATAATTCACTGTATCACAATTCCAGTGGGTCAGAAGTTTACATACACAAAGTTGACTGTGCCTTTAAACAGCTTGGAAAATTCCAGAAAATGATGTCATGGCTTTACAAGCTTCTGATAGGCTAATTGACATAATTTGAGTCAATTGGAGATGTACCTGTGGATGTATTTCAAGGCCTACCTTCAAACCCAGTGCCTCTTTGCTTGACATCATGGGAAAATCAAAAGAAATCAGCCAAGACCTCAGAAAAAAATTGTAGACCTTCACATGTTTGGTTCATCCTTGGGAGCAATTTCCAAACGGTACCACGTTCATCTGTACAGACAATAGTATGCAAGTATAAACACCATGGGACCATGCAGCCGTCATACCGCTCAGGAAGGAGATGTCCTAGAGATGAACGTACTTTGGTGCGAAAAGTGCAAATCAATCCCAGAACAACAGCAAAGGACCTTGTGAAGATGCTGGGTGAAACAGGTACAAAGTTTAAATATCCACAGTAAAACGAGTCCTATATCGACATAACCTGAAAGGCCGCTCAGCAAGAAAGAAGCCATGTCCTCTGGTCTGATGAAACAAAAATAGAACTGTTTGGCCATAATGACCATCGTTATATTTGGAGGAAAAAGGGGGATGCTTGCAAGCCGAAGATCACCATCCCAACCGTGAAGCACGGGGGTGGCAGCATCGTGCTGTGGGGGTGCTTTGCTGCAGGAGGGTCTGGTGCACTTCACAAAATAGATGGCATCATGAGGAAGGGAAATTATGTGGATATATTGAAGCAACAGCGCAAGACATCAGTCAGGAAGTTAAAGCTTGGTCGCAAATGGGTCTTCCAAATGGACAATGACCCCAAGCATATTTCCAAAGCTGTGGCAAAGTGGCTTAAGGACAACAAAGTCAAGGTATTGGAGTGGCCATCACAAAGACCTCAATCCTATAGAGCATTTGTGGGCAGAGCTGAAAAAGCGTGTGCGAGCAAGGAGGCCTACAAACCTGACTCAGTTACACCAGCTCTGTCAGGAGGAATGGGCCAAAATTCACCCAACTTATTGTGGGAAGCTTGTGGAAGGCTACTCGAAATGTTTGACCCAAGTTAAACAATTTAAAGGCAACGTTACCAAATACTAATTGAGTGTATGTAAACTTCTGACCCACTGGGAATGTGATGAAAGAAATAAAAGCTTAAATAAATCATTCTCGCTACTATTATTCTGACATTTCACATTCTTAAAATAAAGTGGTGATCCTAACTGACCTAAGACAGGGAATTTTACTAGGATTAGATGTTAGGAATTGTGAAAAACTGAGTTTAAATGTATTTGGCTAAGATGTATGTAAACTTCTGACTTCAACTGTATTTAATCAAGGGATTCCTGCGCAGCTATAAAATCTGATTGTAGCTTTGACACAGCCAGATCAACAGTCAGGGCAATAGCAAACATATTAATATCATCCATATATAGATAAATTTAGAACATTTTGACAGATTGACCAATGGTGTTTATATAAATAGTGAAGAGAAAAGGACCTGAAATTGACCCCTGTGGTACACCTTTATGTACTTCAAGAAATTCAGACTTAAACCTATCCAACACGATGGCCTGAGTTCTGTCACTAAAATAATCATCAAACCAAGAACATGCGTCAGAGCTCAGGCCTATCGAGGACAACTTACTCAACAAAATAACATGATCAACAGTATCAAAAGCTTTTGACAGATCCACAATCCACAATTCATTTTAGTGTCCAAAGCATTGACAAGATCATTAACAACTAAAGTGGTTGCTGTAATATTGATATGCCCTACACCCTGATTGATTTACATTCAAAATACATTTCTCAGATAAAAACGAGCAAAGTTGTACATTTACCAAGGATTCGAGAATCTTAGCTAGACAAGGAAGCCTTGAAATTGTGCGATAATGATTAAGATCACTGCTATCCCCGCCCTTATGGAGTGGCAGCACCAAAACTGATTTACATACTTTTTGAATATTTCCTGATAACAATGTTAAATAAAAAATGTTTGTTATTGAGTTATTAATGATGGGCGCTACACACTTAAGCAGACCAGGATCCAATTTGTCGGTCCCTGTGGGTTTCTTATTGTCTATTGCTACAGTGGTTCTTCCTTTAAAAGTTGCGTCATTGTGCAGCACAGCTTGCGGTGTGCTGCGGAATGGTATGGTACTGTTGGAATGCATGACATCATAGTATTTTACTGTCAGCCATTGTTTCCATTAATGCTAGTTTGACCACCATGAGGGCATCTTTGAGAAGCTAAATTATTGAAATGACATGGAGCTGTAGGCCTAAGAGTCCTGTTTACTGTAGCTGTTTTAGCGTAACTTACTTATTGGCATAAACGCCTACTTAAATATACAGTATACCAATCAATAATACATTCATTTGTGCATGTCATCACACAGCATACAAGTCATCCATGTCTTTAAATACAGTCAAGCATTTTAGTTATAAAACAAAATAACAAACGGAGCCTTGAATAATTAAACAATGAATAAACCGCAACATGTCGGCTAAAGTGATTAAATTCACTAATGCATTTGACTGTTTTTAATATTGGCTGTACAAGAGACTTTAAAATATTTTTTGTTAGAACAGACTATATGGGATTGATTATAATTTGTTTGTAAATTATTATTGTATTTGTTGTGCTGTTTATAATAATAATATGCCATTTAGCAGACACTTTTATCCAAAGCGACTTACAGTCATGTGTGCATACATTTTTACGTATGGGTGGTCCCGGGGATCGAACCCACTACACTGGCGTTACAAGCGCCATGCTCTACCAATTGAGCTACAGAGGAAATGTATATACTGTTAGACATTTTGCTTAATTACATGTATTAATATTATGGCGTTTCTATTCCAAGAAAAACAAAAATGCATTTTAGACTAGCCTATGTAGGCCTCAGGTTTTTTTTGTACGTGACCGGTAGGGAGTAGGCCTAGGCTACTAACCGACTGCGAGTTAAGAGCAAAATATTCCTAACGTTTCCACACCCTAATTGACTAAAATGTAAATGCTGTAGGCTATGCAAAGAGATGGGTGAAGTGACATGCCTAGCAAACATCCATTAATACATTTAAAGTCCCTAAACTTGGCAAGAGTCTTTTGTCCTGCTGATAGCCCATCAAGAGTTGATGGCTTCTTTTGTATTCCAATTTATTGTAAAGGCTGCTAAACCATTTACACCTGGTCCACAGCATTGTTGCGTACTTACATTTTACATTGTAGTCATTTAGCAGACGCTCTTATCCAGAGCGACTTAAAGTTAGTGAGTGCATACATTTTTTCATACACTTTCACTCCATTCTCTGCCTGACTCTCTACAAATGCCACCAAGATAACAATTGTTGTTATCTATTCGGTAACATTCCACAAGTAAATGTAATATATAAAACAGCTCAGGTCTTGAAAAAATGGGAAACTTTTGTTTTATATGTGCTTAGTAGGGGAGGCTTCATGGCTTCGCCATCAACTTGTTAATTTAGCAGACATCACCTGCGTATATTCAGTCAACACATATATTTTAAGAATATAATGGAATATAACAGACCATTTTTGTTTCTCTTCGAATAATAAACTTACAGTGTAAAATCATTGTCAAAAGTGCAAGAGATACTGTTGCATGACAAACAGGTGTTATTAGATTACAATATTTATCTACCAGTTTGGAAAAGTGTAACAAATGCTAAATAAAGTATAAGTAATACCAGAGAGTGTGTTGTAATAAAAAATAATAATTGTAAAGCCTTTAATACAGCATAGCAAAGTTTAAAACAGCCAGATTTGTGAAATTGCTTTATCTGGCATTTTGCGGTTGCGTGAGGCTTGGTGATCACAGAATCAGTAGGATATTAAACAAACACTCCAATAGGCAACAGAAGCAGGAACAGCATAGGGCTGATTCATTCCTGGCTTTCATTCAAATAAGTTATATTATAATGCAGGGCTAAAGACACATTCTTTCTGATTGTCTTTAGCATTCAGTTCTCACTACAGCTAATTACCTTTAAATTATTATGTGGATTATAAGAAATTAATATATTTGTAGGGGTTGATGCATTTTTCGTTAGGGTAAATTTGGGCTGTGATATTGAGTTAGAAATGTAAAACTTCAGAGTACTTAAGCATCGAATACATTGAAAGTTTGCCCTTTTTTGGCCATTAGGATACGCTTTACAATAGGACTCAACTCTGACTGACCGCAGCATCTATCAGTAGTCTAAACTGTGGCACAAATTGTGGGATTTTTCACACCTAGCCGAGCTATTAGACTATCCTTTTGTAAATTTAGTAAATTAAATTATGAAAATATAGTCAATTTGTGCCACAGTTCAGACTACCTATAGATCAGTGTTCTACTCCCCCTTGTGATAGTGTGATGCAATGACAGAATGACGCAATTTAACACAATCTGCCACCATCTACCACAAATGGTCGCAGCATCAGCTCAAAACTTTTAATTGAGGAACCACTGAAGCGAAGCTTCCAGGACTTATTTTTCTGTAAACAGCCTAAAAGCTAAAATAAAAGCTTTGACTATAATTTCTCTGATCATTCAGCAATTTCCCCTATCAGCATCCAGCCCAATATCATTGTGAATAGGCTTAGAAGTAGCCCGCTGAAATAAAATGGTGATTAAATGCATCAATGATGGTATTTTTTTCCTTAATAAGGCCAGTGTCTGAATTAATTTGTTGTGGCAGAGAGGAGGAAGTAGAACCCTTCAAAGCTAAATCAGGTTCAGGGATAGTTGAAATACAATCAAGGTCAGTAAAATAAATATCATGTAAAAAAGCCTGTTCACTGAAGTTTCTAATGTTCCTCTTTGTGATGACACGATGCTTAGATTTTTGTATTTTCACATCTCTAACGCAAACAACTGGGCAATGGTCACTAATGTCTTGGGCGAATACAGCAGTAAAAACATATTTCTCTGGTGTATTTGTTAAAATAAGTTCAATCAGAGTTTAATCCGTTTGCATAAATCAAACGCCCCAAGCGTCAAACTAAATTATACAAGGGAAAACATCCACCTTGGCAATAACACAGTCAAATGTAGCTCAACCATGCTACACGCTCTCACAACAAACAATCACTCACAAAGACAAGGGGAACAGAGGGAACACTTATACACATACTAATTAGGGGAATGAGCACCAGGTGTGTGTGATTGACAAGACATGACAAGTGGAGTGATGAGAATGGGATCGGCAGTACCTAGTACTCCGGTGACGACGAACGCCGAAGCCTGCCCGGACCAGTAGGGGGGCAGCCTCGGCGGAAGTCGTGACAGGTTTAGATTATTACACATTTTTTTAGATGTCTGAAACCTGCATTTCCCAATCATAATTTAGGTCACCCAGGATTATAACTTCTGATTTAGTAAAGAAGACAGCAAACTAGTTAACTCATCGAGTGCACAATGGTTACACGAGGGAGGATACAAAAATGGATACATTTTTCCCCAGACAAAGGCTTAAAGATAGTAGCTCAAATTTTTGGGCAAGGGAAAAGGATTTCAGTAAAGAAACAGATAAATTATTTTTTATCAAAATGGCCACTCCACCACCTCTACCTGTCTGTCAGCTCTGAACACATGATAACCCTCAATATTAATATCAGAATACAGAATGTCCACAGAGATCCAAGTTTCAGTCAATACCAGAATATCTAGATTTGTCTGCATAGCCCAGAATTTGATGTAATCCAGTTTAGGAAGTAAGCTCCTAATGTTCAGATGCATCAACCCAAGACCTTTACGATTTTTTAAGTCACATGGAAACTCCAACTCAAACAAGCTACGTTCAATAGGCGGTTGCAGGCCCTGTCTGATGGTTGATATTGATATAGTTGGTATGGCTATAAGATTGCATAGAACTGCACCATTTGGTCTATCCCTATTAGTAATAGAGCAAGGATAAGAAATTGGATTTACTTTCCCAAGGTTAGCACCATAGGGGTGGCAGGTAGCTTAGTGGTTAAGAGCGTTGTGACAGTAACGGAAAGGTCGCTGGTTCTAATCCCTGAGCCGACTAGGTGAAAAATCTGTCTATGTGCCCTTGAGCAAGGCACTTAACCCTAATTGCTCCTGTAATTCGCTCTGGATAAGAGCGTCAGCTAAATGACTAAAATGTAAAAAAATAGGGCCTGAGGCCAATGTCAATATGAGGAGCTGTCAGAGTAACCAATGATGGAATGTTATAAACTGACTTACATGGACTTTGGTTGTTAGTTTGCAACAGCCCAAGCCCTCTATGTGATTTGAAAACCTAGGAAGTATTCAAGTTGATCAAATTCACATTTTAACTAAAAGTACTGGGTGAGCAGACCACTGTGGGATCCTCTTTTGAGCTAACAATAGCAGATTTAAGAGTGGAGTTCAAATGTATTACCTGAGCGGGGCTTGGTCTGTCTCTGAGTCAATATGTTAACGTGAGAATGCTATTCATTGACTACAGCTCAGTGTTCAACACCGTAGTGCCCTCAAAGCTCATCACTAAGCTAAGGACCCTGGGACTAAACAACTCCCTCTGCAACTAGATCCTGGACTTCCTGACAGGCCGCCCCCAGGTGGTGAGGGTAGGTAACAACACATCTGCCACGCAGATCCTCAACACGGGGGCCCCTCAGGGGTGCGAGCTCAGTCCCCTCCTGTACTCCATGTTCACCCATGACTGCATGGCCAGGTACGACTCCAACACCATCATTAAGTTTTCCGACAACACAACAGTGGAAGGCCTGATCACCGACAACGATGAGACAGCCTGTAGGGAGGAGATCAGAGACCTGGCCGTGTGGTGCCAGGATAACAAACTCTACCTCAACGTGATCAAGACAAACGAGATGATTGTGGACTACATGAAAAAAAAGAGGACTGATCACGCCCCCATTATCATCGACGGGGGTGCAGTGGAACAGGTTGAGAGCTTCAAGTTCCTTGGTGTCCACATCACCAACAAACTATCATGGTCCAAACACACCAAGACAGTCGTGAAGAGGGCACGACAAAGCCTATTCCCCCTCAGGAGACTGAAAGGATTTGGCATGGGTCCTCAGATCCTCAAAAAGTTCTACAGCTGCACCATCGAGTGCATCCTGACTGGTTGCATCACCGCCTGGTATGGCAACTGCTCGGCCTCTGACCGCAAGGCACTACAGAGGGTAGTGTGTACGGCGCAGTACATCACTGGTGCCAAGCTTCCTGCCATCCAGGACCTCTATACCAGGCGGTGTCAGAGGAAGGCCCTAAAAATGGTCAAAGACTCCAGCCACCCTAGTCATAGACTGTTCTCTCTGCTACCGCACAGCAAGCGGTACCGGAGCGCCAAGTCTAGGTCCAAAAGGCTTCTTAACAGCTTCTACCCCCAAGCCATAAGACTCCTGAACAGCTAATCATGGCTGCCCAGACTATTTGCATTGTCCCCCCCGCCCCACCCCAACCCACCCCACCCCTTCTTTATGCTGCTGCTACTCTCTGTTTACTATCTATGCATAGTCACTTTAACTCTACCCACATGTACATATTACCTCAATTACATCGACTAACCTATGCCCCCGCACATTGACTCTGTACCAGTACGACCTGTATTACATTTACATTTACATCATTTAGCAGATGCTCTTATCCAGAGCGACTTACAAATTGGTGCATTCAACTTATGATGCACTTTTTTTCTTCTTTTTTTATGTGGGGGGTAGAAGGATTACTTTATACTATTCCAGGTATTCCTTAAAGAGGTAGGGTTTCAAGTGTCTCCGGAAGGTGGTCAGTGACTCCGCTGTCCTGGCATCGTGGGGGAGCTTGTTCCACCATTGGGGTGCCAGAGCAGCAAATAGCTTTGACTGGGCTGAGCGGGAATTGTGCTTCTGTAGAGGTAGGGGAGCTAGCAGGCCAGAGGTGGAAGAACGTAGTGCCCTCGTTTGGGTGTAGGGTCTGATCAGAGCCTGAAGGTAAGGAGGTGCCGTTCCCCTCACAGCTCCGTAGGCAAGCACCATGGTCTTGTAGTAGATGCGAGCCTCAACTGGAAGCAAGTGGAGTGTGGGAGGAGCGGGGTGACATGAGAGAACTTGTGAAGGTCGAACACCAGACGGGCTGCGGCGTTCTGGATAAGTTGTAGGGGTTTAATGGCACAGGCAGGGAGCCCAGCCAACAGCGAGTTGCAGTAATCCAGACGGGAGATGACAAGTGCCTGGGTTAGGACCTGTGCCGCTTTCTGTGTAAGGTAGGGGCGTACTCTGCGAATGTTGTAGAGCATGAACCTGCAGGATCGGGTCACCACTTTGATGTTAGCGGAGAACGACAGGGTGTTGTCCAGGGTCACGCCAAGGCTCTTTGCACTCGGGGAGGAGGACACAATGGAGTTGTCAACCGTGATGGCGAGATCATGGAGCGGGCAGTCCTTCTCCAGGAGGAAGAGCAGCTCCGTCTTGCCGAGGTTCAGCTTGAGGTGGTGATCCGACATCCACACTGATATGTCTGCCAGACATGCAGAGATGCGATTCGCCACCTGGTTATCAGAAGGGGGAAAGGAGAAAATTAATTGTGTGTCGTCTGCGTAGCAATGATAGGAGAGACCATGTGAGGATATGACAGAGCCAAGTGACTTGGTGTATAGAGAGAATAGGAATAGAACTGAGCCCTGTTGGACACCAGTGGTGAGAGCACGTGGTGCGGAGACAGATTCTCGCCACGCCACCTGGTAGGAGCGACCTGTCAGGTAGGACGCAATCCAAGAGTGAGCGGCGCCGGAGATGCCCAACTCTGAGAGGGTGGAGAGGAGGATCTGATGGTTCACAGTATCAAAGGCAGCGGATAGGTCTAGAAGGATAAGAGCAGAGGAGAGAGAGTTAGCTTTAGCAGTGCGGAGAGCCTCCGTGACACAGTGAAGAGCAGTCTCAGTTGAATGACCAGTCTTGAAACCTGACTGGTTTGGATCAAGAAGGTCATTCTGAGAGAGATAGTAGGAGAGTTGGCTAGAGACGGCACGCTCAAGAGTTTTGGAGAGAAAATAAAGAAGGGATACTGGTCTGTAGTTGTTGACATCGGAGGGATCGAGTGTAGGTTTTTTGAGGAGGGGTGCAACTCTCGCTCTCTTGAAAACGGAAGGGACATGGCCAGCGGTCAAGGATGAGTTGATGAGCGAGGTGAGGTAAGGTAAGGGAGAAGGTCTCCGGAAATGGTCTGGAGAAGAGAGGGGATAGGGTCAAGCGGGCAGGTTGTTGGGCGGCCGGCCGTCACAAGTCGCAAGATTTCATCTGGAGAGAGAGGGGAGAAAGAAGTCAAAGCATAGGGTAGGGCAGTGTGAGCAGGACCAGCGGTGTCATTTGACTTAATAAATGAGGATCGGATGTCGTCATCTTTCTTTTCAAAATGGTTGACGATGTCATCTTCATAGAGGGAGGAGGGAGGGGGAGGAGGAGGAGGATTCAGCAGGGAGGAGAAGGTGGCAAAGAGCTTCCTAGGGTTGGAGGCAGAGGCTTGAAATTTAGAGTGGTAGAAAGTGGCTTTAGCAGCGGAAACAGAGGAAGATAATGTAGAGAGGAGGTAGTGAAAAGATGACAGGTCCGCAGGGAGTCTAGTTTTCCTCCATTTTCACTCGGCTGCCCGGAGCCCTTTTCTGTGAGCTCGCAATGAGTCGTCAAGCCACGGAGCAGGAGGGGAGGACCGAGCCAGCCGGGAGGATAGGGGACATAGAGAGTCAAAAGATGCAGAAAGGGAGGAGAGGAGGGTTGAAGAGGCAGAATCAGGAGATCGGAGGGAGAAGGATTTAGCAGAGGGAAGAGATGATAGGATGGAAGAGGAGAGAGTAGCGGGAGAGAGAGAGCGAAGGTTGCGACGGCACATTACCATCTGAGTAGGGGCAGAGTGAGTAGTGTTGGAGGAGAGCGAGAGAGAAAAAGATATAAAATAGTGGTCGGAGACTTGGAGGGGAGTTGCAGTGAGATTAGTAGAAGAACAGCATCTAGTAAAGATGACGTCAAGTGTATTGCCTGCCTTGTGAGTAGGGGGGGACGGTGAGAGGGTGAGGTCAAAAGAGGAAAGGAGTGGAAACAAGGAGGCAGAGAGAAATGAGTCAAAGGCAGACGTAGGGAGGTTAAAGTCACCCAGAACTGTGAGGGGTGAGCCATCCTCAGGAAAGGAACTTATCAAGGCGTCAAGCTCATTGATGAACTCTCCAAGGGAACCTGGAGGGCGATAAATGACAAGGATGTTAAGCTTGAATGGGCTAGTGACTGTGACAGCATGGAATTCAAATGAGGAGATAGACAGATGGGTCAGGGGAAAAAGAGAGAATGTCCACTTGGGAGAGATGAGGATTCCTGTGCCACCGCCGCGCTGACCAGATGCTCTCGGGGTATGCGAGAACACATGGTTAGACGAGGAAAGAGCAGTAGGAGTAGCAGTGTTTTCTGTGGTAATCCATGTTTCCGTCAGCGCCAAGAAGTCGAGGGACTGGAGGGTAGCATAGGCTGAGATGAACTCTGCCTTGTTGGCCGCAGAACGGCAGTTCCAGAGGGTGCCAGAGACCTGGAACTCCACGTGGGTCGTGCGCGCAAGGACCACCAGATTAGAGTGGCAACAGTCACGTGGTGTGAAGTGTTTGTATGGCCTGTGCAGAGAGGAGAGAACAGGGATAGACAGACACATAGTTGACAGGCTACAGAGAAAGGCTACAAGAATGCAAAGGAGATTGGAATGAAACGTTTCACTGAAACACTCAAATATAACTCTCCCAACTTCCACTTTGGAAATTATAATTGTTGTAAACTACAGCGGTTCAATGTTTCTAGGAATAGACTCTAACTTAGTTTATTCAGCTAGCTAACTTGGTACACCGAATCCTATGACGCCAAAGCCAACTAGCATGCCAGCCTCCAATAACACGGTTTAGCACCAATACTCGGTTACAACAAACCACCAGTGTGTTAACGTGCCAAGCAGATCATTCGTGTCAGTGTCTAACGTTGTGTAAAGTTTTGGGTTAGTTTTGACAGTTTAAGTGAGTACGTCGTCAACTTATTCAGCCAGTTAGTTACAGTGAGGGAAAAAAGTATTTGATCCCCTGCTGATTTTATATGTTTGCCCACTGACAAAGAAATGATCAGTCTATAATTTTAATGGTAGGTTTATTTGATCAGTGAGAGACAGAATAAAAACAAAAAAATCCAGAAAAACGCATTTAAAAAATGTTATAAATTGATTTGCTTTTTAATGAGGGAAATAAGTATTTGACCCCTCTTTAAAACATTATTTAGTACTTGGTGGCAAAACCCTTGTTGGCAATCACAGAGGTCAGACGTTTCTTGTAGTTGGCCACCAGGTTTGCACACATCTCAGGAGGGATTTTGTCCCACTCCTCTTTGCAGATCTTCTCCAAGTCATTAAGGTTTCGAGGCTGATGTTTGGCAACTCGAACCTTCAGTTCCCTCCTCAGATTTTCTATAGGATTAAGGTCTGGAGACTGGCTAGGCCACTCCAGGACCTTAATGTGCTTCTTCTTGAGCCACTCCTTTGTTGCCTTGGCAATGTGTTTTGGGTCATTGTCATGCTGGAATACACACCCACAAGCCATTTTCAATGCCCTGGCTGAGGGAAGGAGGTTCTAACCCAAGATTTGATGGTACATGGCCCCGTCCATCGTCCCTTTGATGCGGTGAAGTTGTCCTGTCCGCTTAGCAGAAAAACACCCCCAAAGCATAATGTTTCCACCTCAATGTTTCACGGTGGGGATGGTGTTCTTGGGGTCATAGGCAGCATTCCTCCTCCTCCAAACACGGCGAGTTGAGTTGATGCCAAAGAGCTCGATTTTGGTCTCATCTGACCACAACAATTTCACCTAGTTCTCCTCTGAATCATTCAGATGTTCATTGGCAAACTTCAGACGGGCCTGTATATGTGCTTTCTTGAGCAGGGGGACCTTGCGGGTGCTGCAGGATTTCAGTCCTTCACGGCATAGTGTGTTACAAATTGTTTTCTTGGTGACTATGGTCCCAGCTGCCTTGAGATCATTGACAAGATCCTCCTGTGTAGTTCGGGGCTGATTCCTCACCGTTCTCATGATCATTGCAACTCCACGAGGTGAGATCTTGCATGGAGCCCCAGGCCGAGGGAGATTGACAGTCCTTTGTGTTTCTTCCATTTGCAAATAATCGCACCAATTGTTGTCACCTTCTCACCAAGCTGCTTGGCGATGGTCTTGTAGCCCATTCCAGCCTTGTGTAGGTCTACAATCTTGTCCCTGACATCCTTGGAGAGCTCTTTGGTCTTGGCCATTGTGGAGATTTTGGAATCTGATTGATTGATTGCTCCCTTTAAGAGTGTGCTCCTAATCTCAGCTCGTTACCTGTATAAAAGACACCTGGGAGCCAGAAATCTTTCTGATTGAGAGGGGGTCAAATACTTATTTTGACATGCGTTTTTCTGGATTTTTTTGTTGTTATTCTATCTCTCACTGTTCAAATAAACCTACCATTAAAATTATAGACTGATAATTTCTTTGTCAGTGGGCAAACGTAGAAAATCAGCAGGGGATCAAATACTTTTTTCCCTCACTGTATATATTGACTGGCTTTCATCAGGCTGCCCACTCAAGAGAAAGATTCAAACTGTAACTAATGCCTGCAACCATGTTCTGGTTATCAATCAAACTACCAGTGTAGTTACAAACAGTACAGTAATTAAATCATCCACATGTATAGATCATATCTTTACTAATGCTGCAGACATTTGTTTGAAAGCAGTATCCAAATCCATTGGATGGGCCTAATATTGTTTATAAGAGGTCATAAAATAGTGATTCCTATGTTGTTGATGTGAAGTATATTTGTTGGTCTGTGTTGTGTTATGACGAGCAACCAGACGCTGCACTTGACACATTTATGAAATTGCTTATCCCAGTTAGTAATAAGCATGCACCCATTAAGAAAATGACTGTAAAAACAGTTAAATCCTGTGGAATCATGAGGAATTGAAAGATTGAATTGTTGAGAGGGATGAGAGGGATGAGGCAAAAGGAATGGCACATAGGTCTGGCTGTAAATCCGATTGGCAAACATACTGCAAATTGAGAAATCATGTGACTAAACTGAATAAAAAGAAGAATAAACTACACTATGACACAAAGATAAATGACATAAAGAATGGTAGTAAAAAGCTTTGGAGCACCTTAAATGACATTTTGGGAAAAAAGGCAATCTCCCCTCCATCATTCATTGAATCAGATGGCTCATTCGTCACAAAACCCACTGATATTGCCAACTACTTTAAGGATTTTTTCATTGGCAAGATTAGCAAACTTAGGTTTGACATGCCGGCAACAAACGCTGACACTACACATCCAAGTATATCTGACCAAATTATGAAAGACAAACATTGTAATTTTGAATTCCGTAAAGTAAGTGTGGAAGAGGTGAAAAAGTATTATTGTCGATCAACAATGAAAAGCCACCGGGGTCTGACAACTTGGATGGAAAATTACTGAGGATAATAGCGGACGATATTGCCACGTCTATTTGCCATATCTTCAATTAAAGCCTACTAGAAAGTGTGTGCCCTCAGGCCTGGAGGGAAGCAAAAGTTATTCCCCTACCTAAGAAGAGTAAAGCCCCCTTAACTAGCTCAAATAGCCGACCAATAAGCCTGTTACCAAACCTTGGTAAACTTTTGCAGAATTGTTTTTTGTTGACCAGATAAAATGCGATTTTACAGTAAACAAATTGATAACAGACTTTAAGCACGCTTACAGGGAAGGACATTCAACAAGCACAGCACTGATACAAATGACTGATGATTGGCTGAGAGAAATTTCTGACAAAAAGATTGTGGGGCCTGTTTTGTTAGACTTCAGTGCGGCTTTTGACATTATCGATCATAGTCTATTACTGGAAAAAAATATGTGTTATGGCTTTACACCCCCTGCTATATTGTGGATAAAGAGTTACCTGTCTAACAGAACACAGAGGGTGTTCTTTAATGGAAACCTCTCCAACAAAATCCAGGTAGAATCAGGATTTCCCCAGGGCAGCTGTCTAGGCCCCTTACTTTTTTCAATCTTTACTAATGACATGCCACTGGCTTTGAGTAAAGCCAGTGTGTCTATGTACTGTATGTAAAACTCATAAGATGTATGTGAGGGAGAGAGGACAAGGACACTCCATGTGTTATAGAGGTCACTCGTAAGGGACAGAAGGTCTGCGTGCCAAAATAGATTGGGGGCCACTTGTTCTAATCTTAGAAGATGTATGTGAATGAATGGCCTGGCTAGGGTGCCACACGATACCAAGTATGTGGATGCTATTGTGGTAGATGAGTGACACTCAATAATAGTTTGTAACTGTGTGGGACAAAAGTAGATTGGAGAGCATTATACAAAGTGAAAGATTTTCTATGGAAGTCATTCATATGGCAGGAGGCTACGTCCATACCGCCTGTCATTGAATCCAGTACTAAATTAAATAATGACTGAATCCACTCCCCATATGAGTGTCGACTACTCTCTTGTATCATGAACTTCTCGATACCAGAAATTCAGCATTACAGTGGGCCTGGGAGGGCATAGGCCCACCCACTTGGGAGCCAGGCCCCACCCACTGGGGGCCAGGCCCAACCAATCAGAATACATTTTTCCCCACAAAAGGGCTTTATTACAGACAGAAATACTCCTCAGCACCCCTCCCACTCAGCCAGATGTGGAGGTCCTGGGCTGGCGTGGTTACGTGGTCTGCTGTTGTGAGGCTGGTTGGACGTACTGCCAAATTCTCTAAAACAACGTTGGAGGCGGCTTATAGTGAAGAAATTAACATTTAAAAGCTCTAGTGGACATTCCTTCAGTCAGCATGCCAATTCGACGCTCCCTCAAAACTTGAGATTTTGGTGGCATTGTCTTGTGTGACAAAACTGCACATTTTAGTCTGGCCTTTTATTGTTGTTGTGGAAATTAACCACTATACTTTATTAAAAATCAAAGTTCTTCCAGAGTTTTTGTAGAATCAAGATTAGACTTTATATCAATTCAACAAAGCCTGTGCAGGTCTGCAGAGTACCCCCATTTTCTCTCTCTCTCTCTTCCCTAGCTACAGTGGGGAGAACAAGTATTTGATACACTGCCGATTTTGCAGGTTTTCCTACTTACAAAGCATGTAGAGGTCTGTAATTTTTATCATAGGTACACTTCAACTGTGAGAGACGGAATCTAAAACAAAAATCCAGAAAATCACATTGTATGATTTTTAAGTAATTAATTTGCATTTTATTGCATGACATAAGTATTTGATACATCAGAAAAGCAGAACTTAATATTTGGTACAAAAACCTTTGTTTGCAATTACAGAGATCATACGTTTCCTGTAGGACTTGACCAGGTTTGCACACACTGCAGCAGGGATTTTGGCCCACTCCTCCATACAGACCTTCTCCAGATCCTTCAGGTTTCGGGGCTGTCGCTGGGCAATGCGGACTTTCAGCTCCCTCCAAAGATTTTCTATTGGGTTCAGGTCTGGAGACTGGCTAGGCCACTCCAGGACCTTGAGATGCTTCTTACGGAGCCACTCCTTAGTTGCCCTGGCTGTGTGTTTCGGGTCGTTGTCATGCTGGAAGACCCAGCCACGACCCATCTTCAATGCTCTTACTGAGGGAAGGAGGTTGTTGGCCAAGATCTCGCGATACATGGCCCCATCCATCCTCCCCTCAATACGGTGCAGTCGTCCTGTCCCCTTTGCAGAAAAGCATCCCCAAAGAATGATTTTTCCACCTCCATGCTTCACGGTTGGGATGGTGTTCTTGGGGTTGTACTCATCCTTCTTCTTCCTCCAAACACGGCGAGTGGAGTTTAGACCAAAAAGTTCTATTTTTGTCTCATCAGACCACATGACCTTCTCCCATTCCTCCTCTGGATCATCCAGATGGTAATTGGCAAACTTCAGACGGGCCTGGACATGCACTGGCTTGAGTAGAGGGACCTTGCGTGCGCTGCAGGGTTTTAATCCATGACGGCATAGTGTGTTACTAATGGTTTTCTTTGAGACTGTGGTCCCAGCTCTCTTCAGGTCATTGACCAGGTCCTGCCGTGTAGTTCTGGGCTGATCCCTCACTTTCCTCATGATCATTGATGCCCCACGAGGTGAGATCTTGCATGGAGCCCCAGAACGAGGGTGATTGACCGTCATCTTGAACTTCTTCCATTTTCTAATAATTGCGCCAACAGTTGTTGCCTTCTCACCAAGCTGCTTGCCTATTGTCCTGTAGCCCATCCCAGCCTTGTGCAGGTCTACAATTTTATCCCTGATGTCCTTAAACAGCTCTCTAGTCTTGGCCATTGTGGAGAGGTTGGAGTCTGTTTGATTGAGTGTGTGGACAGGTGTCTTTTATACAGGTAACGAGTTCAAACAGGTGCAGTTAATACAGGTAATGAGTGGAGAACAGGAGGGCTTCTTAAAGAAAATCTAACAGGTCTGTGAGAGCCAGAATTCTTACTGGTTGGTAGGTGATAAAATACCTATGTCATGCAATAAAATGCAAATTAATTACTTAAAAATCATACAAAGTGCAGTTGGTATGGCTCTAACATTACAGGGTTTAGTGAACTTTCCCAAGGAATAATTACTTCAACATCCCTTCCCCCTGGAAATGTAGCACTTATAAGTACTACATCAAATTGTTTATCTAAATCTTGGGCTGTTATCCTTATGTCTATGATCCATCTGTCTTTTTCTTTTATTATCTTAAGGTAACAGTTACCCCATGTGATTTCCCCATAGTCCTTGTGCTGGTTCCTCCCACACCAATAACCAGTTGACCCTCATACTTTAACAGTGATCCCTTTCTGTATTTTAGTTACGGTTCCTGCCTGTGCAGGAATATACATTTTAATCCTGTCTGTTTCTCTTCTATGTCTTGTTCCTTTGCTCTAAACTATTGTCAGTATGCCATTCCCCTTATTCTCAGGGGAACTAGTCCAGGGCAGAGAAATCAATGATGGGGATATCTGGAAGGTCTTGGAGGTCTGGAATATCTCGGCGGTCTGGAAGGTCTTGGAGGTCTGGAATATCTCAGTGGTCTGGAAGGTCTTGGAGGTCTGGAATATCTCAGCGGTCTGGAAGGTCTTGGAGGTCTGGCTCTCCCCCGAGGGAATCAAGAAGAGCACGTAGCTCATTATTATCATTCCCATTGCCATCCTCTTGCCTCTCCTGATTCTCGCCAACTCCAGCATCCTCATGTCCTTCATCTCTAGATCGTTGGTTTCCTCGTGGTACCCTGGTACAGTGGTTCAGATGACACCAGGTCACGCTCCCCTCTATCTGTAGAGCCGTTGGTGAAACCTGGATGACGATGTATGGTAACTTTAGCTGTTAACCTTCTTCCGTCACTAGGGTCTCCGAATCAGCCAGAGTCCCTCTCAATCCATCGACCTCGCGAGGTCTGCGAAGAGTGTCCTTCTACCAGCCTACCCATAGGGAAGCTCGGAGTTACTGCTGCAAAGACACACAAACACAGACAGACAAACAATGCTACCCAATGGCGGGGCCGTCTTTCTCTCCTGGGGTTGGAACACTCCTATATTGGAAACATGGATCTAAGTATCTGTCTCTGCCACTTTTACCATCATTGAGGTAGCCAACAACACACGGTATGGGCCCCTCCACATAGGGTCTTTCAAGCTCTTTCTTCTGTAGTCTTTTACCATCACATAGTCTCCTGGGCGCTGAAAATGCTCAGATTCTCCTACTGAGTTGGGCAGAGTTGCCTTCACCCATGGAAAGAAAGTCTTAAGAACATTGTTAGGTTAGGTGATACACAGTATGCTACTGTACCATGTCTTCTTAGAGGTCAGGAGAAGCCTTGAGATTATGAAGCGCACCTTCTTGCAGCTTGTTGCAGTCCACTCGTTTCATAGAGTGCCTCCTGTAGCTCAGTTGGTAGAGCATGGCGCTTGCAACACCAGGGTTGTGGGTTGGATTCCCACGGGGGGCCAGTATGAAAAATGTATGCGCTCACTAACTGTAAGTCGCTCTGGATAAGAGCGTCTGCTAAATGACTAAAATGTAAATGTAAATAGACAGGCCTCCTCTACCCCCTGCCTCCTACCACAACTATACTTTCACATGAAACATTTAACCTAACCAATAATACATTAATTACTACTGCTCACATGCTTAATACAATTTGCATATTTTACCACAAAAAAGCATTAAAACCCCTGTAACCACAAAAACATTAAATCCCATGTAAACCACAAAAACATTAAATCCCATGTAACCATGTAATCAATACTTCCCCCCTTTGGACACATGCATCACATCGTGATTCATGTGTTCAAAAAACAAAACAACACCAATATTGCCTGTTAAACCAAAATAATAACTGAACTTAAAATGACAACCTTTGATAATATCTTCACCTAATTGCATTCCATAACATTATTCAAGGAATATCCTTCATTCAGGACTAACTCTCTCACTTCATCCTTGTCCTGTTTGGAATTATATATAGGAGTATTGCCAAATTATAAACTTCTTCATAATTATGAGTATTATAAATGACCTTTAACTCGGTATCATAAATTACCTTAAACTCATCATCATATGTCACTCATTTTTCCAGTGTGGGTGATTAAATCACACTAGAAAATCAAGACAAAGATCAGAGGTCGTTCAAACCCTTTAAAGAAATTTTTCATTATAGAGTGGTTTAATCATTAATAACCGTCAAAGCATCTCATAAATGTTGTATCCTAAGTATACAGTAAGTCCTTAGTACAGCTCTTTTCAAAATAAATCACACGTATTTACTTATCACTCAGTAAATAAAAGCCCAAAATACATGTGTTTGCCCCTTTAAGACATATTACTTCTATTCCGTGAAAAGAAACCTAAAATCAAAAATTAAAATCCTAGACAGCTAACATTTCATACTAAGTAGGTTGTTTGTGGTTATTTGAAAACCATATAGTAAAACAATAAACAAACAAAAAATGGCCAGGACTTATTTACAGTCTCTGAAAATATTTCAAAGAAAATAGAAAATCCCTCCCCACTTTTTCCTGGAAGAAAAAGTACACATTTAGTTAGTTTCCATTTTGATACCTCTTAACAAGTCCAAGCAATTTATATTCGAAATTCTCACTCTCCATTGAATATACCAGTCCACATCTCCTCATCCCCTCACTCAGAAAACCCTCAAGAACATCACTCGTCACTGCTCCCTTCCCCGGTGACTTCCACAATCCAGTGCACATAAAACAAAATAAAGTCCCATTAGATTTAAACCCCATGGCTTTTCCCTAGTCGCACTGCTCCCACTCGATCCCGCCCACCATGCTTCGTGACTTCGGAAACTCCAATCCCGAAATATGCTATCTCTGCCTCGTTGGTTGTACTTTCCCACAAGCCCTGTGGCCCCTCTTCTACCAAAATAGTTTACTAATGTAATGATGGTTTTGCCCATTAGTGTCCTCGTCATTTGACGCCCATAACACTTTACTACAATCCACAACACTCAAATTCAACCCCTTCAGCAATTGTTTAAATGCAGCATGATACACCATTTGACTATTTGTAACCCTCATTCGCGCTGTCACCCATACATACTGTCAATTCACATGTCACCTTTCAGAATCCATTATCTTTGACCCTCGGAAGGATTCTTTAACCCCACTGAATGTAATACTTTTCCCTGTCACAAATACAGTCAATTTCTCAGTGTAAGGAATCAGTGATATTTGATCCCAAGTATCTATTAAAATGTTGTTTGAGACGTGGTCTCCTACATCTCCCTTATCATTCATACTGTAGGGCATTTCCATCAATCCCGGAAAAAAATACTCCCAATCAAGACACATCAGACATTATCATTTTTCATTAAGTGGAATATACACCTATAACATAACAAACCCATAACCACTTTCCAGTAATCTAATCATTTCAACCTGCTGCATTGATTTTAGTAAAAATATAAATTGTTGTGCAATCAATCCAGAACCTACAAAAAGTTAGTACTGTCCCCTGTCCCCTAGTCAAAAATACATGCTTCTCTAGCTACCCTGATTTGGTCCTTCCCACTAGCTCTAAGACTGCTGCCATTCATCTTAGCTGGTGCCATTTCTTTGCCAATTACCCTGTTGTGGTTAGCTAGGCCTCCATGGCTTGGTAGGACAATCCCTTCTCATATGTCCTGATTGATTGCACCCCCAGCAGACACCTAGTCTTATTGGTCCACCATTCTGGTGTGTCTGATGCTGTGGTTGGTACCATTGATTCTTGGGTCCATTTTCATCATTCTTGTTCTGCCACTGTCCATGGGATTGTTGTGTGTACACATTCACTACTGGTAAGGCAGGAGCTCTTTGGCCTTGCTGCTGAGGCGGTATCTGTTGACCTTCTTGGAGAACAGGTGCCATGGCGCCCTTTTCTGGCGGTGTCAGAGTCATCACTGGAGCTTGTGTTTTCTTTTTGTCCTTTCTTGTCAGCTCTTCCAGCTGCAACTATCCCAGTTCTCTCAGAATCTCTCTCCACTGCTTCGCCAATTTGCGTTCATCCCTCCTGTATTTCTCCATTGTGTGGATAATATGGTGGCAGAATTCCTTGCGTGATTCTGACATTAGTCGCTCTGTCTCACTCTGTCCTTGATCAGAGTCAGCATACTGTCTAAGTTCTTCACCTTCCTCATCACTTGTATTCCCCCCATCTTTTTGCCCATCATACTCTTGTTAATCTATCCCATAATTTTCCAGTTTCGTTAACATACCCCTCAGTCCTCCATAACAGTCTATACTGTATCTAAATGTGATTGTTCTCCTCTTCTTGGTGTGGAAACCTGTTGCTTCCCTTTTACTTCTATCTCTACATACCCTGTCATTGAGACTAGACCTGTGACCTGAGAATACTGCCCCCCTTTTGTGTATGGTGGTGGTGTAGTTAAGCCAGCCTTTTTCGGTTCACTCTCCCTCTCCATTATTATCCTTCTAGCCTTGGCTATGCTGTCCCTCCAACTCTTTCCTTCCTCACAGAATATTTTCAAGATTTCTTTCTTTCTCTCTCTTCTTCTTTCCAAAAAATGAGATTTTATCCCTTGCCTTTCTTTTAATATTCTTCTTATCCTTTGTTCCCTTGTCTCATCTCCCATTAAGATAAGACACTCGCTCCCCTGTGCTTTCGTACTATACTCTTATTTTCCTTTGTTCCCTTATCTTATCCCAAACCTATAAAATAGCCCCCTCACTTTTCCTGTCTCTAGGTATTATTACTCTCATCCTGGTCTAATTACTGGATCAAAGACAAAGGTAATAGCTGTTTCGCATTAGCTTGTGCCTTTTCCGTTATAATTGTAGCGTATTGGATTAATTTAGTTAAAATATAAATGTGTTGTTTAACAAATCTAGAACCCACTATAAGTTGGTGCTATTCCATCAGCATAATAGCTAAAGCTACTTGCAATCCACTGGTCCACGTAACGAAAACAAATGATTGTTTTAGAATTTACCAACTATTTGCATAAACCAGTGGTGTTACGCAACCTATAGAATAAAGTAATAACAATTAGAATTTGTCAAAGAAATGTTTTCCATTCAACTATTCAGACTTCTGCTTCAAATGTCTCTTACAGCTCGATACAGTCAAGCAAGTACGACTCTCTTTTACCCGAGAACTAGAACCATAAATAATTTTCCTTTGTTGTCAATTCAAATCATTGCCACAGCTCTATTGCAATTTCCAGTCCGTCAATAGTCCACATTACAACTCTATTCTCAGTAGTTTTTAAACTATCAACTCATTCGGCCACACAAAATTATTATTTTACTCCCCCCACTATTCCTGTTGAACAAGTGAGTCGTTCAATTCGAACCCCGCAAACTACTAAATCCCAGTCTTACATCACAAAATCAATACTGACTGTTTTATCAATCTACACAACCCATAACCATAGTTGAACTATAATCAGAAAATCTAGATTTTAGTCAGTAATGCAGAATCTATGCATTATTGAAATGACAAGTAAATCCTTGTTTATTCCAATTATAATGGTCTGTATCTGACACATACCACACTTTACCGGACAAAGATCTCACAAGCTCGAAGGTAATGACTTAGCAGTCAATGAGTCAAATCTACATTCATTAATTTGGAAACAGATCTAACGAATTTAATCACCTCTGCTCCGAAATGATAGATAGTTATTATAATGCTTAATCTTATTTCTATCACATGATCTATGTACTGTTTCCCAAATGTAATGACCCCCTACAAGAGTGGCCAAAATACAATGTGTTGACGTCATATGATCACCCCCGTACATGTGACCTGTTCCTCCAACAAGATTTCTCATACCCCTCCGAGAAAATACACACACCCCTTCTGATCTCCTTCTCCCAGTAACGTGAATTTTCCACACTCCGTTAGTAAATTAATATCCACATACTATTAATTCTCCTCTTCCTAATGCAAGATTGGGCTTGCCCTTTCTCCACCAGCCTTAGAAGCTTCAAACGACCTAAAATATTATCCCTTTCCTGTCACTTCCTCCACAAAGAAAAGGCTATTATTTGCAGGATTTATTTTTATTGTCCGATCACTCATACAGATAAGCAGCCACTCGTGCTTAAATTAATCAGACAGAATGAATCCCTGAATGACTCACAGCCGCTCAAGTTAACCATTCACCCGTACGAGATGAGCAGACCTACTCTATCTAATTATTTCTCTATACTTTGAAGCCCTGGTGGCTATTCACAACCATTCACCTACCTGAGATGAACGGCGCGACTTCCAATTTATGGTGTCACCTACTCCGGATGACCTATCTTTTTACCTGATTAGCTGTCTAATTTGTGCATCCCCTCACCCAGGATGATGCACACCTACCCGAGCAGTCCTCTAACGATGAACTCCAAGTTAGAGCTTTACCGTAGGCCCTCTCAATCTTATGTACAACTCTTGGCTAGCCACCTGCCCGTTCAGTCCTCTGGAGTGCTAACCCTAGCTCTCCACAGCGGTACCACAGGATTTAACTTATTTACACTTATCAACAATAACATTGCATGCATGCTTATTTCTCATTCCAACAAAACTCTGTACTTTTCCTAAATTTGGTCCTTGATGCTGGAGAGAACACTTCCGTACCCCACCCTTAATCGAATCACACAGTTCTATGCTAATAGTAAGTACATCGCTTACTTTTATTTAACAGTGGCCACTGTATCTGTGTGACTTGCTCAAACTTCCTCCGACGGCCAAGCACTCAAATATCTCTATTAACAGGTCCCATCTGAGGTGCCAATTATGTTGTGGAAATTAATCACTATACTTTATTAAAAATCAAAGTTCTTCCAGAGTTTTTGTAGAATCAAGATTTGACTTTATTTCAATTCAACAAAGCCTGTGCTGGTCTGCAGAGTACCCCCATTTTCTCTCTCTCTCTCTCTTCCCTAGCTATATAGTCTCCTTCACACACACCCTAGCTTAAAATCCCTACCTCTTCAGTTTCCCGCTCTTTATTGCTCCGCCCACTTCCTTTGTCTATGATGGAGGCTAAATTAGACTTTCATTCAGTTCAGAATCAATAGTAATACAATCAATCAATCCCTTATCTTGCAAAAACACTTATGTTTAGTTTAAACTCTGTTCAACCCCAGTTCTCCCGAGCTTGACCTGAAGACTGATTGTTGGACATGACAGGTCCATACTTAAATCTTTCAAACATACACAAACCCCACCCCATCATGCTGTAATCAATCAAGAAGAAAGCCAAGGAGAGACAAAGGTTTACCCTGAACTCTGCTCAACCCTGGCCGCTCTTTCCACTTTGTTTGAGGAGAGAGGCAAAAGGCCACAGTCTGGTTTCAGTCTCTGATAAAGTAGGACAGCCATGGATTTAAGAGCGAGCAATTCGACCCTAGGTCAGATTCCCACTTCACACACACACATACAGTGAAATGACCCAAATAAGTTATTTGCCTAGCAACAAAGAATTATTATTTATTATTATTTTATTTTTTTCACCTTTATTTAACCAGGTAAGCCAGTTGAGAACAGGTTCTCATTTACAACTGCGACCTGGCCAAGATAAAGCAAAGTAGTGCAATAAAAACAACACAGAGTTACATATGGGGTAAAAAAAAAAAAACATAAAGTCAGAAATACAACAGAAAATATATATACAGTGTGTGCAAATGTAGCAAGTTATGGAGGTAGGGCAATAAATAGGCTATAGTGCAGAATAATTACAATAGTATTAACACTGGAATGCTAGATGTGCAAGAGATTATGTGCAAATAGAGATACTGGGGTGCAAAAGAGCAAAATAAATAACAATATAGGGATGAGGTAGTTGGGTGGGCTAATTTCAGATGGGCTGTGTACAGGTGCAGTGATCGGTAAGGTGCTCTGACAACTGATGCTTAAAGTTATTGAGGGAGATAAGAGTCTCCAGCTTCAGAGATTTTTGCAATTCGTTCCAGTCATTGGCAGCAGAGAACTGGAAGGAATGGCGGCCAAAGGAGGTGTTGGCTTTGGGAATGACCAGAGAGATATACCTGCTGGAGCGCAGACTACGGGTGGGTGCTGCTATGGTGACCAATGAGCTAAGATAAGGCGGGGATTTGCCTAGCAGTGATTTATAGATGGCCTGGAGCCAGTGGGTTTGACGACGAACATGTAGTGAGGACCAGCCAACAAGAGCGTACAGGTCACAGTGGTGGGTAGTGTATGGGGCTTTGGAGACAAAACGGATGGCACTGTGATAGACTACATCCAATTTGCTGAGTAGAGTGTTGGAGGCTATTTTGTAAATGACATCGCCGAAGTCAAGGATCGGTAGGATAGTCAGTTTTACGAGGGCATGTTTGGCAGCATGAGTGAAGGAGGCTTTGTTGCGAAATAGGAAGCCGATTCTAGATTTAACTTTGGATTGGAGATTCTTTAGGTGAGTCTGGAAGTTGAGTTTACAGTCTAACCAGACACCTAGATATTTGTAGTTGTCCACATACTCTGGGTCAGACCCGTCGAGAGTGGTGATTCTAGTCGGGTGGGCGGGTGCTAGCAGCGTTCGATTGAAAAGCATGCATTTAGTTTTACTAGTGTTTAAGAGCAGTTGAAGGCTACTGAAGGATTGTTGTATGGCATTGAAGCTCGTTTGGAGGTTTGTTAACACAGTGTCCAATGAAGGGCCAGATGTATACAAAATGGTGTCGTCTGCGTAGAGGTGGATCTGAGAGTCACCAGCAGCAAGAGCGACATCATTGATATACACGGAGAAAAGTGTCGGCCCAAGAATTGAACCCTGTGGCACCCCCATAGAGACTGCCATAGGTCCAGACAACAGGCCCTCCGATTTGACACACTGAACTCTATCTGAGAAGTAGTTGGTGAACCAGGCGAGGCAGTCATTTGAGAAACCAAGGCTATTTAGTCTGCCAATAAGAATGCGGTGGTTGACAGAGTCGAAAGCCTTGGCCAGGTCGATGAAGACGGCTGCACAGTACTGTCTATTATCAATCGCGGTTATAATATCGTTTAGGACCTTGAGCGTGGCTGAAGTGCACCCGTGACCAGCTCGGAAACCGGATTGCATAGCGGAGAAGGTACGGTGGTATTCGAAATGGTTGATGATCTGTTTGTTAACTTGGCTTTCGAATACTTTCGAAAGGCAGGGCAGGATGGATATAGGTCTGTAGCAGTTTGGATCTAGAGTGTCACCCCCTTTGAAGAGGGGGATGACCGCGGCAGCTTTCCAATCTCTGGGGATCTCAGACGTTATGAAAGAGAGGTTGAACAGACTAGTAATAGGGGTTGCGACAATTTCGCGGCTAGTTTTAGAAAGAAAGGGTCCAGATTGTCTAGCCCAGCTGATTTGTAGGGGTCCAGATTTTGCAGCGCTTTCAAAACATCAGCTGTCTGAATTTGTGTGAAGGAGAAGCGGGGGGGGCATGGGCAAGTTGCAGCAGAGGGTGCAGAGTTGGTGGCCGGGTTAGTGGTAGCCAGATGGAAAGCATGGCCAGCTGTAGCAAAATGCTTGTTGAAATTCTCGATTATTATAGATTTATCGGTGGTGATAGTGTTTCCTAGCCTCAGTGCAGTGGGCAGCTGGGAGGAAGTGCTCTTATTCTCCATGGACTTTACAGTGTCCCAAAACTTTTTGGAGTTAGTGCTACAGGATGCAAATTTCTTTTTGAAAAAGTTAGCCTTTGCTTTCCTGACTGCTTGTGTATATTGGTTCCTAACTTCCCTGAAAAGTTGCATATCGCGGGGGCTATTTGATGCTAATGCTGTACGCCACAGGATGTTTTTGTGCTGGTCAAGGGCAGTCAAGTCTGAGGAGAACCAGGGGCTATATCGGTTCTTAGTTCTGTATTTTTTGAATGGGGCATGTTTATTTAAGATTGAGAGGAAATTACTTTTAAGGAACAACCAGGCATCCTCTACTGACGGAATGAGATCTATATCCATCCAGGATACCTGGGCCAGGTCAATTAGGGAAGGCCTCCTCGCTAAAGTGTTTTAGGGAGCGTTTGACAGTGATGAGGTGTGGTCGTTTGACCGCGGACCCGTTACGGACGCAGGCAATAAGGCAGTGATCGCTGAGATCCTGGTTGAAGACAGCTGAGGTGTATTTAGAGGGTATGTTAGTCAGGATGATATCTATGAGGGTACCCATGTTTACGGATTTAGGGTTGTACCTGGTAGGTTCGTTGATAATTTGCGTGAGGTTGAGGGCATCTAGCTTGGATTGTAGGATGGCTGGGGTATTAAGCATATCCCAATTTAGGTCACCAAGCAGTACAAACTCTGAGGATAAATGGGGGGCAATCAATTCACATAAGGTGTCCAGGGCACAGCTGGGGGCTGAGGGGGTCTGTAGCAAGCGGCAACAGTGAGAGACTTATTTCTGGAAAGGTGGATTTTTAGAAGTAGAAGCTCAAACTGTTTGGGCACAGACCTGGATAGTATGATGGAGCTCTGCAGGCTATCTCTACAGTAGATTGCAACTCCACCCCCTTTGGCAGTTCTATCTAGACGGAAAATGTTATAGTTGGGGATGGAAATTTCAGAATTTTTGGTGGCCTTCCTGAGCCAGGATTCAGACACTGCTAGAACATCAGGGTTGGCAGAGTGTGCTAACGCAGTGAATAACTCAAACTTGTCGTGTAGGATCGGCGGGGCTTCGTGTCAACACTAGGTGGTCCCGTCCGGTTGACAGAGAGGTAGATAGCCGGGAGATGGGCCTAGCTCAGGATGATTAGCCAGACCACAGCGTCCGTTTTGTTGTAGCCAGCTGGTAGCGATGAATCCGGAGTTAAAGGTCCAGTGATTCAGTGATTCCGGCGGAAAAACTGATATGATCTGGGTCGATAACGCGCTGTGCAGACTGGCCGAATATCCGGTGATCAATGTCCAATGATTAAAATTAATCCCGCGGAAAAAAAATCCAATGTTTTGGGTGAAACACCGCTAGCTGTGGCTAATAGCAAGTAGCTAGTTAGCTGGCTAGCTAGTTTCAACTGGAGATTCTAGATTCTAGATAAAGGTAAGTCAAAAATAGAATCCGTTCCACATTGAGTGAGGCGGGTTGCAGGAAAGTATATTTTGTAGAAGGATGAAAAGTCTGATAGGGAAATATGTACGAAAAATACAAAAAAACAGGGTATTTACAGGCTATTTACAGACACACGACAGAAACAGGACTGCACTACTTCGCCATCTTGGTGAGAATTCTAACTCTATGTTCGTGATTAACCCAGTTTTATCTCACAGTCCACTAAAACATCTCCATCATTGTCCCCAGCACAAGGTGCACCTGTGTAATGACCATGCTGTTTAATCAGCTTCTTGATATGCCACACAAGTCAGTTGGCTGGATTATCTTGGCAAAGGAGAAATGCTCACTAACAGGGATATAAACAAATTTGTGCAGAAAATTGGAGAGAAATAAGCTTTTTGTTTGTATGGAAAATGTCTGGGATCTTTTATTTCAGCTCATGAAACATGGGACCAACACTTTGCATGTTGCGTTTACATTTGTGTAGAGTGTAAATGAAAATGTATTGTCAAGATCGAAGGTAAAATATCTCTGGACAGTCCATATTTCTTTTATCAAATGAAAATGTAGTCTATAAAGTTATTTCAAATGGCATATATTACGTTATTTTGCCATTTTAAGTTAAACATTTGAATGAAATAATACTACTTCTTATACTGGAATAAGTATTTTTACATTAATCAGCCTTACTGTTTCCGATGCTCCTGATAGGTCAATATTTCATTGGGGTCAGGAGTAGAGAATCTAGACCAAGCTGTCTGGTATCATAAGTTGTCTGGTATCATAATCACTTGACACGGTAACAACAACAGATCAATTGACCTGCTGGTATTTCCTTTCGGGTTTTCCAATTGCAATCAGGCTTAGTTTAGCAGGCAGGTGCATGAAATATCCCGTCTGTACCCTTTTAAGAAATCCAGCGGTAATGCGTAGCACAGTGCTACATTCTGTCCGTTGGTTGAAATTGGCTTCCTATGATCAGACATAACCACCTTTTGTTTTCCACTTGCTTTAGAGCACTTCCTGAACACATGATCAGACATAACCACCTGTCATGTTCAAAAACAAGGCTCTCGTTGACAGCTAAGGCGCTGGCGTGTTTTATAGAAATTGTGGAGACACAGGTATTAACTACTTTGGTAATTAATCTGTACTCAGAGGTCTATGCATTAGTTAGCACCATGGAATGGTTTTACAGTGTTATTTATAGCACACTAAATGTGGGCTATTATGTGTAATTACGGTTGTAAACTCTATTAACGCAACCCATAAATTCCTACTTTTATTAGACTTCTTAACTTGAACTGCTGCAACTATTTCATTTCTAGCGTGTCTGCAGCAAACATAGTGTCTGATACTAAACTCGGCTTTGCAGTGACGCCCACAACAATTTGTGGAACAATTCTTCACACCTTCATTTGTTGTTTTGAGAGTTGTTTTCCCTGGTGCTGAGGCAATTTATGCTTCCCTATAAAAGTCTACTTCCCCTGCGAATCCATTTGTACATAATGCAACATTGTCACATACTGTACACTACATTGCCTCATGGTCTGCTGTAGCTCAGCTGGTAGAGCACGGCGCTTATAACGCCAAGGTAGTGGGTTCGATCCCCGGGACCACCCATACATAAAATAAATGTATGCACGCATGACTGTAAGTCGCTTTGGATAAAAGCATCTGCTAAATGGCATATTATTATTATTATTATTATTATTATTACATTGCACTTTCTGGTGCTCCCTCTTCATTCTAAGTGATATTTCCACCAAACCAGTCCCAATCCTCTCCCCCAGCCCATATAATATGGGTCTCTACTCTACTTTTGAGAAAGGTTAATTGAAACGTAATTGAAGTATCCTTGCAATGGCCCCATTTGTCTAATGATGAATGAACTCAAAATACAATGAATTGCCCCCAATTGTCTTCCTCCACAATCCTCTATTCCAGCCTTCCCATGCGATTCCCCCTTTGAACAAGTCATCTATTTATCCTTGTTTGTCTCTCCCTCATCCCACAGTAATATACTAAATTATACTAAATTAATTCTAATTTTGCTGCCATCTAAGCTATTTACACAGCGTCGGCCTCGTTTTGTCACACAGGAGGACATTGCACTATTATTATTGTCATTATCCTCATCACTAGTCCTTTTTATTTTTGTCGCATTTTTGCCGCTTTTTGATGCATTGACAATACGAGGTAGAAATGTATCAGTAGAAAACGACAGGCCCATTTCCTGAATTGTTGCTATCCCAAATGGAGCTATTGCGCCCAGTGCTGAGAAACACAATTGTCAGCACAGCTAGATTGCTTGCCTAATTGGCATCTCGCTTCCCCTGAGGTTAGTAGTCCACAGAGCTCAGATTGTATGCCGACCGCTGACCTTCATATTCACTATCATCACTGCTGCTGTTCTGCACACATAAACACACACACTGCTGTCAATAAGAGCTATCCAGCTTTGCCTCAGCCATATCCTACTCCACATGAGCAGTATTGATCGGTTTGTTTTGAAAGAGGGAAAGGTGTCTGGGAAAGCCAGATAAATGGCAATAAGGTAGACCAATAAGAAAGGTAGTAAGGTAGACCAAGGTAACTACAGGCCTGTATCTATTCTGGGAGTCCTGTCCAAAATCCTGGAGCCTCATTTATCAATATTGAATAGAAAGTATTCTAAAATACAAATAGAAAAAGTCTGATTTATCAAACAATCCTTTGAGCGTCATACACACACCGGTCGGTAGGAGATAACCATTAATAAATATAAATTGTTCTCCGCCTCAGTGCTCATGCACGACCGTGGCTATTTGCATTTTGAAATGCCCCTAATTAACCAAATACAGTATGGTCAAAATATATATTAACCATATATGGTTGAAAACGTGGGGAATAATAACCTTTTCTGTTCACATAGTTGAACTCATTTTGGGATGGTGCTTTTATGGCGATGTGGGTGCTGTCTATTGCACAATTCGTATTTGGGAACCCATTGATGGCAAAGAAACCCCTCTTGACTTCAACCGGTTGTGCGATTGTGTATGGAAATTGTATGTTACAGTTCATTTTGCTGATGATTGCATCCAAAACATTGGCTTATCGAGGGATGTGAGATGCCAATCCGCAAGCTCCCGTTGAGAAGTGCCCATTGCCAAAAACCAGAGGGTGGATAGCACGGATTGTGCACCGGAATGGCATGTGTTTGCCTTTCTAAAGTAGGTGTTCAATCCTCACAAAGATCCTATAAGATTGGTTTTGGGATATGATATCTGATGAGCCAATCTGTACTTTTTGCAAAAAGTCCCACCTAAAAACGCACACTCTGCGAAATACAGTGTGTGCCAAATCTTCCAACAGAGCAAGATCAGCCATCTCTCATTTGATTTCCCATTATCTCAGTCTTTTATAGTATTTCCTCAATGGTTTCACTTTTACACATACCTCTAATTTAACAAATTGCTGTACTTTATATGGATTATTATCGTAATAAATGCATTGATGTGGTAAAATTATATGATATAGCCTGTCAAGATATGTTGCATGAATTCACAATGTAGATACAATTAAATCGAAAAAATAATATTACTCTTACAATTTCACACATTTTCAACATAGCTTTTCCCCGTTCTACGCTTGACAAGCAGTTTCCTTATTCCACCACTAGGCACTTTGCGTACACATGATCAAGCAAATGTTCATATTGATCAATCTCACACTTTGTGTGGAAATGATCCCACGCATGGTTTACGCACAGATTTGTGCCTACGCATAATTGATAAATGAGGCCCTTGAAGAAGATTATCTATGAGCAAATTGACATGTAAATATCCAATAAAACTCTAAAGTAAGTTTTGTAGTCCGGTTTTAGAAAGTCACATTCAACTGATTCATGTTTACTGTACTTAAGCGAACATATTAGGAAAGAGATTGATGATGGCTGGCTGTTAGACAACAAGCTGTCTCTTTATTTGGGGAACACGGAGTCATTTTTATTTGTCTCTAGGCTAGGTAGATCACCAGCGTTTAGAGTCACTGTTGGTGACACAGCGGTTACAGCTAAGAACTGTATTAAATATTTAGGCTGTGAACTAGACAGGTTTCCTGACAGGGGAGAGCATGGGACAGAAATTAATTGCCAAGGTCAACCAGAAAGTTTCCTTTCTGGCCCGAAAATACACATTTAGAGATAAAGGGACCTTGAGAACAATTGCAGCAGCGTTACTGCAGTCTCACTTTGACTGTGCGTGCAGTACTTGGTACAGTAGCTCCCCTAAGTTCATCAAGAACAAGCTACAGACAGCTCAGAATAAAAGGATCATACTAAATCTTAGGCTTTAGGCTCATGCTGGCCCTTCTCAGCTCAGTGAACTACAGTGGCTATCAGTTGATAAAAGGGTAATTCAGCTGAAGCTGGGATTGGCCCATAAATTCGTGTCTGGTACAGTCCCACAGTATCTAAACAACTACCTTGCTACTGTTAAGGACTCCTATTCCTATGCCACGAGAGGCAGTACCACAGATTTTGTGCCAATGTTTATACAAGAGCGGTACTGGCCAGAACAGGTTTTTATATACGGCAGTGGTAGAGTGGAACAAAATCCTGACTGTTTCTGCCAGTCTTAAATTCAAACCCTCATGCAAGGCTTGGTTAATGTTGAGATAACCTCCATGCCAAGCGTAAGTGATTTGTGAGAAGTGTATATCTGCTTTGTTTGAATATACAATATACAATACCAGTCAAAAGTTTGGACTCACCTACTCATTCAAGGGGTTTTTCTTTATTTTTACTATTTTCTACATTGTAGAATAATAGTGAAGAAATCAAAACTATGAAATACGAAATATGGAATCATGTAGTAACCAAAAAAGTGTTAAACAAATGAAAATATATTTGAGATTCTTCAAAGTAGCCACCCTTTGCCTTGATGACAGCTTTGCACACTCTTGGCATTCTCTCAACCAGCTTCATGAGGAATGCTTTTCCAACAGTCTTGAAGGAGTTCCCATATATGCTGAGCACTTGTTGGCTGCTTTTCCTTTACTCTGCGGTCTGACGCATCCCAAACCATCTCAATTGGTTTGAGGTCGGGTGATTGTAGAGGCCAGGTCATCTGATGCAGCACTACATCACTCTCCTTGGTAAAATAGCCCTTACACAGCCTGGAGGTGTGTTGGGTCATTGTCCTGTTGAAAAACAAATGATAGTCCCACTAAGCGCAAACCAGATGGGATGGCGTATCGCTGCAGAATGCTGTGGTAGCCATGCTGGTTAAATGTGCCTTGAATTCTAAATAAATCACTGACAGTGTCACCAGCAAAGCACCCACACACCATCACACCTCCTCCTCCATGCTTCACGGTGGGAACCACACATGCAGAGATCATCCGTTCACCTACTCTGCGTCTCACAAAGACACGGCGGTTGGAACCAAACATCTCAAATTTGGACTCATCAGACCAAAGGACAGATTTCAACCGGTCTAATGTCCATTGCTTGTGTTTCTTGGCCCAAGCAAGTCTGTTCTTCTTATTGGTGTCCTTTAGTAGTGGTTTCTTTGCAGCAATTCGACCATGAAGGCCTGATTCACACAGTCTCACTGAACAGTTGATGTTGAGATGTGTCTGTTACTTGAACTCTGTGAAGCATTTATTTGGGCTGCAATCTGAGGTGCAGTTAACTTTAATGAACTTATCCTCTGCAGCAGAGGTAACTCTGGGTCTTCCTTTCCTGCGGCGGTCCTCATGAGAGCCAGTTTCATCATAGCGCTTGATGGTTTTTGCGACTGCACTTGAAGAAACTTTCAAAGTTCTTGAAAATGTCCAGATTGACTGACCTTCATGTCTTAAAGTAATGATGGACTGTCGTTTCTCTTTGCTTATTTGAGCTGTTCTTGCCATAATATGGACTTGGTCTTTCCCAAATAGGGCTATCTTCTGTATACCACCCCTACCTTGTCACAACACAACTGATTGGCTCAAACGCATTAAGAAGGAAATCAATTCCACAAATTAACTTTTAACAAGGCACACCTGTTAATTGAAATGCATTCTAGGTGACTACCTCATGAAGCTGGTTGAGAGAATGGCAAGAGTGTGCAAAGCTGTCATCAAGGCAAAGGGTGGCTAGAATCTAAAGTCTATTTTGATTTGTTTAACACTGAATCCATATGTGTGATTTGATAGTTTTTATGTCTTCACTATTATTCATTATTTCAGCCACACCCGTTGATGACAGGTGTATAAAATCTAGCACACAGACATGCAATCTCAATAGAAAACATTGGCAGTAGACATGTTGGAAAGGTGGCCTTAGCTCAGTGACTTTGAACGTGGCACCGTCATAGGATGCCACCTTTCCAACAAGTCAGTTTGTCAAATTTCTGCCCTGCTAGAGCTGTCCCGGTCAACTGTAAGTGATGTTATTGTGAAGTGGAAACGGCTAGGTGCAACAACGGCTCATCCGCAAAGTGATAGGCCACACAAGCTCACAGAACGGGAGTGCCTTGTGCTGAAGCACTTAGAGCGTAAAAATCGTCTGTCCTTGGTTGCAACACTCACTACCTAATTCCAAACAGCCTCTGGAAGCAACGTCAGCACAAGAACTGTTCGTCGGGAGCTTCATGAAATGGGTTTCCATGGCCGAGCAGCCGCACACATGCCTAAGATCACCATGCACAATGCCAAGCGTCGGCTGGAGTGGTGTAAAGCAATATTAGCAAACTTAGGCATGACATGCCAGCAACAAACGCTGACACTACACATCCTCTGTATAACTGATCAAATTATGAAAGACAAGCATTGTAATTTTGAATTCCGTAAAGTCAGTGTGGATGAAGTGAAACAATTATTGTTGTCTATCAACAATGACAAGCCACCGGGGTCTGACAACTTGGATGGGAAATTACTGATGACAATAGCGGACGATATTGCCACTCCTATTTGCCATATCTAAAATCTAAGCCTACCAGAAAGTAATTCCGCTACCCAAGAATAGTAAAGCCCCCTTTACTGGCTGAAATAGCCGACCAATCAGCATGTTACCAACACTCAGTAAACTTTTGGAAAAATTTGTGTTTGACCAGATACAATGCTATTTTACTGTAAACAAATTGACAACAGACGGTTATAGGGAAGGACATTCAACAAGCTTGGCACTTACACAAATGACTGATTATTGGCTGAGAGAAATTTATGATAAAAAGACAGTGGGAGCTGTTTTGTTACACTTCAGTGCGGCTTTTGACATTATTGATCATAGTCTACTACTACAAAAACGTATGTGCTATGGCTTTACACCCCCTGCTATATTGTGGATAAAGTGTTGCCTGTCTAACAAAACACAGAGGGTGTTCTTTAATGGAAGCCTCTCCAACATAATCCAGTTAGACTCAGGAATTCCCCAGGTCAGCTGTCTAGGCCCCTTACTTGAGCCAGTGTGTCTATGAATGTGGATGACTAAACACTATACACGTTAGCGACAACAGCCAGTGATATCACTGCAACACTTAACAAAGAGCTGCAGTCAGTTTCAGAATGGGTGGCAAGGAATAAGTTAGTCCAAAATAGTTCAAAAACTAAAAGCATTGTATTTGGGACAAATCATTCACTAAACCCCAAACTGCAACTACATCTTGTAATAAATAATGTGGAAATTGAGCAAGTTGAGGTGACTAAACTGCTTGGAGTAACCCTGGATTGTAAACTGTCATGGTCAAAACATATTGATACAACAGTAGCTAAAAGGCAGGTCCTACAGGCCCTAGTTATTTTGCACCCAGACTACTGTTCAGACGTGTGGTCAGGTGCCACAAAAAGGACTTAGGAAAATTGCAATTGTCTCAGATCAGGGCAGCACGCCTTGCCCTTGGATGTACACTGAGAGCTAATATGAATAATATGCATGTCAATCTCTCCTGGCTCAAAGTTGAGGAGAGATTGACTTCATCACTACTTGTATTTATGAGAGGTATTGACATGTTGAGTGCACCGAGCTGTCTGTTTGAGCTGCTGGCGCACAGCTTGGACACCCATGCATACCCCACGAGACATGCCACAAGAGGTCTCTTCACAGTACCCACTCCAGAACAGACTATGGGAGGCACACAGTACTACATAGAGCCATGACTACATGGGACTCTATTCCACATCAAGTAACTGATTGAAGCAGTCAAATTTGATTTTAAAAACAGATTAAAATACACCTTATGGAACAGCGGGGACTGTGAAGCAACACAAACATAGGCACAGACACATGCATACACACACACGATAACCTACACAGTATATACACACGTACACATGGATTTTGTACTGTAGATATGGTAGTGGTGGAGTACGGGCATGAGGGCACATACTGTGTTGTGAAATCTGTGAATGTATTGTAATGTTTTTAAAATTGTATAAACTGCCTTAATTTTGCTGGACCCCAGGAAGAGTAGCTGCTGCCTTGGGGATCCATAATAAATATAAATACAAATACAACCGCGGATGGCGTGTAAACACGCCAGCCAAGTATTCCTGTCTGTAATGAAGCCGTTTTGTGTGAAAAAACGAATTCTGATTGGCTGGGCCTGGCTCCCCAGTGGGTGCACCTGGCTGCCAAGTGGGTGGGGCAATGCCCTCCCAGGCCCACCCATAGCTGCACCCCTGCCCAGTCATGTGAAATCCATAGATTAGGGCCTAATGAATTTATTTCAATATACTGATTTCCTTATATGAACTGTAACTCAGGAAGCGTTTTGACATTTTTGCATGTTGTGTTTATATTTTTTGTCAGTATATTGTTAGGTTCTGACAGAGTAAAAAAAGCTCAAACCAAGTTTATTCACCCACTGGGTCAATCAGCTGAAAAGACAAAGATATGTTTACACCAGCACAAGTGTTTACACCCTCCTATTAGGCGGAGTCTCCTCCTTGCACATCTAGACAGCCAAGACATCTCTGTTGTAGGCAGGAACTTACATGGTGTGTATAATAAAACTGTCCTTCTCACTTCATCTGACCTGACCTGGGCCCATATTCCTCACTAATCCACAGTTATCCAACCTTATCAGTGACCGCAACCAAGTGATTGCCTTTTCCCTTACTCAGTAACTTTCCAGACCCCTAGTTCTTATCCACCCTCCATTGACCCCACCATATACATTCTTTATACAGTGGGGAGAACAAGTATTTGATACACTGCCGATTTTGCAGGTTTTCCTACTTACAAAGCATGTAGAGGTCTGTAATTTTTATCATAGGTACACTTCAACTGTGAGAGACGGAATCTAAAACAAAAATCCAGAAAATCACATTGTATGATTTTTAAGTAATTAATTTGCATTTTATTGCATGACATAATTATTTGATCACCTACCAACCAGTAAGAATTCCGGCTCTCACAGACCTGTTAGTTTTTCTTTAAGAAGCCCTCCTGTTCTCCACTCATTACCTGTATTAACTGCACCTGTTTGAACTCGTTACCTGTATAAAAGACACCTGTCCACACACTCAGTCAAACAGACTCCAACCTCTCCACAATGGCCAAGACCAGAGAGCTGTGTAAGGACATCAGGGATAAAATTGTAGACCTGCACAAGGCTGGGATGTGCTACAGGACAATAGGCAAGCAGCTTGGTGAGAAGGCAAGAACTGTTGGCGCAATTCTTAGAAAATGGAAGAAGTTCAAGATGACGGTCAATCACCCTCGGTCTGGGGCTCCATGCAAGATCTCACCTCGTGGGGCATCAATGATCATGAGGAAGGTGAGGGATCAGCCCAGAACTACACGGCAGGACCTGGTCAATGACCTGAAGAGAGCTGGGACCACAGTCTCAAAGAAAACCATTAGTAACACACTACGCCGTCATGGATTCAAATCCTGCAGCGCACGCAAGGTCCCCCTTCTCAAGCCAGCGCATGTCCAGGCCTGTCTGAAGTTTGCCAATGACCATCTGGATGATCCAGAGGAGGAATGGGAGAAGGTCATGTTGTCTAATGAGACAAAAATAGAGCTTTTTGGTCTAAACTCCACTCGCCGTGTTTGGAGGAAGAAGAAGAAGAATGAGTACAACACCAAGAACACCATCCCAACCGTGAAGCATGGAGATGGAAACATCATTCTTTGGGGATGCTTTTCTGCAAAGGGGACAGGACGACTGCACCGTATTGAGGGAGGATGGATGGGGCCATGTATCGCGATATCTTGGCCATCAACCTCCTTCCCTCAGTAAGAACATTGAAGATGGGTCGTGGCTGGGTCTTCCAGCATGACAACGACCCAAAACACACAGCCAGGGCAACTAAGGAGTGGCTCCGTAAGAAGCATCTCAAGGTCCTGGAGTGGCCTAGCCAGTCTCCAGACCTGAACTCAATAGAAAATCTTTGGAGGGAGCTGAAAGTCTGTATTGCCCAGCGACAGCCCCGAAACCTGAAGGATCTGGAGAAGGTCTGTTTGGAGGAGTGGGCCAAAATCCCTGCTGCATTGTGTGCAAACCTGGTCAAGACCTACAGGAAACGTATGATCTCTGTAATTGCAAACAAAGGTTTCTGTACCAAATATGAAGTTCTGCTTTTCTGATGTATCAAATACTTATGTCATGCAATAAAATGCAAATTAATTACTTAAAAATCATACAATGTGATTTCCTGGATTCCGTCTCTCACAGTTGAAGTGTACCTATGATAAAAATTACAGACCTCTACATGCTTTGTAAGTAGGAAAACCTGCAAAATCGGCAGTGTATCAAATACTTGTTCTCCCCACTGTACATGTAATAATTAACTTCTAGTATAGGAAGTATTTCAAGCTAGAATCTAACAATATAAAACATTTTGTTGGTAGCAATAATTTTGTATAATAATTTAAATCTAATTGTTGAATCAATCATTGTTTTGTATATCAGTTCATAAACCAAATGCCATGGGATCGGAACATCGAAGAAGTCTTCTCAGCTTTTTTGGAATCTGTGTGGTGCAGCTGTCAGCATTTTTGTCCCATATTTGAGTTTAACCATAATATTTGTTGTAGTATTTGTCTTGTCTTTTCAGGAGGCTGTTTGAAAAAGGGTGATACTTTGAACAAGGTTTCATTATCAATTAACTGAAAAGGAGAAGTTGTAATCCAGATTAAATACATTTTTGAACAAAGGATGAGCCTTTCTTAAAACCTCTTACGGATCAGACCCATTTTTTCAATTTTCACCTAAAATGACTTACCCAAATCTAACTGCCTGAGGCTCAGGACCTGAAGCTAGGATATGCATATTCTTGATATCATTTGAAAGGAAACATTTTGAAGTTTGTGGAAATGTGAATTTAATGTAGGAGAATATAACACATTAGATCTGGTAAAAGATAATACAAACAAAAAAACATTCATTTTCTATTATAATTTTTTGTTGCATCATCTTTGAAATGCAGGAGAAAAACCAGACAGTAATGTAGGATTCTAGATGTAATTTAGATGTTGTCCACCAGATGACAGCAGTGTGTGTGCAAAGTTTCAGACTGATCCAGATAATAATAACATCACTACACAATATTTTGTATCAAGTCTGCCAGGAGTTTTCCCAAATGTGCCGAATTGGTTTGAAGTACATAACTATAGAGAACATACATAAATGCTATGGTAATACAAAATGTAAGTTGGCACACTCACAGGAATGTCATAAATGATGGATCATTAGCTTCCCTACAGAAAATACACTAACCTTCACACATCTAGATGGCCAGGAGGGGTGGGTGTAGAGTCAGAGGTCAAACTGTAGAACCCAGTTCCTACATTTGAATGTAAAAATAGATTTTTCATACAATACTACACTACATTTTATCTCTGGGACCCTCAGGATGACAAATCAGAGCAAGATTACTGAATGTAAGTACATTATTTACCTTCAGAGGTGAATATACCAAACCAGTTGCCGTGATAGAAGTGTTTTGTTGTTGTGGACTATCCTCAAACAATAGCATGGTATTTTATAGCTGTAATAGCTACTGTAAATTGGACAGTGCAGTTAGATTAACACAAATCTAATCTTTATGCACACAGAAGACATGTCTATGTCCCGGAAAGTTGGCTGTGGTTTACAACACCATTCTAGTCACATATCGCATACTGAGCAACAACCGTCCCGTATAAGGGATACCGATCCCGTAGAGGTTAATAATCTACTGGAGAACCATTTCGGGTTTAAGTATAACTTTTGTATGACTGAAGCTTTTAGTGAGAGGTTCAATTAATATTTATTATACCATGGCATTGTTGAATATTTGTTTCTGATTGGCTTGAAGGGCTTTCTAGAGCGTGTATTATTTCCCTATAACTCACGGTATATTTGCACAGTAGAATTCAATGGGTAGAGTTCACTCTTACATGTTCTATGTTTGAGCTGCTTTTGAAAACAATATTGGCATTGTTTAACCTGATTTTCATAATGGCAAGCTAGGACTGATATTTTGGTTAGCTAAACTAGCAAGTCTCTTTCTTTGGTTACCATGACAACTACTGTAGCTATCTATTAAACTTGCTAGCTACTTCAGTGGATGTTCAACACATTTCTACCTGCAAATGAACACATTTCTAGTGGCAAATGTGTTAAATTATACCATGATATAAAAGGGATAATCAACTCAGGGCTCTATGCGTTCTCTGGAAAATAATGCAACTCCGTGGAAGGTTATTTTATTTATATTTTTTTCATACTGGCCCCCCATGGGAATCGAACCCACAACCCTGGCGTTGCAAACACCATGCTCTACCAACTGAGCTACCTCCCTGCCGGCCATTCCCTCCCCTACCCTGGACGACGCAGGGGCCAATTGTGCGCCGCCCCATTGGTCTCCCTGTTGCGGCCGGCTACAGCAGAGCCTGGATTCGAACCAGGATCTCTAGTGGCTAGCGCGTCGGGGATCACACCTTCCACATCATTCATTATTTTCCATAGAACGCATAGCCCTTGTTGATTATCCTTTGTATAATGTCAGCCCCACAAACTCATATTCATTGAATAAATAGGCACATTTAACTTTGTCTGGCTTAGCATTCCAAATAAAGTGAAATATTTTTTGCTCATATGATTTAAAAAGCGAGTCGTCTGGAGTAGGCAGTGCCATAAGTAAAAAAGTTAACTGTTAACCTCCCGAGTGGCGCAGTGGTCTAAGGCACTGCATCGCAGTGCTAGCTGTGCCACTAGAGATCCTGGTTAGAATCCAGGCTCTGCTGTAGCCGGCCGCAACCGGGAGACCAATGGGGTGGCGCACAATTGGCCCCTGCGTCGTCCAGGGTAGGGGAGGGAATGGCCGGCAGGGAGGTAGCTCAGTTGGTAGAACATGGCGTTTGCAACGCCAGGGTTGTGGGTTCGATTCCCATGGGGGGCCAGTATAAAAAAAAGAATAATGTATGCACTAACTGTAAGTCGCTCTGGATAAGAGCGTCTGCTAAATGACGTAAATGTAAAGATTTAATCAGTGTGATATTTCCATAAATAGACCTCTCCATGGTTGCAAGATCTTGTCTATTTTGCTTAACGTTCTATTGAAATTAGTTTTGGTAAGTTATTTTATATCTTTAGGGGTATGAATACCAAGTATGTCTACTTGTTTTATCTGATCATAAGAGCATTTCAATGGCCATAACGAACAAATATGTAGAAAAATTGACATCCTTGTTTTTAACTCCTCTGGGCAGTTCAATACTTTCTGAAAAGTAACCATTATTTACTATTTTACATCTGGGGTTGCTTTACATAACTTTAACCCATTGTACAAGATATTACACAAAATTTTAAAAGTCCAAGCATTTATATATCAATTTTAGTCGTACTTTATCGGAAGGCCTATTCGAAGTCTGCTATGAAGACAAGGCCTGGTTTCTTTGATGTTTCATAGTGTTCTACTGCTTCAATTAATTGCCGTATGTTATCTCCAATGTATCGTCCATGTAAAAATCCGGTCTCATCAGGATGAATAACATCAGGTAAAACCTTTTTAACTCTTGTCACGACTCCCTCCGAAGCTGCCACCTCTCCTTTTTCGGGCTGGCTTCGGCGTTCGTCGTCACCGGCCTTCTAGCCACTGCCGCTCCTCATCTCATAATTCCATTTATTTTGTCTTGTTTATTACACACACCTGGTTCATGTCCCCTCATCAGTACCTGTATAAGTGTTCCCTCTGCCCCCTTGTCTTTGTGTGTGATTGTTTATTGTGAGGATAGTGAAGCTCGATTGAGCTCCTTGTATTTTGTATCGCCGGGTTATTTTCCCTGTGTGCCTTGTTGGTTCCAGTGCGCCTTTTTTGTGCACTGGACTGTTTTGACTCATTACTGCTTAACTCCGTATTCCAGAATAAATCCTGTTATTCTGTGATTTACCGTCCTGCGCCTGACTCTCTCAAATCACCCATCACAATTCATTTCAATATGCATTTTGCCAGGAGGTTTGCATCACAACATTGAAGTGTAAGGGGCCTCCAGTAATTTTAATGGATTGGATCTTCATACTTACCATCTGTGTCCTGTTTAAGTAATAGTGAAATCAGGCCTCCTTGCAGATTATCTGATAGTCTACCATTTTTATAGGAGTAGTTAAATGGATCTTTGCGTACATCCAAAAGGTTTGATTTACCTCTACTGGTATGCCATCAAGCCACGGGGGTTTTCCGGACAAAAATTATTTAATTGCCTCAAAGTTCCTCCTCTGCAATTTGGCCTACACACAAATTGTTAATTTTAAATTGTTATTATTAGGGAAAAAATCTTTACAGAAAGCATAATTTAACAGACCTAGAGGAGACAAAAAAATAAAATAAATTCTTATTCTTTCAGAATATCATTATGTGAATCATGGATAACTCCATAATTTGTAACCAGTTTCTGGAAAAATCTTTTAGTAGCATTTCTATTTTGAATATTCAGTAAATATTTGGTGCATTTTTCACTATTTTCATCCAGTTCACTTCATTTAAAAAATTACTTACACTTGATCTACCTATGCTGTTAGTTCCTCTTTCCTTTGTTAGTCTAATCTCTTTTGACCGAAACTGCTTTTTTTTTTAAAGATTAATATTGAATCGAATGGTCTCTGAATGTGCATTTATAAGTCTCCCACACAATAAGGGGATCTGCTGTACCTACACTCCCAGTCAAAAGTTTGGACACACCTACTCATTCAAGGGTTTTTCTTTATTTGTACTATTTTTTACATTGTAGAATAATAGTGAAGACTTCAAAACCATGAAATAACACATATGGAATCATGTAGTAAACAAAAAAGTGTTAAACAAATCAAAATATGTTTTATATTTGAGATTCTTCAAATAGCCACCCTTTAGCTTGATGACAGCTTTGCACACTCTTGATATTCTCTCAAACAGCTTCACCTGGAATGCTTTTTCAACAGTCTTGAAGAAGTTCCCACATATGCTGAGCACTTGTTGGCTGCTTTTCCTTCACTCTGCGGTCCGACTCATCCCAAACCATCTCAACTGGGTTGAGGTCGGGGGATTGTGGAGGCCAGGTCATCTGATGCATCACTCCATAACTCTCCTTCTTGGTAAAATAGCCCTTACACAGCCTGAAGGTTGGAACCAACCATTTCCAATTTGAAGAAATCAAATATCAAATATACTTTGATTAACACTTTTTGGTTACTACATGATTCCATGTGTGTTTATTCATAGTTTTGATGTGTTCACTATTATTCTACAATGTAAAAAATAGTAAAAATAAAGAAAAACCCTTGAATGAGTAGGTGTGTCTAAACTTTTGACTGGTAGTGTACGTTATGTAGGAAAAAGTCAGAAGTTATTTTGTCTTGGCTAAGAACAGATTGTCCAGTGGGCTTTGATTACATTTCCAATAGCCCCGCCCACGTAGAAATTCTGTAAAAGTAAGTGGATACTAATTAGATGGTGGTCCGATCACATTATTTCTCCTATCAACACTTTTAAAACTTTTGGTGCCAGCGAGAAGGACACTGTATATCATCACCCCTTTTGAATGTCTTTGCCCATGATAGAAATGCTTTTCTTGTGCATACTCATCTATAGTTGTAGAGTGGGTTTCCTGTAAACAAAAAATATTATATTCCTTCTCTTTTAACCAAGTAAGGCGTGATCGTCTTTTTTATAATCTGCTAAACCATTAAAATTATAACAAGCTAAATGTATTATACCACTTATCGTAATATAAATTCCATTAAACTTGCTACCCCAAAAAATATTATGATGCCCAAGCTGTTATCCATTCTTAACAGTACAATAATCAATACCTGACTCTATCTAAGTAGCAGTACCTTCATACAGTGCCTTCATAAAGTATTCATACCCCTTGACTTCCACATTTTGTTGGGTTACAGCCTGAATTCAAAGTAGATTCAAAATTGATTTTTTTGTCTAACCCATCTACACACAATACCCCATAATGAAAAAGTGAAAACATATTTTTTGACATTTTAGCAAATTTATTGAAAATGAAATACTGAAATATCTTATTTACATAATAAGTATTCACACCCCTGAGTCAATACATGTTAGAATCACCTTTGGCAGAGAATACAGCTGTGAGTCTTTCTGGGTGAGTCTATACAGTGCCTTGCAAAAGTATTCATCCCCCTTGGCGTTTTTTCTGTTTTGTTGCATTAGAACCTGTAATTTAAATTGATTTTTATTTGGATTTCATTTAATGTACATACACAAAATAGTCCAAATTGGTGAAGTGAAATGAAAAAAATAACTTGTTTCCAAAAATTATAAAAAATAAATAACGATAAAGTGGTGCCTGCATATGTATTCATCCCCCTTTGCTATGAAGCCCCTAAATGAGATCTGGTGCAACCAATTACCTTCCGAAGTCACATAATTAGTTAAATAAAGTCCACTTGTCCGCAATCTAAGTGTCACATGATCTGTCACATGATCTCAGTATATATACACCTGTTCTGAAAAGCCCCAGAGTCTGCAACACCACTAAGCAAGGGGCACAACCAAGCAAGCGGCACCATGAAGACCAAGGAGCTCTCCAAACAGGTCAGGGACAAAGTTGTGGAGAAGTACAGATCAGGGTTGGGTTATAAAAAAATATCAGAAACTTTGATAATCCCACCATTATATCCATTATTTAAAATTGGAAAGAACATGGCACCACAACAAACCTGCCAAGAGAGGGCCGCCCACCAAAACTCACGGACCAGGCAAGGAGGGCATTAATCAGAGAGGCAACAAAGAGACCAAAGATAACCCTGAAGAAGCTGCAAAGCTCCACAGTGGAGATTGGAGTATCTGTCCATAGGACCACTTTAAACCGTACACTCCACAGAGCTGGGCTTTACGGAAGAGTGGCCAGAAAAAAGCCATTGCTTAAATAAAAAAGTAAGCAAACACGTTTGGTGTTCGCCAAAAGCCATGTGGGAGACTCCCCAAACATATGGAAGAAGGTACTCTGGTCAGATGAGACTAAAATTGAGCTTTTTGGCCATCAAGGAAAACACTATGTCTGGCGTAAGCCCAACACCTCTCCTCACCCAGAGATCACCATCCCCACAGTGAAGCATGGTGGTGGCAGCATCATGCTGTGGGTATGTTTTTCATCGGCAGGGACTGGGAAACTGGTCAGAATTGAAGGAATGATGGATGGCGCTAAATACAGGGAAACTCTTGAGGGAAACCTGTTTCAGTCTTCCAGAGATTTGAGACTGGGACTGAGGTTCACCTTCCAGCAGGACAATGACCTTAAGCATACTTCTAAAGCAACACTTGAGTGCTTTAAGGGGAAACATTTAAATGTCTTGGAATGGCCTAGTCAAAGCCCAGATGTCAATCCAATTGATAATCTGTGGTATGACTTAAAGATTGCTGTACACCAGCGGAACCCACCCAACTTGAAGGAGCTGGAGCAGTTTTTGCCTTGAAGAATGGGCAAAAATCCCAGTGGCCAGATGTGCAAACCTTATAGAGACATACCTCCAAGAAACCTGTAGCTGTAATTGCTGCAAAAGGTGGCTCTACAAAGTATTATCTTTGGGGGAGGGGGTTGGGGGGGTTAATAGTTATGCACGGTCAGGTTTTCTTTTTTTTGGTCTTATTTCTTGCTTGTTTCACACAAAACAATATTTTGCATCTTCAAAGTGGAAATCAAATGATACAAACCCCCCAAAAATTCAATTTTAATTCCAGGTTGTAAGGCAACAAAATAGGAAAAATGCCAAGGGGGGTGAATACTTTCTCAAGCCACTCTATGCATGTGTCATTGCGTGTGCCTAACATCAATTAGGTGCACTTTAATAATTTGCTGGGCCGGAAAAATGTTATGCGCCGAGGTACATGATTTTTCCTGAGGAACTTAAGTTATTATTTTGTGACTGTGATATTGTTTGTGTGATCATTTATTCTGGGATAATACAAAAACGCAAAAAATACCATTGTTTTGGAGATTCCTTTCCATGAGTCCTTTGTATTGGTCTAGACTTGACTAATAGATGAGACGAACTCAAAAAGAAAAAGGAGAAATTAAACATTTGTTCTAATGCCAGCCTACTTTCTAGGCCAAGAATTACAACCCCATCACAAGACCAATAAACTGCTCTACCTTTCTCACTTTAAGACTCTGAATGGCCCTGAGCAGGTCAAAAGACAGAAACCAGACCCTCTTCAAGTCAGCAGACCGCCTAGCGATCTGCATGTATATCCCATGAGGAGAGTCAGGAATTGTTAGTCTTTGTAACAAAGAGAAAATGGCACCAAGATTTAAAAACCTTTCTTATCAATATATTAATTAAACTATTGAACTCATGACATGTTGATATAACCTGAAAAACAATGTGATATCTTTCTTCTGATGTTCCTGTCGTAATAGGTATGATGTGGATTTTTCTGTAGCATAACATTTATGGATTTTACTGTTCATGTTTGTACTCTACAGACTACGTACTTCATCCTAGAGATAGTTTTTCTTATTCAAAACAAATTTGTAACATCCTGTGAACACTTGTGAGGAAATCTCAGGTTTCTCTCATATGAGCATTAAATGTACAGTGGGGGAAAAAAGTATTTAGTCAGCCACCAATTGTGCAACTTTTCCCACTTAAAAAGATGAGAGAGGCCTGCAATTTTCATCATAGGTATACGTCAACTATGACAGACAAAATGAGAATTTTTTTCCCAGAAAATCACATTGTAGGATATTTTATGAATTTATTTGCAAATTATGGTGGAAAATAAGTATTTGGTCAATAACAAAAGTTTCTCAGTACTTTGTTATATACCCTTTGTTGGCAATGACACAGGTCAAACGTTTTCTGTAAGTCTTCACAAGGTTTTCACACACTGTTGCTGGTATTTTGGCCCATTCCTCCATGCAGATCTCCTCTAGAGCAGTGATGTTTTGGGGCTGTCGCTGGGCAACACGGACTTTCAACTCCCTCCAAAGATTTTTTATGGGGTTGAGATCTGGAGACTGGCTAGGCCACTCCAGGACCTTGATACGAAGCCACTCCTTCATTGCCCGGGCAGTTTTTCACTCAAAATCTCATGATACATGGCCCCATTCATTCTTTCCTTTACACAGATCAGTCGTCCTGGTCCCTTTGCAGAAAACCAGCCCCAAAGCATGATGTTTCCACCCCCATGCTTCACAGTAGGTATGGTGTTCTTTGGATGCAACTCAGCATTATTTGTCCTCCAAACACGACGAGTTGAGTTTTGACCAAAAAACCATATGACATTCTCCCAATCCTCTTCTGGATCATCCAAATGCACTCTAGAAAACTTCAGACGGGCCTGGACATGTACTGGCTTAAGCAGGGGGACACATCTAGCACTGCAGGATTTGAGTCCCTGGCGGCGTAGTGTGTTACTGATGGTAGGCTTTGTTACTTTGGTCCCAGCTCTCTGCAGGTCATTCACTAGGTCCCCCCGTGTGGTTCTGGGATTTTTGCTCACCGTTCTTGTGATCATTTTGACCCCACGGGGTGAGATCTTGCGTGGAGCCCCAGATCGAGGGAGATTATCAGTGGTCTTGTATGTCTTCCATTTCCTAATAATTGCTCCCACAGTTGATTTCTTCAAACCAAGCTGCTTACCTATTGCAGATTCAGTCTTCCCAGCCTGGTGCAGGTCTACAATTTTGTTTCTGGTGTCCTTTGACAGCTCTTTGGTCTTGGCCATAGTGGAGTTTGGAGTGTGACTGTTTGAGGTTGTGGACAGGTGTCTTTTATACTGATAACAAGTTCAAACATGTGCCATTAATACAGGTAACGAGTGGAGGACAGAGGAGCCTCTTAAAGAAGAAGTTACAGGTCTTTGAGAGCCAGAAATCTTGCTTGTTTGTAGGTGACCAAATACTTATTTTCCACAATAATTTGCAAATAAATTCATTAAAAATCTTACAATGTGATTTTCTGGATTTTTTTTCTCATTTTGTCTGTCATAGTTGACGTGTACCTATGATGAAAATTACAGGCCTCTCTCATCTTTTTAAGTGGGAGAACTTGCACAATTGGTGGCTGACTAAATACTTGTTTTCCCAACTGTATTTTGTTCTCCGAATCAACGGGGTGTTCCCATGTCACATTGTCCAGTCATTAGAGCCCGCCGTCTGTGAGTTTCCCTATAAATAAGAAGACTTACTAACCAGAAATTAGATCAAGTACTGCAAGGCGAGGCCAAGCCGGTGGGTTGAATGATTCCATCTCTGTGGAACCAAAACACTGATCGAGGAAGCTTTATCCAGCTCATACAGAAGAATCACCTGAGAGGAACTTTGGCAAACAACACACTCTGCCCACTCACGATGAACCGCTGAGTTGTTTCCCTCCCAAAAGGGGACATGAACATTGTATTGCACCCTCGTGCCTTAATAAACTTTATCTCCTTGGACTGAATGAATTGAGAACTGAACTAAGAGAGAACGAAGAGCTCCTATGCGTGAGAGGCCCGACGAGGGAAGAAGCTTCTTTGACCGAATGCTCTAATGCCAGGACCACTGACCCTATTCCCTGTTTACCACTCCGTCATAATGGAAACCCAACTGAAGCAGATGACACTAAGCTAAAAAGACATGTAAATACGTCATTGCATTGAATTTCCCTTTGTGTGATGCTGTGTCTGTGTAAAAGTGTTGGCAGGAACTGATTATTGTACAACTGTGAGTCTTAATTACATATCATGATTAATAATGTCTCTGCATTGTCCACATTCAGATGCAAACTGATAGCCTACCCCACTGGCGATTCCAGGTTGATGAAACTATAATTTCACAGTTGTGAAATTAGGTGTTGGTGGAGCCTCTCATATTTTCCCTCTCAATTGATAACACTATCTCGTCCTCAAAAGTCTTGTGAATGTACACTACCAGTCAAAAGTTTGGACAAACCTACTCATTCAAGGGTTTTTCTTTATTTTTACAATTTTTTACTTAGTAGAATAATAGTGAAGACATAAAAACCATGAAATAACACATATGGTATCATGTAGTAACCAAAAAAGAGTTAAACAAATCAAAATATATTTTATATTTGAGATTCTTCAAATAGCCACCATTTGCCTTGATGACAGCTTTGCACACTCTTGGCATTCTCTCAACCAGCTTCATGAGGTAGTCATGAATGCATTTCAATTAACAGTTGTGCCTTCTTAAAAGTTAATTTGTGGAATTTCTTTACTTAATGCATTTGAGCCAATCAGTTGTGTTGTGACAAGGTAGGGGTGGTATACAGGAGATAGCCCTATTTGGTAAAAGACCAAGTCCATATTATGGCAAGAACAGCTCAAATAAGCAAAGAGAAACAACAGTCCATCATTACTTTAAGACATGAAGGTCAGTCAATACGGAAAATGTCAAGAACTTTGAAAGTTTCTTCAAGTGCAGTCGCAAAAACCATCAAGCGCTATGATGAAACTGGCTCTCATGAGGATCGCCAAAGGAATGGAAGACCAGAGTTACATCTGCTGCAAAGGATAAGTCAGAAATTGCAGCCCAAATAAATGCTTCACAGAGTTCAAGTCACAGACACATCTCAACATCAACTGTTCAGAGGGGACTGTGTGAATCAGGCCTTCATGGTCGAATTGCTGCAAAGAAACCACTACTAAAGGACACCAATAAGAATAAGAGACCTGTTTGGGCCAAGAAACACGAGCAATGGACATTAGACTGGTGGAAATTTGGTCTGGAGTCCAAATTGGAGATTTTTGGTTCCAACCGCCGTGTCTTTGTGAGACGCAGAGTGAGTGAACGGATGATCTCCGCATGTGTAGTTCCCACCGTGAAGCATGGAGGAGAAGGAGTTATGGTGTGGGGGTGCTTTGCTGCTGACACTGTCGGTGATTTATTTAGAATTCAAGGCACACTTAACCAGCATGGCTACCACAGCATTCTGCAGCGATATGCCATCCGATCTGGTTTGGGCTTGGTGGGACTATCATTTGTTTTTCAACAGGACAATGACCCAACACACCTCCAGGCTGTATAAGGGCTATTTGACCAAGAAGGAGAGTGATGGAGTGCTGCATCAGATGACCTGGCCTCCACAATCCCCCGACCTCAACCCAATTGAGATGGTTTGGGATGAGTCGGACCGCAGAGTGAAGGAAAAGCAGTCAAGAAGTGCTCAGCATATGTGGGAACTCCTTCAAGACTTTTGGAAAAGCATTCCAGGTGAAGCTGGTTGAGAGAATGCCAAGAGTGTGCAAAGCAGTAATAAAGGCAAATGGTGGCTATTTGAAGAATCTGAAATATAAAATATATTTTGATTTGTTTAACACTTATTTGGTTACTACATGATTCCATATGTGATATTTCATAGTTTTGATGTCTTCACTATTATTCTACAATATAGAAAATAGTAAAAATAAAGAAAAACCCTTGAATGAGTAGGTGTGTCCAAACTTTTGACTGGTACTGTTGTATGTGCTGAGCTGAGTATGAAAGTGAATTTATATTGACCTGTGGAGATTCTCACCTGAATAACTGTTGTATTCCCGTACCTCCCGAGTGGCGCAGTTCGAATCCAGGCTCTGTCGTAGCAGGCCGCGATCGGGAGACCCATGGGGCAGCACACAATTGGCCCAGGGTAGGGGAGGGACTGGCCGGCAGGGATGTAGCTCAGTTGGTAGGCATGGCGTTTGCAACGCCAGGGTTGTGGGTTTGATTCCCACGGGGGGCCAGTATGAAACAAATAAATAATAATGTATGCATTCACTAACTGTAAGTTGCTCTAATTATTTGTGGCTTTGAGTTCATTTAGAAGCGATTGGGTTCTTTAAGTTTCAGAAAGAGAATATGGTAAATTGACTGTTGATTAAGTCTATTGTTGATATAGGATTGGTATAACGGTTAATGATAACTACTGATAGAGTTAATTCAAGGGGTCTCTTTATATCAAAACCGTTAATGGTGCCCTTAGGTTAATTTGGATTGGGTAACCAAATTAATTAAATAACTTAGATCAATTAATTATTCCAGTAATTTATCAGTAAATTATCTTGAATATCCATAGCCAAAGGCACAACATATTTATCTGGTAGGCACGACCTACCTGGTACTCCCTAACTAAAACTAACCTCAAGAGTCAAGTCCAAACCTTTACACTGCGGGTTCGTGTCGAACTTCAAACTCTTCATTGAGACAATGCTGAAACAGCAATCCATGCAGCAGCAGTCAGTTACAATTTTATGTTTTGCAGATATCTAAATTAACGAAAGGTTAACCTGCATATTCAGCAGGCAATGGTGGGAAATAGGCTATTAGAAGTGCCGTCATTTGGTGTGCTTTTTGTGTGTTTATCAATGCACAAGCCCCTTTTTCCCCACTCCTATCTGTAAAATAAACGTATTAAGTCATACGAAGGTTTTACTGCACGTGAAGTTTCAAATGCATCCTGTCATTGCTAAATGTACAGTTTAATATGTATTTGAATATTACAGTTTCTTACGCAAAATAACATTTGATTAATAAAATATTTAATCCGTCATATTCCTCAAATATGGTCTGGAGAAGGGGTGTTGACGGACTCTTTGCAAGAGTGAGGGAATCTAATTTGATTGGTCCTCGACTTGCGGCTCAAAAACATCAGGAGAAAGTGTTGTTAACCTGCCCCGGAGAAGGTTAGAGCTGAAGCATTCATTGCCATAGAAATATATCTGGTTAAAAGGTGAGTCAATTGATATCGCTAACTCCTCTATCCAGCTTCGTAGTACACCCATCTGGGCCATGTTCAGTACAAAAACGTTCTTGAACATTGCAGGTAGAATACCACACATATAGCTGATGGAATTCCTTATTCTAGATGTCAGAGATGCATGTTTGTTCTACATAGCATATTTCTATCTGAACATTCCAAAAAGTTGCTTCCTGCTGAACGCACCTCTGGTTCAGAATCAGTTCATCGTTACTAAATATTTATGATCTTCAACTCTCTGTTGCATTTGTGTCAATCTACCTGGTGGTATGGTAGTAGACAATTGTCAGGTGAGGAGAAAATAAATGTTATAATATCTTTAGACAGGTTTATAACCTTCAGGTATCAAATATACCATTGTCTCAATTATTTTCCTGGTGATTCTACTTGTAGCCCAGCACTAACACCTGATTAAGCCAAACAAGGGCTCTATAATTAGTTGAGGGGGGTGGTCAGTGGTAAAATGAGACCGCATTTGATGTTGGTTGGAGTAATTAAAAACAGATTTTTGACATCAATTTTCTGTCAAAAGGGCAATGAGTATATCTGCAATACAGGTCAAGGCACTAGTGTCCAAAAACCATTTGAACTCACCTGTTGAAAACACTAATTATTTATTTCACCTGGACATGTTTTGCTGACCTATTGTTATTTTTTTGCCTGATCACAGCAATGTGTTGTCTGTGGTCATTATTGTTGCTGTTGTGAGTGCCTTAAAGGAACATTTCACAGCGTGTCTCCATGACTCCACAGGAAGTTGTTAGTGACCCTAGTTATCCAAATAGCCCGGAAATGTTTTAATAAATCGAGCAAATAAGCGATAAAATAGTATTTTATTGAACCAGGAAGTAATTTGTTAGAATAATGAGATTACTACAACTCCCATGATGCTTTACGTCTGGAAGGCAGGTACTGTACGGGGAGAAGCGTCTAAGTTAAGCTAGATGGGTGTTAGATGGCCGCTAGCTCTGGATCTAAACAAACCAGGCAGAACTCGGTCGATCTAGTAATGATAGCAGACCTAATGATACACAACCGCAATGCGCATAAGCACCATATGAAATTATGTCGATATAAAAACATTAGCTAGCAGGCGTAAAACACTTACTAGGTCTGTTGTCATCTGCCCTCTTGGCCCAGCTGGTTTAGGCTGTCTTTTCCAGCCTTCTCTGCCCAGTCTCACTCGTTACAACAAACACTCTCTTTCTCTGTATCCATTACTGTCTGGGCAGTTTCCACATAGTCAGTGTTCGCGCAACCCTCCCCAGCTTTTGTTGCCGCTCGCATCTTTGTTGTTTTTGTTTGTTCACTCGTGGATTTGCATCAATGGAGACTTTTTGCAATCGGGATGAGCTACTGAATATTTGGGACACATTGCCAACTGGTTTGTTCCCCCGAAATTCTGTCCTCATGCAATTACATTTTGAGAAAGGACACGACGAGTCGGTGTACCAGCCGGGACTATGGAGCTTTACGCTGGAGAAGAAGGGGGAGGCGCCGGGGCTCTCATGCGCTTTAGGAGACCAGGCCTATACTCCACTGAATTTTATGTTTACTGTTCCGATATTGTATTCTGTTTGTATATTGTCTGTCAGTGGCAGCACCTTCTCACTAAGTAAAAATCCAGGTATGTGTTAATGTACTTGGCGAATAAAGGCGATTCTGATTCTGATCATTCAACAACACTTGATAAAAGATGTAATCGTCCAACTCTGCAGGGGGGTCATTGCTATAGGTTCTCTGACGGTAGTAACAAGAAAAGCTCTCTGACTAACACATAACTCATTCTCATGGAACGTCCACTTTTTCAAATTCCCCTCATTCGGGGGTGGGACAAGCAGAGATCAGGAAATCAACCTCACTCCTCCCTAGCTCTTGTAGTTATAAAAAAACAACAACACATGATTACCCCCAAATACAGTGGGGGAAAAAAGTATTTAGTCAGCCACCAATTGTGCAAGTCCTCCCACTTAAAAAGATGAGAGATGCCTGTAATTTTCATTATAGTTACACGTCAACTATGACAGACAAATTGAGAAAAAATAATCCAGAAAATCACATTGTAGGATTTTTAATGAATTTATTTGCAAATTATGGTGGAAAATAAGTATTTGGTCACCTACAAACACGCAAGATTTCTGGCTCTCACAGACCTGTAACTTCTTCTTTAAGAGGCTCCTCTGTCCTCCACTCGTTACCTGTTTTAATGGCACCTGTTTGAACTTGTTATCAGTATAAAGACACCTGTCCACAACCTCAAACAGTCACACTCCAAACTCCACTATGGCCAAGACCAAAGAGCTGTCAAAGGACACCAGAAACAAAATTGTAGACCTGCACTAGGCTGGGAAGACTGAATCTGCAATAGGTAAGCAGCTTGGTTTGAAGAAATCAACTGTGGGAGCAATTATTAGGAAATGGAAGACATACAAGACCACTGATAATCTCCCTCGATCTGGGGCTCCACGCAAGATCTCACCCCATGGGGTCAAAATGATCACAAGAACGGTGAGCAAAAATCCCAGAACCACACGGGGGGACCTAGTGAATGACCTGCAGAGAGCTGGGACCAAAGTAAGAAAGCCTACCATCAGTAACACACTACGCCGCCAGGGACTCAAATCCTGCAGTGCGAGACGTGTCCCCCTGCTTAAGCCAGTACAGGTCCAGGCCCGTCTGAAGTTTGCTAGAGTGAATTTGGATGATCCAGAAGAGGATTGGGAGAATGTCATATGGTCAGATGAAACCAAAATATAACTTTTTGGTAAAAACTCAACTCGGCGTGTTTGGAGGACAAAGAATTCTGAGTTGCATCCAAAGAACACCATACCTACTGTGAAGCATGGGGGTGGAAACATCATGCTTTGGGGCTGTTTTTCTGCAAAGGGACCAGGACGACTGATCCGTGTAAAGGAAAGAATTAATGGGGCCATGCATCGTGAGATTTTGAGTGAAAACCTCCTTCCATCAGCAAGGGCATTGAAGATGAAACGTGGCTGGGTCTTTCAGCATGACAATGATCCCAAACACACCAACCGGGCAACGAAGGAGTGGCTTTGTAAGAAGCATTTCAAGGTCCTGGAGTGGCCTAGCCAGTCTCCAGATCTCAACCCCATAGAAAATCTTTGGAGGGAGTTGAAAGTCCGTGTTGCCCAGCGACAGCCCCAAAACATCACTGCTCTAGAGGAGATCTGCATGGAGGAATGGGCCAAAATACCAGCAACAGTGTGTGAAAACCTTGTGAAGACTTACAGAAAACGTTTGACCTGTGTCATTGCCAACAAAGGGTATATAACAAAGTATTGAGAAACTTTTGTTATTGACCAAATACTTATTTTCCACCATAATTTGCAAATAAATTCTTTAAAAATCCCACAATGTGATTTTCTGGATTTATTTTTCTCAATTTGACTGTCATAGTTGACGTGTACCTATGATGAAAATTACAGGCCTCTCTCATCTTTTTAAGAGGGAGAACATGCACAATTGGTTGCTGACTAAATACTTTTTTCCCCCACTGTAAGTAACTGAGGGTAAAATTGGAAAATAACACATTTGATAGCTGTTTTCAGTCCTACATGTTTGTAATGTGATCTGGAAAACGATTTAGAGGAAAAAATGGCCACAATGTTCCTTTAATTTACAGTTTCATAAGCCTGGGACTGGGTGAAATTCAGTTTGAGGCACTTTGGCTCCCGCTTGCCATCCGTCGTCTCCATTTTTTTGCATCGCAGCATTGCTTTGCTTTGTGGAGCCTGAGCACATAAACACCATTTGCAGGAAGTAGGGTCCTCCACCGAGCAGCATCATCTTGTCACACAAACAATGGAGCAGAGGAATTACCTGCCAGGGATCATACAGGTTGTGCGTGTGCTGTTTCTCTACACATTCCATGGCAATTTGGGCCTGCCAGATTATTATTATTTTTTCTCTCACCCAAGCTTCACAGTTACTGTCTGGCACTTTTTTTTTTACCAATTTGTTTGTCTGGTAAGACTTCATTTCATAAGTAAACTCAGCCTCTTAAATTGAGATATTGATCATGCCAGTTTGTAATCATCCATCATTTTGTTTGCGTGGAGAATGCAAGCTGAATTTCAAAATGCACCAGCAACATCGGGTCGTGAAAGAGAGCACTGTTTTCTTTCCTTTCACAAGAAATGATATACAATTAATTGTGTGCACTCAATACATTAGTGAGTTCCTAATCAACAACAAGTATTCTATTTCTCATCCTCTGATAGATAGTTAATTATTGTAGACTTTTCCACTCAGTACATTTTTCTATCAGCTTTTACATACAGTATGATGGGATAACGTGTAACTTCATGCACCACTGTGTACTGTTTCTAGTCACACTTCATCTAAAGAACTATTGAAGCTAGGCAACCTGTATCCACTATTTAATGTTACGTCCTCGTCCTTCTACTTGGAGAAGGATTTGCCTTTTCAGTAACACAAATGTTGTTGTTTAGATATGTACAAACATGCATTATAAGCACATTTATAACCCTTCATATGTTTTGTATAATTGGCATAACTATATTCATTATAAAATGGATTTATGTATTTTTTTTTTATCTAAACAATGTAGTACAATGTTCATTATGCATGTTATATTCTTATAATGCAGTGTTCCTTTTCACAGATAGCAAATAGTAAATCATTACATTATACCTATTGGCTCAATTTATTGGGTCTTTAGAGGCTAAAGAGGCCTGGTCCCATAAGGGCCTCGGACACTCTCTAGACTGATCTCTTGTTTAGAGATCTCAACAGCTATTGTCTACTTTTGAGCATCACTCAACACCCATACACTACCTGCTCAATGGGTGGTTATATGTAACTATCAATCAAGGTTATGTTAAACCTGACTTGTGCTATCATTTCATGGGACCTTATGTGCTCCCTTGACATTTGAAGTGCCCCCAGATTGAGTAATGTCCTCACGTGAAGGGCGTACCAAGAAAAACTTATAAAATGACTAATTCGAGCAGAAAGGGGTTGGAGCAATCAACAAAAAAAGCTGAGTTTGATTTATTTTAGCTCACTTCAATCCATTGTACAGGATGAGAACAGGTGACTAATGTTTCTATGTCAAAATGACATCTTCCTCAGATTGACCTGAACATTGCACTTAGCTCCTATTTGTATTTATTAGGGATCGCCATTAGCTGCCAAGATACATATCACATTATTATACCACTACATATCTACAATATAAAATGTATAATACCACCATACAAAGTTATTTCAATGTACGTGTGTATAGAGTGCTAGCGTTTATGTGTGTATGTGTCTATCTGTACCTGTGTGTGGGTCTCTTTACAGTCCCCACTGTTCCATAAGGTGTATTTGTATCTGTTTTTTAAATCTGATTCTACTGCTTGCATCAGTTACCTGATGTGGAATAGAGTTCCATGTAGTCTTGGCTCTATGTAGTACTGAGCGGCTCCCATAGTCTGTTTTGGACTTGGGTATTGTAAAGAGACTTCTGGTGGCATGTCTTGTGGAGTATGCATGGGTGTCCGAGCTGTGTGCAAGTAGTTTAAACAGACAGCTTGTGCGCATTCAGCTTGTCAACACTTCTTACAAAAACAAGTAGTGAAGTCAATCTCTCCTCCACTTTGAGCCTGTCACTGATTCTGCCAAGGCTGCCCTTCCTCCTTGCTCGGGCAGGCTTCGGTGTTCGTCGTCACCGGCGAACTAGCTGCTGCCGATCTATGTTCTATGTTTCTATGTTCTACCTGTTGTTGTCTGATTGTTTCACACCTGTTTCCCATCTTGTAATTACTCCGTCCCTATTTAACCCTGTGGCTCCCATTGTGCTATGTGTGTGTTTGTTTATTGTTTTGTGTGTCGTTGGTGAGCGGGTTTGTTCCTCCCTGCGTGGAGGTTTACTTGTTTCTTTACGTGTTCAGTAAAGCTACGCTTTCATTTAGTTCTGTGTCCTGCGCCTGACTTCGTCTACCGCATTACACTGACATCGTGACAGAAACACGCACCAATATGGAGTCAGCAGGAACAGCCGGATTTACAGAGACGATGAACGAGTCCAACGTCAAGAGACGATGATTCAGACTCTCGGAGCCACAATGGAACGAGTGTTCCAGATGATGGAACGATTGGAGAGAGGTGGTATCCCTTCACCATTTCCAACCACTCAACCACCTACAACATTGGCTACCACTTCGCCACCTGGGTCCAGTGGAATTCGGCTCTTGCTGCGGTTAGGGAGACTGGGAGAGGGACTGTCCCCTGCACCAACTGTGGCCGCAGAGGACACACTGCTGGTCGGTGCTGGGGAGGGTTCTCAGGAGGTCGAGGCAGCAGGCAGAGCACTGGTCGACCGTCTCAGGTGAGTAGAAACCCGACTAACCTAGAGGTCCCTGTTGCTAATATGTGTATTGATATTATGTTTCCAGAGTTTTCTCCCCATTCCCAGCATAAGGCGCTAGTAGATTCAGGCGCGGCTGGGAATTTTATTGATCGCCAGTATGCCCGTAGTTTAGGGATTCCTACTGGGTCTGTTGATAAACCTTTCCCTGTGCATGCATTAGATAGTCGCCCGTTAGGGTCAGGCATAATCAGGGAGGTCACCGCTCCACTGCTGATGATGATGTAGGGGGGTCATGAGGAGAGAATTAGCCTCTATCTGATTGATTCTCCTGCGTATCCTGTGGTGTTGGGACTTCCCTGGTTAACCATTCATGACCCCACGATTTCATGGCAACAGAGGGCTCTCAAGGGATGGTCCGGTCAGTGTTCAGGGAGGTGTTTTAGGAGTTTTCTTGGGGCCAACTACGGTGGAAAGTCCAAACCAGGTTTCCACTATGCACATTCCTTCCGAGTATGCCGATTTGGCTATCGCCTTCAGTAAAAAGAGGGCGACTAAATTACCACCCCATCGACAGGGGGATTGTGCAATAAATCTCCATGTAGGAGCTGCACTTCCCCGGAGTCACGTGTATCCTTTGTCTCAGGAGGAGAAGACGGCTATGGAGATATATGTCACCGAATCTCTGAGGCAGGGATACATTCGGCCATCCACTTCACCTGTCTCCTCAAGTTTCTTTTTTGTGAAGAAGAAAGATGGTGGGTTACGCCCGTGCATTGATTACCGTGGCCTAAATCAGATTACCATCAAGTAAAGCTATCCATTACCCCTGATAGCTAGTATGACGGAATCATTGCACGGGGCACGCTTCTTCACAAAATTGGATCTCAGGAGTGCGTATAACCTAGTGCGTATCCGGGAGGGAGATGAGTGGAAGACGGCATTTAGTACCACCTCTGGACATTATGAGTATCTGGTCATGCCATACGGGGTACCACATGTCCACGTCAGGGGTGAGGATGGAGAGTGACCGCATTTCAGCCGTGCATAATTGGGCGACTCCAACCACGGTAAAGGAGGTGCAGCGATTTTTGGGTTTTGCCAATTACTACCGGAGACTTATCCAGGGCTTTGGTCAGGTAGCAGCTCCCATTACCTCGTTGCTGAAGGGGGGGCCGGTGCATCTGCGGTGGTCAGCTGAGGCGTACAGGGGCTTTTAGTCGTCTGAAGGACCTGTTTACCTCGGCTCCAGTGCTGGCTCATCCGGACTCCCCTCCTTAGACTTCACGGTTGAGGTGGACGCGTCCGAGGCTGGGATAGGCGCTGTACTGTCTCAGCGCTCGGGTACGCCACCTAAACTCCGCTGCTGTGCCTTCTTTTCAAAGAAGCTCAACCCGGCGGAGCGCAACTATGATGTGGGGGACCGGGAGCTGTTGGCTGTGGTCGATGCTCTGAAAGCGTGGAGACATTGGCTTGAGGGGGCTAAACACCCTTTTCTCATTTTGACTGACCACCGCAATCTGGAGTACATCCGGGCAGCGAGGAGATTAAACCCTCGCCAGGCAAGGTGGTCCATGTTTCTCACCCGTTTTGTTTTCACCCTTTCTTACAGGCCAGGTTCCCAGAACGCTAAGGCAGATGCTCTGTCCTGACTGTATGACACGGAGGAGAGTTCTGTGGAGCCCACTCCCATACTGCCGGCGTCGTGTCTGGTGGCACCGGTGGTGTGGGAGGTTGACGCGGAGATCGAGCGGGCGTTGCGTAACGAACCCACTCCTCCCCAGTGTCCAGAGGGTCGTGTGTACGTACCGCTGGATGTCCGCGATCGTTTGATCTATTGGGCTCACACGTCACCCTCCTTTGGTCATCCTGGCATAGGTTGGACAGTGCACTGTCTTAGTGGGAAGTACTGGTGGCCCACCTTAGCTAAGAACGTAAGGGTTTATATTTCCTCCTGCTCGGTGTGCTCCCAGTGTAAGGCTCCTAGACACCTGCCAAGAGGGAAATTGCAACCCCTACCCATTCCACAATGACCATGGTCCCACCTATCGGTGGACTTCGTGACGGATCTTCCCCCTCACAAGGGAACACCACGATCCTGGTTGTTGTGGATCGGTTTTCTAAGTCCTGCCATCTCATTCCTCTGCCCGGTCTCCCTACGGCCCTACAGACTGCGGAGGCCCTATTTACACACGTCTTCCGGCACTACGGGGTACCTGAGGATATAGTGTCTGATCGGGGTTCCCAGTTCACCTCAAGGGTTTGGAGGGCGTTCATGGAACGTCTGGGAGTCTCGGTCAGTCTGACCTCAGGGTTTCACCCCGAAAGTAACAGGCAGGTGGAGAGAGTCAACCAGGAGGTGAGTAGGTTTTTGAGGTCGTATTGCCAGGACCAGCGGGGGGAGTGGTCGGTTTTCCTCCCCTGGGCAGAGACAGCCCAGAACTCCATCCGCCACTCCTCCACTAACCTTTCTCCATTCCAATGTGTATTAGGTTATCAACCGGTCCTGGCACCTTGGCATCAGAGCCAGATCGTACTGTCACGGATTCTGCCGAGGCTGCCCTTCCCCCTTGCTCGGGCAGGCTTCGGCGTTCGTCGTCACCGTAGTACTAGCTGCTGCCGATCTATTTTCTATGTTCTACCTGTTGTTGTCTGATTGTTTCCCATCTTGTAATTGCTCCGTCCCTATTTAACCCTGTGGCTCCCATTGTGCTCTGTGCATGTTTGTTTATTGTTTCATGTGTCGTTGGTGAGCGGGTTTGTTCCTCCCTGTGTGGAGGTTTACTTGTTTCTTTACGTGTTTAGTAAAGTTAAGTTTTCATTTAGTTCTGTGTCCTGCGCCTGACTTCGTCTACCGCATTACACTGACACCGTGACAGAGCCATGAGAGATGAGGCATGCATATCATTCATGTTATCTCCCCGTGTACATTTAAAGGCCAGCCGTGCTGCCCTGTTCTGAGCCAATTGTAATTTTCCTATGTCCCTCTTTGTGGCACCTGACCACACAACTGAACGGTAGTCCAGGTGAGAAAAAACAACGGCCTGTAGGACCTGCCTTGTTGATAGTGTTGTTAAGAAGGCAGAGCAGAGCATTATTATGGACAGACTTCTCCCCATTTTAGCTACTGTCTTATCAACATGTTTTGACGATGACAGTTTACAATCCTGGGTTTATTTCAAGCAGTTTAGTCACCTCAATTTGCTCAATTTCCACATTATCATTACAAGATTTAGTTTAGGTTTAGGGTTTAGGGAATGATTTGTCCCAAATGCAATGCTTTTAGTTTTTGAAATATTTAGAACGAACTTATTCCTTGACACCCATTCTGAACCTAACTGTAGCTCTTTGGTTGTGTTGCAGTTATTTCAGTCACTCTAGTAGCTGATGTGTATAGTGTTGAGTCATCCACATACATAGACACACTGGCTTTACTAAAAACCAGTGGCATGTCATTAGTAAAGATTGAAAAAAGTAAGGGGCCTAGACAACTATGTTGGAGATGCTTCCATTAAAGAACACCCTTTGTGTTCTGTTAGACAGGTAACACATTATTCACAATATAGCAGGGGGTGTAAAGCCATAACATATTCGTTTTTCCAGCAGCAGACTATGATAGATAATGTAAAAAAAAAAAAAAACACCACAATATTTTTATCATCAATTTCTCTCAGACAATCATCAGTAATTTGTTTAAGTGCTCTGCTTGTTGGATGTCCTTCCCTATAAGCATACTTAATGTCTGTTGTCAATTTGTTTACTGTAAAATAGCATTGTATATGTCACGGATTCAGCCGAGGCTGCTCCTCCTCCTTGCTCGGGCAGGCCCAGCACTAACACCTGATTAAGCCAAACAAGTGCTCTATAATTAGTTGAGGGGGGTGGTCAGTGGTAAAATGAGACCGCATTTGATGTTGGTTGGAGTAATTAAAAACAGATTTTGGACATCCATTTTCTGTCAAAAGGGCAAATCAAATCAAATTTTATTGGTCACATGCGCCGAATACAACAGGTGCAGACATCACAGTGAAATGCTTACTTACAGCCCTTAACCAACATTGCATTTATTTTTAACAAAAAAAGTAAAAATAAAACAACAACAAAAAAAGTGTTGAGAAAAAAAAGAGCAGAAGTAAAATAAAATAACAGTAGGGAGGCTATATATACAGGGGGTACCGGTGCAGAGTCAATGTGCGGGGCACCGACTAGTTGAGGTAGTTGAAGTAATATGTACATGTGGGTAGAGTTAAAGTGACTATGCATAAATAATTAACAGAGTAGCAGCAGCGTAAAAAGGATGGGGTGGGGGGGACAGTGCAAATAGTCCGGGTAGCCATGATTAGCTGTTCAGGAGTCTTATGGCTTGGGGGTAGAAGCAGTTGAGAAGTCTTTTGGACCTAGACTTGGCACTCCGGTACCGCTTGCCGTGCGGGAGCAGAGAGAACAGTCTATGACTAGGGTGGCTGGAGTCTTTGACAATTTTGAGGGCCTTCCTCTGACACCGCCTGGTATAGAGGTCCTGGATGGCAGGAAGCTTGGCCCCAGTGATGAACTGGGCCGTACGCACTACTCTCTGTAGTGCCTTGCGGTCGGAAGCCAAGCAGTTGCCATACCAGGCGGTGATGCAACCAGTCAGGATGCTCTCGATGGTGCAGCTGTAGAATTTTTTGAGGATCTGAGGACCCATGCCAAATCTTTTCAGTCTCCTGAGGGGGAATAGGCTTTGTCGTGCCCTCTTCACGACTGTCTTGGTGTGTTTGGACCATGATAGTTCGTTGGTGATGTGGACACCAAGGAACTTGGCAAAAAACATTTGAACTCACCTGTTGAAAACACTAATTATTTATTTCACCTGGACATGTTTTGCTGACCTATTGTATTTCTTTTGCCTGATCACAGCAATGTGTTGTCTGTGGTCATTATTGTTGCTGTTGTGAGTGCCTTAAAGGAACATTTCACAGCGTGTCTCCATGACTCCACAGGAAGTTGTTAGTGACCCTAGTTATCCAAATAGCCCGGAAATGTTTTAATAAATCGAGCAAATAAGCGATAAAATAGTATTTTATCGAACCAGGAAGTAATTTGTTAGAATAATGAGATTACTACAACTCCCATGATGCTTTACGTCTGGAAGGCAGGTACTGTACGGGGAGAAGCGTCTAAGTTAAGCTAGATGGGTGTTAGATGGCCGCTAGCTCTGGATCTAAACAAACCAGGCAGAACTCGGTCGATCTAGTAATGATAGCAGACCTAATGATACACAACAGCAATGCGCATAAGCACCATATGAAATTATGTCGATATAAAAACATTAGCTAGCAGGCGTAAAACACTTACTAGGTCTGTTGTCATCTGCCCTCTTGGCCCAGCTGGTTTAGGCTGTCTTTTCCAGCCTTCTCTGCCCAGTCTCACTCGTTACAACAAACACTCTCTTTCTCTGTATCCATTACTGTCTGGGCAGTTTCCACATAGTCAGTGTTCGCGCAACCCTCCCCAGCTTTTGTTGCCGCTCGCATCTTTGTTGTTTTTGTTTGTTCACTCGTGGATTTGCATCAATGGATACTTTTTGCAATCGGGATGAGCTACTGAATATTTGGGACACATTGCCAACTGGTTTGTTCCCCCGAAATTCTGTCCTCATGCAATTACATTTTGAGAAAGGACACGACGAGTCGGTGTACTAGCCGGGGAGTATGGAGCTTTACGCTGGAGAAGAAGGGGGAGGCGCCGGGGCTCTCATGCGCTTTAGGAGACCAGGCCTATACTCCACTGAATTTTATGTTTATTGTTCCGATATTGTATTCTGTTTGTAGATTGTCTGTCAGTGGCAGCACCTTCTCACTAAGTAAAAATCCAGGTATGTGTTAATGTACTTGGCGAATAAAGGCGATTCTGATCATTCAAAAACACTTAATAAAAGATGTAATCGTCCAACTCTGCAGGGGGGTCATTGCTATAGGTTCTCTGACGGTAGTAACAAGAAAAGCTCTCTGACTAACACATAACTCATTCTCATGGAACGTCCACTTTTTCAAATTCCCCTAATTCGGGGGTGGGACAAGCAGAGATCAGGAAATCAACCTCACTCCTCCCTAGCTCGTTGTAGTTATAAAAAAACAACATCACGTGATTACCCCCAAATAAGTAACTGAGGGTAAAATTGGAAAATAACACATTTGGAAGCTGTTTTCAGTCCTACATGTTTGTAATGTGATCTGGAAAACGATTTAGAGGAAAAAATGGCCACAATGTTCCTTTAATTTACAGTTTCATAAGCCTGGGACTGGGTGAAATTCAGTTTGAGGCACTTTGGCTCCCGCTTGCCATCCGTCGTCTCCATTTTTTTGCGTCGCAGCATTGCTTTGCTTTGTGGAGCCTGAGCACATAAACACCATTTACAGGAAGTAGGGTCCTCCACCGAGCAGCATCATCTTGTCACACAAACAATGGAGCAGAGGAATTACCTGCCAGGGATCATACAGGTTGTGCGTGTACTGTTTCTCTACACATTTCATGGCAATTTGGGCCTGCCAGAATTTTTTTTTTTTTTCTCTCACCCAAGCTTCACAGTTACTGTCTGGCACTTTTTTTTACCCATTTGTTTGTCTGGTAAGTCTTCATTTCAGAAGTAAACTCAGCCTCTTAAATTGAGATATTGATCATGCCAGTTTGTAATCATCCATCATTTTGTTTGCGTGGAGAATGCAAGCTAAATTTCAAAATGCACCAGCAACATCGGGTCGTGAAAGAGAGCACTGTTTTCTTTCCTTTCACAAGAAATGATATACAATTAATTGTGTGCACTCAATACATTAGTGATTTCCTAATCAACAACACGTATTCTATTTCTCATCCTCTGATAGATAGTTAATTATTGTAGACTTTTCCACTCAGTACATTTTTCTATCAGCTTTTACATGCAGTATGATGGGATAACGTGTAACTTCATGCACCACTGTGTACTGTTTCTAGTCACACTTCATCTAAAGAACTATTGAAGCTATGCAACCTGTATCCACTATTTAATGTTACGTCCTCGTCCTTCTACTTGGAGAAGGATTTGCCTTTTCAGTAACACAAATGTTGTTGTTTAGATATGTACAAACATGCATTATAAGCACATTTATAACCCTTCATATGTTTTGTATAATTGGCATAACTATATTCATTATCAACTGGATTTATGTTTTTTTTTTATCTAAACAATGTAGTACAATGTTCATTATGCATGTTAAATTCTTATAATGCAGTGTTCCTTTTCACACATAGCAAATAGTAAATCATTACATTATACCTATTGGCTCAATTTATTGGGTTTTTAGAGGCTAAAGAGGCCTGGTCCCATAAGGGCCTCGGACACTCTCTAGACTGATCTCTTGTTTAGAGATCTCAACAGCTATTGTCTACTTTTGAGCATCACTCAACACCCATACACTCCCTGCTCAATGGGTGGTTATATGTAACTATCAATCAAGGTTATGTTAAACCTGACTTGTGCTATAATTTAATGGGACCTTATGTGCTCCCTTGACATTTGAAGTGCCCCCAGATTGAGTAATGTCCTCACGTGAAGGGCGTACCAAGAAAAACGTCTAAAATGACTAATTCGAGCAGAAAGGGGTTGGAGCAATCAACAAAAAAAGCTGAGTTTGATTTATTTTAGCTCACTTCAATCCATTGTACAGGATGAGAACAGGTGACTGATGTTTCTATGTCAAACTGACATCTTCCTCAGATTGACCTGAACATTGCACTTAGCTCCTATTTGTATTAATTAGGGATCGCCATTAGCTGCCAAGGTACATCATATCACATTATTATACCACTACATATCTACAATAGAAAATGTATAATACCACCATACAAAGTTATTTCAATGTACGTGTGTATAGAGTGCTAGCGTTTATGTGCGTATGTGTCAGTCTGTACCTGTGTGTGGGTCTCTTTACAGTCCCCACTGTTCCATAAGGTGTATTTGTATCTGTTTTTTAAATCTGATTCTACTGCTTGCATCAGTTACCTGATGTGGAATAGAGTTCCATGTAGTCTTGGCTCTATATAGTACTGTGCACCTCCCATAGTCTGTTTTGGATTTGGGTATTGTGAAGAGACTTCTGGTGGCATGTCTTGTGGAGTATGCATGGGTGTCCGAGCTGTGTGCAAGTAGTTTAAACAGACAGCTTGTGTGCATTCAGCTTGTCAACACTTCTTACAAAAACAAGTAGTGAAGTCAATCTCTCCTCCATTTTGAGCCTGTCACTGATTCTGCCAAGGCTGCCCTTCCTCCGGGCAGGCTTCGGTGTTCGTCGTCACCGGAGTACTAGCTGCTGCCGATCTATGTTCTATGTTTCTATGTTCTACCTGTTGTTGTCTGATTGTTTCACACTTGTTTCCCATCTTGTAATTACTCCGTCCCAATTTAACCCTGTGGCTCCCATTGTGCTCTGTGCGTGTTTTTTTATTGTTTCGTGTGTCGTTGGTGAGCGGGTTTGTTCCTCCCTGCGTGGAGGTTTACTTGTTTCTTTACGTGTTCAGTAAAGTTACGCTTTCATTTAGTTCTGTGTCCTGCGCCTGACTTCGTCTACCGCATTACACTGACATCGTGACAGAAACACGCACCAATATGGAGTCAGCAGGAACAGACGGATTTACCGAGACGATGAACGAGTCCAACGTCAAGAGACAATGATTCAGACTCTCGGAGCCACAATGGAACAAGTGTTCCAGATGATGGAACGATTGGAGAGAGGTGGTATCCCTTCAACATTTCCAACCACTCAACCACCTACAACACTGGCTACCACTTCACCACCTGGGTCCAGTGGAATTAGGCTCTTGCTTTGGATAGGGAGACTGGGAGAGGACACACTGCTGGTCGGTGCTGGGGAGGGTTCTCAGAAGGTCGAGGCAGCAGGCAGAGCACTGGTCGACCGTCTCAGGTGAGTAGAAACCCGACTAACCCAGAGCTCCCTGTTGCTAATATGTGTATTGATATTATGTTTCCAGAGTTTTCTCCCCATTCCCAGCATAAGGCGCTAGTAGATTCAGGCGCGGCTGGGAATTTTATTGATCGCCAGTATGCCCGTAGTTTAGGGATTCCTACTGTGTCTGTTGATAAACCTTTCCCTGTGCATGCATTAGATAGTCGCCCGTTAGGGTCAGGCATAATCAGGGAGGTCACCGCTCCACTGCTGATGATGACGCAGGGAGGTCATGAGGAGAGAATTAGCCTCTATCTGATTGATTCTCCTGCATATCCTGTGGTGTTGGGACTTCCCTGGTTATCCATTCATGATCCCACGATTTCATGGCAACAGAGGGCTCTCAAGGGATGGTCCGGTCAGTGTTCAGGAAGGTGTTTTAGGAGTTTCCTTGGGGCCAACTACGGTGGAAAGTCCAAACCAGGTTTCCACTATGCACATTCCTTCCGAGTATGCCGATTTGGCTATCGCCAAATTCCATCCCCCGCTGGCTACCAACGCGGGATGGAATGAGAGGGCCCTCATCAACCACTACAGATGTAGCCTGAGGGAGGAGGTGCGTCGGGAATTGGCCTGCAGGGACACCAACCTCAGCTTCGACCAACTGGTGGACATGTCAATTCGCTTGGATACCCTGTTGGCTACCCGCGGACGTCTGGATTCAGGGTCTTCCATTCCATCCCCCAGCACTTCCGAGCCGACCCCTATGGAGCTCGGAGGTGCTGGTGCTAGGGAGACCAGGAGAGAGACCAGGAGAGAGGCCGTCCCCTGCACCAACTGTGGCCGCAGAGGACACACTGCTGGTCGGTGCTGGGGAGGGTCTCCTAGGAATCAAGGCATTAGGCAGCGCACTGATGAGTCATTCCAGGTGAGTAGGCACCCAACTCACCCAGAGCGCTCTGTTGCGCATATGTGTATTAAAGTTGTGTTTCCCGAGGTTTCTCCTCACTCCCAGCATAAGGTGCTAGTAGATTCAGGCGCAGCTGGGAATTTTATCGATCGCCAGTTCCCCTATAAGTTAGGGATTCCTATTGTACCCGTTGATGTGCCCTTCCCCATCCATGCCCTAGATAGCCGCCCTTTGGGGTCAGGATTGATTAGGGAAGTCACAGCGCCTCTCAGGATGAAAACGCAGGAGGGCCATGAGGAGATAATTAGTTTGTATTTGATTGATTCCCCTGCGTTTCCCGTGGTGTTGGGGCTTCCCTGGTTAACATCTCATGACCCAACATTTCATGGCAACAGAGGGCTCTCAAGGGATGGTCTGATCAGTGTTTCGGTCGGTGTGTAGGTGTTTCCGTAGGGACAACGACGGTGGAAAGCCCGAACCAAGTTCCCACCATGCATATTCCACCTGAGTATGCCGATTTGGCACTCGCCTTCTGAAGGCGACTCAATTACCACCTCATCGACAGGTGGATTGTGCGATAGATCTCCAAGTAGGCGCTGCGCTTCCTCGTAGTCATGTGTATCCTCTGTCTCAGGAGGAGACGTTGGCTATAGAGACATGTATCCCTGTCTCAGAGATTCGGTGACATACGGCCATCCACTTCCCCTGCGTCATCGAGTTTATTTTTTGTGAAGAAGAAGGATGGGGGTTTACGCCCGTGTATTGATTACCGTGGTCTCAATCAGATCACAATCAAATACAGCTATCCTCTCCCTCTGATTGCTAGTATGACGGAGTCATAACACGGGGCGCGATTCTTCACAAAATTGGATCTCAGGAGCGCGTACAACCTGGTGCGCATTAGGGAGGGAGATGAGTGGAAGACAGCATTCAGTACCACCTCGGGTCACTATGAGTACCTCGTCATGCCATACGGTTTAATGAATGCTCCTTCAGTCTTCCAATCATTTGTGGACGAGATTTTCCGGGACTTGCATGGACAGGTGGTGTATATTGATGACATTCTAATATACTCCGCTACACGAGCTGAGCATGTGTCCCTGGTGCGTCGGGTGCTTGGTAGACTGTTGGAGCACGACCTGTATGCGAAGGCGGAGAAATGTCTGTTCTTCCAGGACATTGGTTGTCCACGTCAGGGGTGGAGATGGAGATTGACCGCGTTTCAGCCGTGTGTAATTGGCAGACTCCCACCACGGTGAAGGAAGTGCAACGATTCTTGGGTTTTGCCAATTACTACCGGAGGTTTATCCGGGGCTTTGGACAGGTAGCAGCTCCCATTACCTCCCTGCTAAATGGGGGTCTGGTGCGTCTGCAGTGGTCGGCTGAGGCGGACAGGGCCTTTAGACATCTGAAGGACCTGTTTACCTCGGCTCCAGTGCTGGCACATCCGGATCCCTCTTTGGCGTTCCAAGTGGAAGTGGATGCGTCCGAGGCTGGGATCGGTGCTGTACTGTCTCAGCACTCGGGTACGCCACCAAAACTCTGCCCCTGTGCTTTCTATTCTAAGAAGCTCAGTCCGGCGGAGCGCAATTATGACGTGGGGGACAGGGAGCTGTGGTTCAAGCCCTGAAGGTGTGGAGGCATTGGCTTGAGGGGGCTAAACACCCTTTTCTCATTCTGACTGACCATCGTAACCTGGAGTACATCCGGGCAGCGAGGAGGCTGAACCCTCGCCAGGCAAGGTGGGCTATGTTTTTTACCCGATTTGTATTTAAGCTCACCCATAGACCAGGGTCACAGAACGATAAGGCAGACGCCCTGTCCCGACTATATGACACAGAGGAGAGGTCCATTGAGCCCACTCCCATACTTCCGGAGTCTTGTCTGGTGGCACCGGTGGTGTGGGAGGTTGATGCGGACATCGAGCAGGCGTTACGTACCGATCCTACTCCCCCACAGTGTCCAGAGGGTTGGAAGTACGTGCCGCTCGAGGTTCGTGATCGATTTATATATTGGGCTCACATTTCACCCTCCTCTGGTCATCCTGGTATTGGTCGGACAGTGCACTGCCTTAGTGGGAAGTACTGGTGGCCCACTTCAGCTAAGGACGTGAGGGTTTATGTTTCCTCCTGCTCAGTGTGCGCCCAGTGTAAGGTGCCTAGACACCTGCCCAGAGGGAAGTTACAACCCCTACCCGATCCACAACGGCCTTGGTCTCACCTATCGGTGGATTTTGTCACGGACCTTCCCCCTTCCCAGGGGAACACAACAATCTTGGTCGTTGTGGATCGGTTTTCGAAGGCCTGCTGTCTCATTCCTATGCCAGGTCTCCCTACAGCCCTACAAACTGCTGACACCCTGTTTACACACGTCTTCCGGCATTACGGGGTACCTGAGGATATAGTGTCTGATCGGGGTCCCCAGTTCACCTCTAGAGTCTGGAGGGCGTTTATGGAACGTCTGGGGGTCTCGATTAGCCTTACCTCAGGTTTTCATCCCGAGAGTAATGGGCAGGTGGAGAGAGTGAACCAGGATGTGGGTAGATTTCTGAGGTACTATTGCCAGGACCGGCAGGGGGAGTGGTCGGGATATATCCCCTGGGCAGAGATAGCCCAAAACTCACTCCGCCACTCCTCCACTAACCTTACGCCTTTTCAGTGTGTGCTAGGGTATCAGCCGGTCCTGGCACCTTGGCATCAGAGCCAGATCGAAGCCCCTGCGGTGGACGAGACACCTGGAACGCTGCGCATGTCCATCTGCAACGGGCTATCAGGCGGAAAAAGGCGAGCGCCGACCGCCACCGCAGTGAGGCTCCGGTGTATGCACCGGGAGATGGGGTCTGGCTCTCGACCCGAAACCTTCCCCTCCGCCTGCCCTGCCGGAAGCTGGGCCGGCAGTTTGTGGGGCCATTTAAAGTCCTAAGGAGATTGACGAGGTATGTTATAGGTTACAACTGCCCATTAATTACAGCATTAACCCCTCGTTCCATGTGTCTCTCCTCAGGCCGGTAGTAGCTGGTCCACTCCAGGAGAGTGAGGTACGAGAGGCTCCTCCGCCCCCACTGGACATCGAGGGGGCTCTAGCGTACTCAGTCCGGTCCATCTTGGATTCGAGGCGTCGGATGGGGGGCCTGCAGTATCTCGTGGAGTGGGAGGGGTACGGTCCGGAGGAACGGTGCTGGGTCCCTAGGAGGGACATCCTAGATCCCTCCATGTTGAGGGATTTCCACCGAAGTCATCCGACTCGCCCTGCTCCGTGTCCTCCTGGCCGTCCCCGAGGCCGGGGTCAGCGCACGGCTGGAGCCGCGCGTCAAGGGGGGTGGTACTGTCACGGATTCAGCCGAGGCTGCTCCTCCTCCTTGCTCGGGCAGGATTCGGCGTTCGTCGTCCCCGGAGTACTAGCTACTACCGATCGATGTTTCGGTGATTGTCTTGTTTGGTCTTTATTGTTTACACCTGTTTCCCATTATGTTACATTGTATTCCCTTTAAGTACCCCTGTCTCTCATTGTTTGTTGTGTGTGATTGTTTTCCGTGAGGTCGGCAGTTGCTGTTTGTATGCGCGTATTGTTCCTCCCTGTTAGGAGGTTTTGTATGTTCCTTTACTGTGCTAGTATAGTACGTCTGCCAGTAGCTCTGTGTCCTGCGCTTGACTTCATTCACCGTATACACGTCACCTTGACAGTATATGGTGAAACACAATTTTTGAATTTCAAAAAAGGTTTACAAAGGGTTGGTAACAGGCTGATTGGTCGATTATTTGAGCCAGTAAAAGGGGCTATACTATTCTTAGGAGGCTGAATTACTTTTGCTTCCCTCCAGGCCTGAGGGCACACACTTTCTAGTAGGCTTAAATTGAAGATATGGCAAGTAGGAGTGCCTTTAGAAAGTATTTATACCCCTTGACTTATTCCACATTTTGTTGTGTTACAGCCTGGATTCAAAATGGATAAAATATATATTTTTTCTCACCCCCATCTACACATAATACCCCAAAATGACAAAGTGAAAACATGTTTTTATAAATGTTTGCACATTTATTGAAAATGAAATGCAGAAATATCTAATTTACATAAGTATTCAAAGCCCTGAGTAAGTACTTTGTACAGTGAGGGAAAAAAATATTTGATCCCTTGCTGATTTTGTACGTTTGCCCACTGACAAAGAAATGATCAGTCTATAATTTTTATGGTAGGTTTATTTGAACAGTGAGAGACAGAATAACAACAAAATAATACAGAATAACGCATGTCAAAAATGTTATAAATTGATTTGCATTTTAATGAGGGAAATAAGTATTTGACCCCCTCTCAATCAGAAAGATTTCTTGCTCCCATGTGTCTTTTATACAGGTAATGAGCTGAGACTAGGAGCACACTCTTAAAGGGAGTGCTCCTAATCTCAGCTTGTTACCTGTATATAAGACACCTGTCCACAGAAGCAATCAATCAATCAGATTCCAAACTCTCCACCATGGCCAAGACCAAAGAGCTCTCCAAGGATGTCAGGGACAAGATTATAGACCTACACAAGGCTGGAATGGGCTACAAGACCATCACCAAGCAGCTTGGTGAGAAGGTGACAACAGTTGGTGCGATTATTCGCAAATGGAAGAAACACAAAATAACTGTCAATCTCCCTCGGCCTAGGACTCCATGCAAGATCTCACCTCGTGGAGTTGCAATTATTATGAGAACGGTGAGGAATCAGCCCAGAACTACACGGGAGGATCATGTCAATGATCCCAAGGCAGCTGGGACCATAGTCACCAAGAAAACAATTGGTAACACACTACGCCGTGAAGGACTGAAATCCTGCAGCGCCCGCAAGGTCCCCCTGCTCAAGAAAGCACATATACAGGCCCGTCTGAAGTTTGCCAATGAACATCTGAATGATTCAGAGGAGAACTGGGTGAAAGTGTTGTGGTCAGACTAGATCACATGCCTTTTTGCATACTCCAGGTTTGCTTTCATATGCCTTTTTCTCAGGAGAGGCTTCCGTCTGGCCACTCTCCCATAAAGCCCAGATTGGTGAAGTGCTTTAGAGACTGTTGACTTTCTGTCAGGTTCTCCCATCTCAGCCATGGAAAACTGCAGTTCTGTCAGAGTGGTAATTGGGTTCTTGGTCATCTCCCTGACCAAGGTCCTTCTTGCCCGGCTGCTCAGTTTGGTCGGATGGCCAGCTCTAGGCAGAGTCTGGGTAGTTCCATATTTTTTACATTTTCCAATGATGAAGACCACTGTGCTCTTGGAAACGTTCAACACACTAGAAATTGTTTTATACTCTTCCCCAGATATATGCCTCATAACAATTATATCTCAGAGATCTACGGACAGTTCCTTGGACTTCATGGTATAGTTTCTGCTCTGACATGTACTTTAAACTGTGGGACCTTATATACAGTGACTTCAGAAAGTAGTCAGACCCCTTGACTTTTTCCACATTTTGTTACGTCACAGCCTTATTCTAAAATTGATTAAATCAATGTTTTTCCTCAGCAATCTAAACACAATACCCCATAATGACAAAGCAAAAACAGGCTTACCAGAAATACATTATTTACATAAGTATTCAGACCCTTTGCTATGAGACTCGAAATTGAGCTCAGGTGCATCCGGTTTCCACTGATCATCCTTGAGATGTGTCTACAACTTGATTGGGTCCACCTGTGGTAAATTCAATTGATTGGACATGATTTGGAAAGGCACAGACCTGTCTATATAAGGTCCCACAGTTGACTGTGCATGTCAGAGCAAAAACCAAGTCATGAGATTGAAGGAATTGTCCGTAGAGCTGCGAGACAGGATTGTGTCGAAGCACAGATCTGAGGAAGGGTACCAGAAAATATCTGCAGCATTGAAGGTCCCCAAAAACACAGTGGCCTCCATCATTCTTAAATGGAAGAAGTTTGGAACCACAAAGACTCTTCCTAGAACTGGCCGCCCGGCCAAACTGAGCAATCGGGGGAGAAGGGCCTTGGTCAGGGAGGTGACCAAGAACCTGATGGTCACTCTGACAGAGCTCCAGAGTTCCTCTGTAGAGATGGGAGAACCTTCCAGAAGGACAACCGTCTCTGCAGCACTCCACCAATCAGGCCTTTATGATAGAGTGGCCAGAAGGAAAGCAACTCCTCAGTAAAAGACAAATGACATTCCGCTTGGAGTTTGCCAAAAGTCACCTAAAGACTCTCAGACCATGAGAAACAAGATTCTCTGGTCTGATGAAACCAATATTTAACTCTTTGTCCTGAATGCCAAGCGTCACGTCTGGAGGAAACCTGGCACCATCCCTACGGTGAAGCATGGTGGTGGCAGCATCATGCTGTGGGGAACTTTTTCAGCGGCATGGACTAGGAGAGTAGTCAGGATTGTGGCAAAGATGAACGGAGCAAAGTACAGAGAGATCCTTAATGAAAACCTGCTCCAGAGCGCCCAGGACCTCAGACTGGGGCAAAGGTTCACCTTCCAACTGGACAATGACCCTAAGCACACAGCCAAGACAACGCAGGAGTGGCTTCGGGACATGTCTCTGAATGTCCTTGAGTGGCCCAGCCAGAGCCTGGACTTGAATCCGATCTAACATCTCTGGAGAAACCTGAAAATAGCTGTGCAGCAACGCTCCACATCCATCCTGACAGAGCTTGAGAGGATCTGCAGAGAGGAATGGGAGATTTTCCCAAAATACAGGTGTGCCAAGCTTGTAGGCTCATACTCAAGAATACTTTTTTTGAAAATGTTTCTAAAAACCTGTTTTTGTATTATGGGATATTCTGTGTAGATTGATGAGGGGAAAAAAACAATTTAATAGATTTTAGAATAAGGCTATAACGTAACAAAATGTGGAAAAAGTCAAGGGGTCTGAATACTTTCCGAATGCACTGTAGTCAGGTGTGTCATTATAGTATTGTCATAATGGGGTATTGTGTGTAGATTTATTTATTTTATTTTTTAATCCATTATAGCCTAGTGGTTCATTGAGACAGAACAATGTAAGAAAATAATAATATGTAAGGTTTATGGCAAATTATAGCACAAATTAATACTAATAATGAGAAATAATGTGTCTCATTAATCAATAGGTCATGTCAAAATATACAGTGAGGGAAAAAAGTATTTGATCCCCTGCTGATTTTGTACGTTTGCCCATTGACAAAGAAATGATCAGTCTATAATTTTAATGGTAGGTTTATTTGAACAGTGAGAGACAGAATAACAACAAAAAAATCCAGAAGAACGCATGTCAAAAATGTTATAAATTGATTTGCATTTTAATGAGGGAAATAAGTATTTGACCCCCTCTCAATCAGAAAGATTTCTGGCTCCCAGGTGTCTTTTATGCAGGTAACGAGCTGAGATTAGGAGCACACTCTTAAAGGGAGTGCTCCTAATCTCAGTTTGTTACCAGTATAAAAGACACCTGTCCACAGAAGCAATCAATAAATCAGATTCCAAACTCTCCACCATGGCCAAGACCAAAGAGCTCTCCAAGGATGTCAGGGACAAGATTGTAGATGGAATGGGCTACAAGACCATCGCCAAGCAGCTTGGTGAGAAGGTGACAACAGTTGGTGAGATTATTCGCAAATGGAAGAAACACAAAATAACTGTCAATCTCCCTCGGCCTAGGGCTCCATGCAAGATCTCACGTCGTGGAGTTGCAATGATCATGAGAATGGTGAGGAATCAGCCCAGAACTACACGGGAGGATCTTGTCAAGGATCTCAAGGCAGCTGGGACCATAGTCACCAAGAAAACAATTGGTAACACACTACGCTGTGAAGGACTGAAATCCTGCAGCGCCCGCAAGGTCCCCCTGCTCAAGAAAGCACATATACATGCCCGTCTGAAAGACAATGAACATCTGAATGATTCAGAGGAAAACTGGGTGAAAGTGTTGTGGTCAGATGAGACCAAAATGGAGCTCTTTGGCATCAACTCAACTCGCCGTGTTTGGAGGAGGAGGAATGCTGCCTATGACCCCAAGAACACCATCCCCACCGTCAAACATGGAGGTGGAAACATTATGCTTTGGGGGTGTTTTTCTGCTAAGGGGACAGGACAACTTCACTGCATCAAAGGGACGATGGACGGGGCCATGTACCGTCAAATCTTGTGTGAGAACCTCCTTCCCTCAGCCAGGGCATTGAAAATGGGTCGTGGATGGGTATTCCACCATGACAATGACCCAAAACACACGGCCAAGGCAACAAAGGAGTGGCTCAAGAAGAAGCACATTAAGGTCCTGGAGTGGCCTGGCCAGTCTCCAGACCTTAATCCCATAGAACATCTGTGGAGGGAGCTGAAGGTTCGAGTTGCCAAACGTCAGCCTCGAAACCTTAATGACTTGGAGAAGATCTGCAAAGAGGAGTTGGACAGAATCCCCTCCTGAGATGTGTGCAAACCTGGTGGCCAACTACAAGAAACGTCTGACCTCTCTGATTGCCAACAAGGGTTTTGCCACCAAGTACTAAATCATGTTTTGCAGAGGGGTCAAATACTTATTTCCCTCATTAAAATGCAAATCAATTTATAACATTTTTGACATGCGTTTTTGGGGATTTTTGTTGTTGTTATTCTGTCTCTCACTGTTCAAATAAGCCTACCATTAAAATTATAGACTGATAATTTCTTTGTCAGTGGGCAAACGTACAAAATCAGCAGGGGATCAAATACTTTTTTCCCTCACAATCAATAGGTGATATTTGGGTGTCTGTGACACGGGAGACACAGAGACCCAAAAAATAAAGGCAACACCATCATAGAAACGACGACAGTGAAAAATCATTCTTTAGCCCCTTAGGGTCCACAGTGTCTAAGGAGTATTGCCAGAATTCCTCTCTTTGTTTTAGTTGACGTACTATATCACCTTGTCTTTGTGAAATTTGCAAGGCAAAAAAATAAATGTGAGGGGCAATGTTGTGAACTCACGTAGATTCTGATAGTTTTTTTAGGATGTTCCAGTGTTTCAATACAAAGGATTTGGCCCTACCGTCACGTGAGCTATGCTCCGTGGAAAAACACAAATGTGGGGCATTTTGTCCTGGTTTCTATTAATGCCAGTGAGTAGGCTTTGACATTGTCTCTCTAGCAAGTGTATAGGCCTGTTCAATGACACTCATCATACCGCGTTGCAGGAACCTGGTTAGCATATAATTAGCTTTGGGCTCAAACTCCGTCTGTGCTACAGTTACATCTTAGGAATTGATCCACTGGTATGTTCCTCTTAACACTATAACCTCCATAGGCCAACGGCCACTGACGTTTGATTTTGTAAATAAAATCTGCCAAAAGCTATGTCATGCTCTTTCCCTAACTTTTTTTTCCACACCTGTTGCCAACTTAACCCGCCAAGACAATGTGCTGTAGGACATTGGTACCCAGCCAGGTGCTAATGCGTCTCTCTCTCCTCACTGAATGAATGACAAATGGATTAATGGGCGATAATTGTGCACTTTACTTCATAATTTAATTTAAATTAGGCCTAACTGAATGATAAGGAGGGTGAAGAGGTTGATTTAATTTAGAAAGACAATAGTGTAATGATGAGTTTGTGTTATGCCTATTTATTGATACAATCCTCTTTTAGGTTTTACTTTGTAAAAAATAAGCTGTTATGGGACCGTGTTACTGTAATACTATTACTAATCAAATGTATTGTAAGGGAAACAAAAACATCCTACGTGTTTCAGTAGGCCTTTAGAATAATGTAAAACCTATCCTTGACTCTATCCAAGTTGCACAGCCGGCCCATCGAAACGACACCTAAACTATACAGAAACAATTTCACACATATTAAGAGTTAGCCTATAATACAGGTGTGCCAAGCTTGTAGTGTCATACCCAAAAAGACTTGAGGCTGTAATCGCTGAATACTTATGTAAATGTGATATTTCAGTTATTGTTGTTCTTTACAAATTTGCAAAAATGTCTAAAAACCTGTTTTTGCTTTGTCATTATGGGGTATTGTGTGTAGATTGATGTGGGGAAAAAACAATGTAATAATTTTTAGAATAAGGCTGTAACGTAACAAAATGTGGAAAAAGTCAAGGGGTCTGAATACTTTCCAAATGCACTGTATGTATGGGGATATACTGTGTTTGAGAAATGTGTCTTTCTGTAGCCCAGCCATACTTCAACAGGTGGAACATGGTCCAGATTTGGAACCAGATCGGGGTCAATACAGGCCGCGGTCCAACAACAACAACAAAAATTATAATAAATAATGATATACAGTTGATGTCGGAAGTTTACATACACCTTAGCCAAATACATTTCAACTCAGTTTTGCACAATTCCTGACTTTTAATCCCAGTAAAAATGTCCTGTTTTAGGTCAGTTAAGATCACCACTTTATTTTAAGAATGTGAAATGTCAGAATAATAGTAGAGAGTGATTTATTTCAGCTTTTATTTATTTCATTACATTTCCAGTGGGTCAGAAGTTTACATACACTCAATTAGTATTTGGTAGCATTGCCTTTACATTGTTTAACTTGGGTCAAACGTTTTGGGTAGCCTTCCACAAGCTTCCCACAATAAGTTGGGTGAATTTTGGCCCATTCCTCCAGACAGAGCTGGTGTAACTGAGTCAGGTTTGTAGGCCTCCTTGCTCGCACACGATTTTTCAGTTCTGCCCACAAATGTTCTATAGGATTGAGGTCAGGGCTTTGTGATGGCCACTTCAATACCTTGACTTTGTTGTCCTTAAGCCATTTTGCCACAACTTTTGAAGTATGCTTGAGGTCATTGTCCATTTGGAAGACCCATTTGCGACCAAGATTTAACTTCCTGACTGATGTCTTGAGATGTTGCTTCTATTTTGTGAAGTGTACCAGTCCCTCCTGCAGCAAAGCACCCCCACAGCATGATGCTGCCACCCCCGTGCTCCACGGTTGGGATGGTGTTCTTCGGCTTGCAAGCAACCCCCTTTTTCCTCCAAACATAACGATGGTCATTATGGCCAAACAGTTCAATTTTTGTTTCATCAGACCAGAGGATGTTTCTCCAAAAAGTATGAGTTTTGTCCCCATGTGCAGTTGCAAACCGTAGTCTGGCTTTTTTATGGCGGTTTTGGAGCAGTGGCTTCTTCCTTGCTGAGCGGCCTTTCAGGTTATGTCGATATAGGACTCGTTTTACTGTGGATATAGATACTTTTATACCTGTTTCCTCCAGCAACTTCACAACGTCCTTTGCTGTTGTTCTGGGATTGATTTGCACTTTTTGCACCAAAGTACGTTCATCTACGGTGGTAAATACACATGCAGAGATCATCCGTTCACCCACACCGCGTCTCACAAAGACATGGCGGTTGAAACCAATCATCTCTGATTTGGACAAAGTTCCACTGGTCTAATGTCTATTGCTCGTGTTTCTTGGCCCAAGCAGGTCTCTTCTTCTTATTGGTGTTGTTTAGCAGTGGTTTTTCTGCAGCAATTCGAGCATGAATGCCTGATTCACACAGTCCCCTCTGAACAGTTAATGTTGAGATGTGTCTGTGACTTGAACTTTGTGAAGCATTTATTTGGGCTGCAATTTCTGAGGCTGGTAACTCTAATGAACTTATCCTCTGCAGCAGACGTAACTCTGGGTCTTCCATTCCTGTGGAGGTCCTCATGAGAGCCAGTTTCATCATGGCACTTGATGGTTTTTGCGACTGCACTAGAAGAAACTTTTAAAGTTCTGTAAATGTTCCGTATTGACTGACCTTCATGTCTTAAAATAATGATGGACTGTCGTTTCTCTTTGCTTATTTGAGCTGTTCTTGCCATAATATTGAATCTGTCTTTTACCAAATAGGGCTATCTTCTGTATACCCCCCCCCACCCCCCCACTACCTTGTCACAACACAACTGATTGGCTCATACACATTAAGAAGGAAAGAAACTCCACAAATTAACTTTTAAGAAGGCACAGATAATGTTGTATAGCCGTGGATTAGGGAGGAGTGAGGAATGTGGTTCGAGGTCAGGTCAGATGAAGTGAGAAGAAACAGTCCTATGACATACACACATAGGAGGCAGGGCCATGACTACACCACTGAGAGGAACCACTTAAGTTCCTGCCTAGTAACAGAGATGTATTGGCTGTATAGATGTGCAAGGAGTTGACTCCGCCCAGTAGAGCGTATAAATATATGTACTTGTGTAAACATTTCTTTGTCTTTTCAGCTTTTTAACCCAGTGGATGAATAAACTTGGTTTGCGATTTGACTAGTTGTCCGTTAGTTTTTTCACTCTGTTAGAACCTAACAAGTGGAAACGCATTATTTGGAATGATGAATCACGCTTCACCATCTGGCAGTCCAATGGACAAATCTGGGTTTGGCCAATGCCAGGAGAATGCTACCTGCCCCAATGCACAGTGCCAACTATAAAGTTTGGTGAAGGAGGAATAATGGTCTGTGGCTGTTTTTCATGGTTCAGACTAGGCCTCTTAGTTCCAGTGAAGGGAAATCTTAACGCTAAAGCATACAATGAGATTATAGATGATTCTGTGCTTCCAACTTTGTGGCAACAGTTTGGGGAAGGCCCTTTCCTGTTTCAGCATGACAATGCCTCTGTGCACAAAGTGAGGTCCATTCAGAAATGGTTTGTCGAGATCGGTGTGGAAGAACTTGACTGGCCTGCACAGAGCCCTGACCTCAACCCCATCTAACACCTTTGGGATGAATTGGAACGTCGACTGCGAGCCAGGCCTAATCGCCCAACATCAGTGCCCGACCTCACTAATGCTCTTGTGGCTGAATGGAAGCAAGTCCCCGAAGCAACGTTCCAACATCTAGTGGAAAGCCTTCCAAGAAGAGTGGGCTGTTATCGCAGCAAAGGGAGGACCAACTCCATATTTATGCCCATGATTTTGGAATGAGATTTTCGACAAGTAGGTGTCCACATACTTTTGGTCATGTAGTGTGTCTATATATATATATATATATATATATATATATATATATATATATATATATATATATATATATTATACATTTTGTCATATTTATGTGGTAAAAATGTCTGCCATTTAAAGGGGCGGTACACCAAAATTTGAAATGTACTGACTTTTATTGACAAAAGTGATGCATCCACATTGATCCTGAGAGACAATGCCCAATATAGCTTAATTGCATTTATTTACTTACCCCACAGCCATCATTAGCATTACTGCAGGTAACATAATGGGAGTGGCAGGGCTTATGGCAGGATGCTTCAAAAAGCATGCCCAAATCCTCAGTCACTTTAAACCTAATGTTATAGCAACCCAAATACCATAACAAGTTGCACATATAGAATGTTGGAGGATACAATGGGATTTTTGGTGTTTATATAAAATAATAAAAAACTAAAAACTAAGAATACACACCAATACAGCACTATGTGTATATTGAGGGTAGCTGATTTCTGTAAGCACAGTTCTGAGCTGTTCTGACTGCAAGTAAATATATATGTAAGGTCATACCAAGTTACATTATAACCATTGATAACCATAGTCAAGTACATAAGGTGCTCCATCTCTGCAAGTGATATGTTTATCTGCTCAAAATCATTGATACAGGTCCCACTCCACCCTCTGGTGGCATGGATAAATGGTTATGATGTCTCCAGAGAAACCAGGATTTAAATAAATACCTTTTAGATTTAACCTAGAACAACTACTTTTGGAGAATACACATCAATAAAGCTCTCTGTGTAGATTCAGAATGTATCTGAGTGCTGTATTGGAGTTCTATCAAGTATTTATACCATTGACAGACTTTGTTAACCAGATTTTTATAAGCACAAAACTAAGGTAATTTTGGTTTTGTACACAGTCATACGATACGTGGTATTGAAAGTACATGTAGAGCTATATCACTGCTGATGATCAGTCTATCTGGTCAAAATCACTGATACATGTTGCCCTCCTCCCTCTGGGGGTATGGATAACTTATTACTATGTCTCCAGAGAAACCTAGATTCAAATAAAAGGTCCTATCTATCAAATTTCTATATGCGGAATTAGGTGTTTTTGGTTGGGGTCAAAATGACCCCAAATGACTTACATTTCTTGACACACTCAAATAGGTGCGCCTGGCACCTACTACCGTACCCCATTCAAAGACACTTAAATATTTTGTCTTGCCCATTAACCCTCTGAATGGCACACACATCTCAAGGCTTAAACATCCTTCTTTAACCTGTCTCCTCCCCTTCATCTACACTGATTGAAGTGGATTTAACAGGTGACATCAATAAGGGATCATAGCTTTTACCTGGATTCACCTGGAAAGAGCTGTTCTTAATGTTTTGTACACTCAGTGTATGTTGGGAGTATAAGGGTTGTAACATTTTCTCTCAACCAACAAGAGGGGTGTGAACAGTTTGGGGTCGCCTGGGTTGCAAAGTGGGGGGTTGTTATTACGCTGATAAATGACAATATCAATCCGGACCTTAGCCACCTAGGAAATGTGTGTGACTGGACATTCTCAAATAGTAGTTGAGTACCCCTGCTCCAGCCCTTAAGCAATATAGATGTTCAATCCCAGTAGATCAGAGTTTGCATCCCAAATGTCACCCTATTCTCTATGTACTGCAATACTTTTGACCAGGGCTCATAAGGCTCGGGTAAAAAGTATTGCGCCATATAGGGAATAGGGTGCCATTTTTTCACAGTCAATGTGTACTTGCTGTAGCAGACTCTGTTTTGCAGTGTTTGAAATGTGTGCATGTGTGTGTAGTTGTTTGTATGATATTGGTGAGTGTATGTGTTTCAATGCATGTGTTTCAATATGTGTATGTGTGTGCGTCTGTTTCTTTACACCAGTTGGTGTGTGTGTGTGTGCCACTGTGTGTTTGTCCTTATGTTTGTGCCGCTGTTTATTCCAGTGCCACAGTATGTGTTCTGGGATTTTGGGGCTGGAGGCGATGCTCTTCTCCCACAGCGGCTGGGATTGGAGCGCCCAATCATGCCAGTGTGTGCTCCCAGTACTACACCCCTGAATGGGAGGCAATGGCAGGCGCCCAGAGAGAGGGGAAGGCAGACAAGCCTGCTTCCACAGATAAACTTCACCAGTTCTGGTCAACAACGGGGTCTGCACAATACAACTGCTAATGCACTACCATAGGTTTGAGCAGGGATTTTTACCACTGAGATTTAACTGAATCTTCGCCTCAAGATCACACATGCCCTGATCAGATGCCTTTATCTGTGAGTGCCATTTGCACAAATGGGATTTTAGCGGTCATCAATGTGGTATCCCTCTCCAGAGTGCTGCAAGTGTGTGGAAGTCCTTATTTCTTTGTCCATTTGGAGGAATTAGACAGTGGGGGCGTTGTGAGGGAAAAAACTGTTGGTCATCTTTCCTCCGATGCTGCAAGTCCCTTTTGTTTTTGCTGATGGGAAATGTCATTGCTTAAAGCCCAGCGTGCATGGCAGAGTTGTAGAATGGATTTCCGTGAAGGTCACTGAATGTGTTATCCTAATCAGGAAGCCACAGCTTCCTTCAGTCATCCGCGGGGTAGGCTGGCACAGCCAGTGGTGGAACTACAAATGTTAAATTAACAGATTCTGCTGTTCGGATATAATGAGAATGTGGCCGCAATGCTGGTGTTTTTCTTTTTTCACTTGAGCAGAGCTGGGTCGTTTGCTTACGGCATAGTAATGTGTCAGCTATTCAGCTAAGACATAGGAAAGCGAAAGCTATTGCCTTACCAACCGTATTTGGAGGAAATGCCCCTTAGTTCCAGAATGCTGTAGAATGGCAGGAAATAGACATTTGGGGAAAATTACCCTCTCTTAACACTTGGGGAGCAGGTAATATGTGAATAACCATTCCCGGACAAGCAATTTGTTCTGCTGTCTCGCTAAACAATATTGGAAATAAAATGTTTTAGGTTAGACTTTGGCCCAGTTTAAGTGGAATGAATTCAAGGTGTTGTCACGACTTCCGCCGAGGCTGCCTCCCCTCCTTGTTCGGACAGGTTTTGGCGTTCGTCGTCACTGGCTTACTAGTTGGAGTCGGCCAATTACGCACGGCCGAAATGCGGTCAATCTCCATCTCCACGCCTGACGCGGACAGGCGGTGCCCTAGGAAGGAGACGGACTTTTGAAAGAACAGACATTTCTCCGTCTTGACGTACAGGTCATGTTCCAACAGTCGACCAAGAACCTTGCGCACCAGGGACACATGCTTGGCTCGTGTAGCGGAGTATATGAGAATATCATCTATATACACTACTACACCCTGTCCATGCAGGTCCCTGAAAATCTCATCTACAAAGGATTGGAAGACTGATGGAGCGTTCATCAACCCGTTCGGCATGACGAGGTACTCATAGTGCCCAGATGTGGTACTAAATGCCGTCTTCCACTCATCTCCCTCCCGGATATGCACCAGGTTTTACACGCTCCTGAGATCCAATTTAGTGAAGAAGCATGCCCCGTGCAATGTCATACTAGCAATGAGCGGTAGTGGATAACTGTACTTAACAGTGATCTGATTGAGACCCCGGTAGTCAATGCACGGGCATAAACCTCCATCCTTCTTCTTCACAAAAAATAAACTTGAGGAGACAGGTGAAGTGGATGGCCGAATGTATCCCTGCCCCAGAGATTCGGAGACATATGTTTCCATAGCCACCGTCTCCTCCTGTGACAGGGGATACACATGACTCTGGGGAAGTGCAGCGCCTACCTGGAGATTTATCGCACAATCCCCCTGTCGATGGGGTGGTAATTGAGTCGCCTTCTTTTTACAGAAGGCGAGAGCCAAATCGGCATATTCGGGGGGAATGTGCATGGGGGAGACCTGGTTTGGACTTTCCACCGTAGTTGCCCCTATGGAAACACCTACACACCTCCCTGAACACTGACTTGACCATCCATTGAGAGCCCTCTGTTGCCATGAAATCGTGGGGTCATAAGAAGTTAACCAGGGAAGCCCCAACACCACTGGAAACGCAGGAGAATCAATCAGATAGAGACTAATTTTCTCCTCATGACCCTCCTGCGTCTTCATCCAGAGTGGAGCTGTGACCTCCCTAATCAGGCCTGACCCTAAAGGGTGACTATCTAAGGCATGTACAGGGAAGGGCATATCAACAGGGACAATAGGAATCCCTAAACTACGGGAAAACTGACGATCAATAAAGTTCCCAGCTGCGCCTGAATCTACGAGCGCCTTATGCTGGAAATGAGGGGAAAACTCTGGAAATACGATATCAATACACACATGCGCAACAGGGAGCTCTGAGTGAGTCGGGTGCCTACTCACCTGAGACGGTCCACCAGTGTTCTGCCTGCTGCCTCGACTCCCTAATTACCCTCCCCAGCACCGACCAGCAGTGTGTCCTCTGCGGCCACAGTTGGTGCAGGAGACGGCCCTTCTTCCAGTCTCCCTAAGCGCAGCACCTCCTAGCTCCATAGGGGTAGGGTCGGAGGTGCTGGGGGATGAAATGGACCAGTTGATCCAGGTTAAGGGTGGTGTCCCTGCAGGCCAGTTCCCGATGAATGTCCTCCCGTAGGCTGCATCGGTAGTGGTTGATCAGGGCCCTCTCATTTCATCCTGCGCTGGCAGCCAGAGTCCTGAAGTCCAGTGCAAAGTCCTGTGCACTCCTCTTCGCCTGTCTGAGGTGGAATAGACATTCCCCCGCCCCTCTCCCCTCCGGTGGATGACCGAATACAGCCCGAAAGCGGCGGGTGAAATCCTCATAGTGTACTGACGCTGCGTCTATTCCTCCCCACTCGGCGTTGGCCCACTCGAGCGCTCTCCCCAACAGACAGGAGACGAGGGCGGACATGCTCTCGTATCTCGAGGGAGCCGGGTGGATGGTAGCCAGGTAGAGCTCTACCTGGAGCAGAAAACCCTGGCACCCGGCAGCTGTACCATCATATGCCCTCGGGAGCGAGAGCCGAATCCCACTGGACCCAGGTGACGAAGGGGTGGACAGCGGTGTGGGTGGTTGTGTAGTTGGAGGAGGTGTAGGATAACCACCTCTCTCCCATCGCTCCATGGTGTTCAATACGCGCTCCATTGCGGTGCAGAGAGTCTGGATCATGGTCACCTGCTGTTGGACACGTTCCTCCATTGATCCGGACGAAATGAATGTACCTGCTGACTCCATTTAAAGTGCGTGTTTCTGTCAGGAGGTCAGTGTGATGCAGTAGGACGAAGTCAGGTGCAGGACACAGAGCTAATCAAAAACGTACTTTACTCGTAGGTAACATAAATAACATAAACTCCACGCAGGGAGGAACAAACCCGCTCATCAGACGACAACCAAACATGAACAAACACGCACAAAACACAGTGGGAGCCAGAGGGTTAAATAGGGAAGAAATCAATACATAATGGGAACCAGGTGTGAACAATAAAGACACAACAAGTAGAACACAGAAACATAGATCGGTAGCAGCTAGTACTCCGGCGACGACGAACGCCGAAGCCTGCCCGAGCAAGGAGGAGGAGCAGCCTCGGCTGAATCCGTGACAAACACACTGATTCGTCGGCTTTACATGATCAAAGTTGGGAGCAAAGAACTGGTATTGTTTATAATTTAGGGAAAGATGTGGACATTTCTACCTCATACATCAAGAAACATTGCTCTATAGTCCTGAGTATAGCAATGGGGAAAAGCATTATTTTTATTCCTGAAGATAGTCTTGGTACCCTGTAGCATTGCCTTGGCATTTAGATCAATGACAAGTTGCCCTTTCAAATATATGTACATGAGCTAACACAGAAACTGATAATTAAACTGGGCTTCTTCTACAGAAACAGATTGTGCCTTACACTTGAGAGTAAGAAAAACATTGTTCAATCAACTTTCCTGTTAGCCTTAGACTATGGCGTCAATTTATATGAACACAGCTGCCACTTCTTTAAAACCATTGGATGCTGTTTATCATAGCACACTCCGCTTTATTAAGGGTGACCGATTTTGCACACATCACTGTGATCTGTATCTAAACAGCTTCTACCCCCAAGCCATAAGACTCCTGAACATCTAATCAAATGGCTACCCAGACTATTTGCATTGCCCCCCCCCCCACCCCCACCCCTCTTTTACGCTGCTGCTACAGTGCCTTGCGAAAGTATTTATCCACCTTGGCATTTTTTTTCCTATTTTGTTGCATTACAACCTGTAATTTAAATGGATTTTTATTTGGATTTCATGTAATGGACATACACAAAATAGTCCAAATATGTGTAGTGAAATGAAAAATATAACTTGTTTCAAGAAATTCAAAAAAATAAATAACTGAAAAGTGGTGCGTGCATATGTATTCACCCCCTTTGCTATGAAGCCCCTAAATAAGATCTGGTGCAAACAATTACCTTCAGAAGTCACATAATTAGTTAAATAAAGTCCACCTGTGTGCAATCTAAGTGTCATATGATCTCAGTATATACATACCTGTTCTGAAAGGCCCCAGAGTCTGCAACACCACTAAGCAAGGGGCACCACCAAGCAAGCGGCACCATTAAGACCAAGGAGCTCTCCAAACAGGTCAGGAACGAAGTTGTGGAGAAGTACAGATCAGGGTTGGGTTTTTAAAAAATATCAGAAACTTTGAACATCCCACGGAGCACCATTAAATCCATTATAAAAAAATTGAAAGAATATGGCACCACAACAAACCTGCCAAGAAAGGGCCGCCCACCAAAACTCACGGACCAGGCAAGGAGGGCATTAATCAGAGAGGCAACAAAGAGACTAAAGCTCCACAGCCGAGATTGGAGTATCTGTCCATAGGACCACTTTAAGCCGTACACTACACAGAGCGGGGCTTTACGGAAGAGTGGCCAGAAAAAAGCCATTGCTTAAAGAAAAAAAATATTTAACACATTTGGTGTTCACCAAAAGCCATGTGGGAGACTCCCCAAACATATGGAAGAAGGTACTCTAGTCAGATGATACTAAAATTGACCTTTTTGGCCATCAAGGAAAACGCTATATCTGGCGTAAACACAACACCTCTCATCACCCTAAGAACACCATCCCCACAGTGAAGCATGGTGGTGGCAGCATCATGCTGTGGGGATGTTTTTCATCGGCAGGGACTGGGAAACTGGTAAGAATTGAAGAAATGATGGATGCCGCTAAATACAGGGAAATTCTTGAGGGAAACCTGTTTCAGTCTTCCAGAGATTTGAGACTGGGATGGAGGTTCACCTTCCAGCAGGACAATGACCCTAAGCATACTGCTAAAGCAACACACGAGTGGTTTAAGGGGAAACATTTAAATGTCTTGGAATGGCCAAGTCAAAGCCCAGACCTCAATCCAATTGAGAATCTGTGGTATGACTTAAAGATTGCTGTACACCAGCGGAACCCATCCAAATGGAAGGAGCTGGAGCAGTTTTGCCTTGAAGAATGCGCAAAAATCCCAGTGGCTAGATGTGCCAAGCTTATAGAGGCATACCCCAGATGAAGCCGGGCTGATTGTGGAAAAATAGAGGTCCAGCTGCAGGAGGAATCCCTGGCAGCGGGCAGCTGTCCCGTCATACTCCCTCGGTCAGGATAGGTGAATCCCTCTGGGTGCTAGGGTGTGGGTGGCTGGATCTGGTCGCTCAGCTGGTCCCGAAAGGTCGGGTCCTCTCCTCCCCAGGCGTTGGACAACCTGGAGAACCGCTTCACCCATGTTGGAATGCTCCCGGACCCGCTCCCCGACTCCAGGCATATCCCCGTCTTCTGCTGACTCCATTATGTTGGTGTGTGATTCTGTGGCGGGTGATTTGGACGGAGTCAGGCGCAGGAGGGTAAATCACAGAATAAATGGTTTATTCTGTAAGACAGCGGTACACAGCAATGCGTAAAACACTCCAGTGCGGTATTTCAGCGCACTGGAGACAACAAGGCACACAGGTGAATATCCCGGCGATACAAAATAAAATGTAGCTCCACCGAGCTATAGTAACCTCCATAATAAATAATCACTCACAAAGACAAGGGAGGCAGAGGGAATACTTATACAGGTACTGATGAGGGGATATGAACCAGGTGTGTGTAATAAACAAGACAAAACAAATGGAATGATGAGATTAGGAGCGGCAGTGGCTAGAAGGCCGGTGACGACGAACGCCGAAGCCTGCCCGACCAAGGAGAGGAGGGAGGAAGACGTGACAGGAGGGTACCAATAGTCCTAAGTCAAGTAAGTGAATGTGGATGTGAAAGTTGTGTGTGTTTTTCGATATGTATGCGTCAAGACAATAGAGTCTATAGAGACCATAGCATTTATCAATATATAAACGATTGATACTATGGATGCTGAGGGACTATGGATGCTGTAGGGACTATGATGCTATAGGGACTGTGATGCTATAGGGACTATAGATACTGTAGAGACTATCGCGACTGTAGAGACTATAGAGGAACCGCGGCAGTGATACATATGGCAGAAGAAGGCTAGAGCTAGTCTTAGAGAGAAGACTAGAGTGAGGGCAAGTAACGGTACCATGCCCCGCTGACAGCTGTCTGTAGGCATTTATAAGAGAAGTGTCTACGTGGTCTGCAGCCACTGATAATAGCATGAGGTGCTATTCTATATGTATAGTGAATATACATATGGTGCATAGTAAGTAACGACAGGAGAATCGTAGAAGATGCACATGGGGTAGTAAGGGAGATTTCCGAGTATGTTTGGGAATACTACTAAGTGGATGTGAAAGTTGTGTGAATGTGAGATATGACATATTAAGCTGATTGAAATTTTGATAATTAATGGATTGATTTAAATTTGGATAACAAGAGATTGAAATGTTGCTATAACGTACTGAGTGAATGAGAGTGGTGAGGGGACTAGCTCCAATGTGAATGTGGAGTAAATGTGAGCTGAGGTTTCCAGTTCTGTGTGAGAGAGTTTTTCAATTTATAACGTTATTTAGGGGTTCCATCCATCACCGCCCATCGTAGTCTGGGACTACTAATAATAGCACGAGTGTTATTGAGCATGGGGTGTTGTTTTATATGTATAGGAAGTAGCGGTCTATAGGCTTTTCTGGGAATTGTATAGGTATTCACATCCACACCACTCTATCTGCATCCTATGAACCATATGTATCTTCAACAGTTCTCTAGCCTCCCAGAGACACATTCCCAGAAAAGCCTATAGACCGCTACTTCCTATACATATAAAACAACACCCCGTGCTCAATAACGCTTGTGCTATTATTAGTAGTCCCAGACTACGATGGGCGGTGATGGACGGAACCCCTATATAACGTTATAAATCTTTAGTTATTTACGTCCACACCATAGCAACGATCACAGCGCAGCAGGCCGAGAGGTACACATCTCTTTCATATTGAGGAAATCAGTGTCCGGGGGCTGGTTAGGGTATTCATTATTTTCCTTATATAACTATACTTAGATATTCACATCAACACCAATCTAAGTAAAGTTATATATGGAAAATAATGAATATCCCAACCAGTTCTGTGTGAGCTGAGTTTTTAGATCTATGACGTTATCTAGGGGTTCTGTCCACCACCACCCATCGATCTACAGGTAGTGAGCACTGACAGGAGAAGCCATTGAAAAATGTGAGAGGGTAACAGCCCCCGGACACTGATTTCCTCAATATGAAAGAGATGTGTACCTCTCGGGCTGCTGCTCTGTGATCGTTGCTGCGGTGTGGACGTAAATCACTAAAGATTTATAACGTTATATAGGGATTCTGCATGGAGAGATGAAAGAAGAGTACTATTCCCGAATATGCGGTTAAATAGAACACTAGAGTGAATATTTAAACCCCTGTATGAATAGAACACTGGTGTAGAGGAGGAATTTGTGATGCAACACAAATATATCATGGGTTACTAGAGATAAAGTAACATAATATTGAGTAGAATGGGTTACTAGAGGTCTGATGAAGTAATGGGAAAAAATATATATATATACAACTTGCACACCCACACGTAGACGTGCGTAAGTGGTGTAAAAAGTATTCTGAGAAATGTTCAGAGTGGTCCCTTAATGGATCATTTGATAAAGGTAAGGTTAAAGCATTGTATGACTGTCTGAAGGGTCTGGGAAAAGAGTCTCAGACAAAGATTGGCGTTTATCCACTTTTGGTAAAGGTACGTGACTTGACTTACCCCTAACCAATACAACTATAAATAGAACTAATGAATGTTGAACATGATTTTCTGTTAACTAAACTTAAGGCTACAATTTATTGTACTCCCGATGGAGTTTTCGTTGATATCCCAAATGATGACGTTCTAAACCAATTCGTGAGTAGGCAAAATGGAAACGGCATCTGTTTCCCTGTCTATGCTGTCTCAGGTGCCAGACTTTTTATGGACAGGGTATGCTATCTACAGGGGACTGATAGACAGTGCCAGCCCAGTTAATACATATTTATCCCTCCAAAGCATTAAAATAATAGACATTTAATAAGTGTGAAGCAGAAAGTGAATATCCAACAGAGATTGGTCATAAAAATATAGAATAACATTGTTAGGGTAGACTAAAATTAAAATAATGCCTTCCAATCTGGAGAAAGTGATCATGTTTGTTTTGTTTTGTTTTAAACCTTGCAATAGGGGGAAAAGCAGAACGTTGTTTGAGAGTGATCCGTGTGTATTAGTAGTAATAGATTGAGAAGGTCTTACTATTGGGAAGAAGGGAGTCCTAGTTGAAGGAAACAGATATGGAGACTAGTGAAAGTAACAAAGTGAATGGTAATTGGCTTTCAGATAGCACTCTAATAATGCAATATCTTAGTAATTTGAAGAAGTAAATGTTTCAATACAAGGTCACATGACGAACAGAGGTATTGAGCATTGGGACTGATATTAAATTAGATGCCGCCATCTGGTGTTTGGGTTAGAGATAGCTTCCTGTGGAACAATAGATAGCCGCCAGTACACACTGAACTCAAACAGGCTGTAATTTGGGACAGAGGTATGAATAATTGAATAAGCCACGTTTTTGACAATTTATATCTAAATTCTATAGTTTGGGAGGCACCAGAGATTTAAGTAAGAAAGTTATGTCATCTAAAATAATAATCTGTTTCCATTACATGGAACTGTGTCTACAATGAAGTAGATTCAAGTAAATGTTTTTAGTACCGAATATTGAGCTGATTAGCCAGCACCAACTTTTTGAAGGTACTAGCAGATTTGTTAAACAACAGTTTTCATTTTTTGACTAGTTTGTACAGAACTGTATGTCAATGCAACAGGTCAACATGACAATGATTACAAGAGAGGGGCTCTGGGATTGTTTACTTTAGAAGGTGCATGTTAAGCTTGATGGGTAAGGCCTGGCCATTTTGTTTCCTGTTACCCTATGATTTTTACCACACACACGCCAGCACCCACACACAACCCACCTGTTAATTAATATTTGTTAGTGGTGTATACTCTGTGTGGGGTCTTTTTATTTTTGTTTTAGTGGGTTTTTCACGGGTTAGAAAGGATGCAACTTGTCAGAGTTTTGGTTGCACACCTGTAAATTCTCTTGATAAGAAATGTACTGAAAAACCCAATGTAAACCTGATACACAAAATGTTTGAAAATATCTTTAAATTATGTCTGAGGTACAAGGAAACAAACACTCACTTAATAGGGCTGACTGTCCTCTGTTCTGACTTTCTGGTGAGGCCTGATCACCCTCACTAGACTGGAGAAATTGGGTGACATTTAAATGTAATATGGAAACAATAATAATTAGGAAGAAGTTTATAATTTATCAACAGTCCTATCTGTGATTCAGAATACGAGAAGGAGAGAGAGAAAGTGCTGCCCCTGAATGAGGGACACCCGTCTCTAGTCTATTTTACCATTACCTTATGGGATACAATTAAGTTAAGATGGAGACATATAGGGTTTAAACACTGTTTCCCATGCTTGTTCAATGAACCATAAACAATTAATCAACATGCACCTGTGGAACGGTCGTTAAGACACTAACAGTTTACAGACGGTAGGCAATTAAGGTCACAGTTATGAAAACATAGGACATTAAAGAGGCCTTTCTACTGACTCTGAAAAACACCAGACGAAAGATGCCCAGGGTCCCTGCTCATCTGTGTGAATGTGCCTTATACAGTGGGGAAAAAAAGTATTTAGTCAGCCACCAATTGTGCAAGTTCTCCCACTTAAAAAGATGAGAGAGGCCTGTAATTTTCATCATAGGTACACGTCAACTATGACAGACAAATTGAGGAAAAAAAATCCAGAAAATCACATGGTAGGATTTTTTATGAATTTATTTGCAAATTATGGTGGAAAATAAGTATTTGGTCACCTACAAACAAGCAAGATTTCTGGCTCTCACAGACCTGTAACTTCTTCTTTAAGAGGCTCCTCTGTCCTCCACTCGTTACCTGTATTAATGGCACCTGTTTGAACTTGTTATCAGTATAAAAGACACCTGTCCACAACCTCAAACAGTCACACTCCAAACTCCACTATGGCCAAGACCAAAGAGCTGTCAAAGGACACCAGAAACCAAATTGTAGACCTGCACCAGGCTGGGAAGACTGAATCTGCAATAGGTAAGCAGCTTGGTTTGAAGAAATCAACTGTGGGAGCAATTATTAGGAAATGGAAGACATACAAGAGCACTGATAATCTCCCTCGATCTGGGGATCCACGCAAGATCTCACCCCGTGGGGTCAAAATGATCACAAGAACAGTGAGCAAAAATCCCAGAACCACACGCGGGGACCTAGTGAATGACCTGCAGAGAGCTGGGACCAAAGTAACAAAGCCTACCATCAGTAACACACTACGCCGCCAGGGACTCAAATCCTGCAGTGCCAGACGTGTCCCCCTGCTTAAGCCAGTACATGTCCAGGCCCGTCTGAAGTTTGCTAGAGTGCAATTGGATGATCCAGAAGAGGATTGGGAGAATGTCATATGGTCAGATGAAACCAAAATATAACTTTTTGGTAAAAACTCAACTCGTCGTGTTTTGGAGGACAAAGAATGCTGAGTTGCATCCAAAGAACACCATACCTACTGTGAAGCATGGAGGTGGAAACATCATGCTTTGGGGCTATTTTTCTGCAAAGGGACCAGGACGACTGATCCGTGTAAAGGAAAGAATGAATGGGGCCATGTATCGTGAGATTTTGAGTGAAAACCTCCTTCCATCAGCAAGGGCATTGAAGATGAAACGTGGCTGGGTCTTTCAGCATGACAATGATCCCAAACACACCGCCCGGGCAACAAAGGAGTGGCTTCGTAAGAAGCATTTCAAGGTCCTGGAGTAGCCTAGCCAGTCTCCAGATCTCAACCCCATAGAAAATCTTTGGAGGGAGTTGAAAGTCCGTGTTGCCCAGCGACAGCCCCAAAACATCACTGCTCTAGAGGAGATCTGCATGGAGGAATGGGCCAAAATACCAGCAACAGTGTGTGAAAACCTTGTGAAGACTTACAGAAAACGTTTGACCTGTGTCATTGCCAAAAAAGGGTATATAACAAAGTATTGAGAAACTTTTGTTATTGACCAAATACTTATTTTCCACCATAATTTGCTAATAAATTCATTAAAAATCCTACAATGTGATTTTCTGGATTTTTTCCCCTCATTTTGTCTGTCATAGTTGATGTGTACCTATGATGAAAATTACAGGCCTCTCTCATCTTTTTAAGTGGGAGAACTTGCACAATTGTTGGCTGACTAAATACTTTTTTTCCCCACTGTACATGCTGCAAGGAGGCATGAGGACTGCAGATGTGGCCAGGGCAATAGATTGCTATGTCCGTACTGTGAGACGTCTAAGACAGCGCTACAGGGTGACAGGACGGACAGCTGATCATCCTCGCAGTGGCAGACCACGTGTAACAACACCTGCACAGGAACGGTACAGCCGAACATCACACCTGCGGGACAGGTATAGGATGGCAACAACAACTGCCCGAGTTACACCAGGAACGCACAATCCCTCCATCAGTGCATAGGCTGAGAGAGGCTGGACTGAGGGCTTGTAGACCTGTTATAAGGCAGGTCCTCACCAGACATCACTGGCAACAACGTTGCCTATGGGCACAAACCCACCGTCGCTGGACCAGACAGGACTGGCAAAAAGTGCTCTTCACTGACGAGTCGCGGTTTTGTCTCACCAGGGGTGATGGTCGGATTCGCGTTTATCGTCGAAGGAATGAGTGTTACACCGAGGCCTGTACTCTGGAGCGGGATCGATTTGGAGGTGGAGGGTCCGTCATGGTCTGGGGCGGTGTGTCACAGCATCATCGGACTGAACTTGTTGTCATTGCAGGAAATCTCAACGCTGTGTGTTACAGGGAAGACATCCTCCTCCCTCATGTGGTACCCTTCCTGCAGGCTCATCCTGACATGACCCTCCAGCATGACAATGCCACCAGCCATACTGCTCATTCTGTGCGTAATTTCCTTGTCTTGCTTCAATAACAAATCTCTCCAGATTGGGTTTGCTGGATGGTTGGGATTTCTCCCTATGGATTAGCCCTCTAGCTCCCGGACCCTGTAACTCTGAAGTGAGATCACCAAGATCATAGGGAAGTATAAGCCAATTAAATAAAAATATAAACAGTACCGTTCAAAAGTTTGGGGTCACTTAGACATTTCCTTGTTTTCGAAAGAAAAGCCATTTTATTGTCCATTAAAATAACATCAAATTGATCAGAAATACAGTGTAGACATTGTTCACGTTGTAAATGGCTATTGTAGCTGGAAACGGCAGATTTTTTATGGAATATCTACATAGGCGTACAGTGGCCCATTATCAGACCTTCTAGGCAGAGTTGCAAAGAAAAAGCCATATCTCAGACTGGCCAATAAAAAGAAAAGATTAAGATGGGCAGTCTGAGATATGGATTTTTCTTTGCAACTGCCTAGAAGGTCAGCATCCCGGAGTCGCATCTTCACTGTTGACGTTAAGACTGGTGTTTTGCGGGTACTATTTAATGAAGCTGCAAGTTGAGGACCTGTGAGGCGCCTGTTTCTCAAACTAGACACTCTAATGTAATTGTCCTCTTGCTCAGTTGTGCACCGTGGCCTCCCACTCCTCTTTCTATTCTGGTTAGAGCCAGTTTGCACTGTTCTGTGAAGGGAGTAGTACACAGCGTTGTACGAGATCTTCGGTTTCTTGGCAATTTCTCTCATGGAATAGCCTTCATTTCTCAGAACAAGAGTAGACTGACAAGTTTCAGAAGAAAGTCTTTGTTTCTGGTCATTTTGAGCCTGTAATCGACCCCACAATTGCTGATACTCCAGACACTCAACTAGCCTCAAGAAGGCAAGTTTATTGCTTCTTTAATCAGCAGAACAGTTTTCAGCTGTGCTAACATAATTGCAAAAGGGTTTTCTAATGACCAATTAGCCTTTTAAAATGATAAACTTGTATTAGCAAACACAACGTGCCATTGGAACACAGAACTGATGGTTGCTGATAATGGGCCTCTGTACGCCTATGTAGATATTCCATAAAAAATCAGCCGTTTCCAGCTACAATAGCCATTTACAACATTAACAATGTCTACACTGTATTTCTGATCAATTTGCTGTTATTTTAATGGACAAAAAAAATGATTTTCTATCGAAAACAAGGACATTTCTAAGTGACACCAAACTTTTGAACGGTAGTGTATATATGGTTTCAACTGTGTGTTGCTATTGTTTTTGACGAAGGTGACCACAGATGGCATCTAGATGCATGGAAGCGATAATACGGCCAAGAACAGTGTGAACCTCACCCCCTCTAACCGGCTGAAGTAATGGCGAAAATGGCTTTTGTTGTGGCAAATTCGTCCTTATATTGATCAAAGAACCAAAGTATTTGTAGAATTATGATAGACTTCATTACAATGGACAAAACCGAGTGGTCTGCAGAGCATCTCCCTTCCCACCTCTCAGCTCTGTTTATATAGTCATTTTACATACATTTTAGCTTAACCCCTTCCTCTTGGGTTCCCACACCACTGTCTCCAGTTTCCCCCTCTTGACTGCTCCGCCCACTTCCTTAGTTTATGATAGTGGCGAAATTTGACTACTCCTCTGCATTCAGTTTGGAAACAATGGTGGTGCAATCGATCAAGCCCTGTCATGCAAAATAATCATGTTCAGTTTGAACTCTGTTCAACCCTGGCTCACCCTGGCTTGACCTGGAGATTGATTGTTGGACATGGCAGGTCCACAATCAATCTCTCAAACATAAGCAAGCCTAACCCCTCTCTCCCACCCCGTCATGCTGTAATAAATTATGAAGACGCCCAAGGAGAGACAGAGGGTTTAGCCTGAACTCTGTTCATCCCTGGCTCGTTCCAGGGATATGCCTAAACAGAGCCACAGGGTCACAGTCTGGTTTCAGTCACTGATAAGATAAGACAACTGTAGAATTTGACCTGAACACAGGTCAGATGCCCATTTCACACACACACAAACCCAGTGAGAGGAACCAATTCAATTATTGTTTAGCAACAGAGATAAAAATCCATATTAATGTAAAAATCTACATTAATTCCCCCTTTTGGGACTAAATAGTCCCATATCAATACATCCAAATACTTCAAATGTATATAGTGACTAATATATGAATACTGTGACATAAAAAGCAACATGTTCATGATATAAGGCACAATCCTTGCATTTAAGGTTATATTTTCAAACATTACTTACTCAAAAAGTTACAATATAAATGTTTCTACTCACAATAAACAATATAAGTGTTTCTACTCAAAACAATACCAATATACTTGTTAGTATCTTAACACATTAACATACATAAAAATAATGCAGCTTTGTTTTAACCATGATATCTATTTAATTCAGTTATTTTGCAATTGTATAAGCAATACATGAAATAATAAATCCCTTTTAATAATATTTATCATAATATAATCCCTTATGTTAACATGGTTTAGTAATGCGTGTTCCTCCTTTCGGACACCTCCCTTATAATTGCTTTTCTGATTCTAAGCAGGTCCTGCTTAGAAGATTCAAGAAACATGTCCATGGACACACTTAACCAGAAAACGTTACCTCAATTAATGCTTCATTTATGTATGCTTATTACCCCATTTCTGATATCTATCTAGAGTCATTATCATTACTAAAGTAATATGGAATAGAATACAAGTCTGAGAGATTAATATCTCAAATTCCAGATTTCTCCAGGTTTTGCTGGTCCTTGTGGTCATGACAAGCCCATCCTCCTCCTGCCACTACCCCATATACACATTCTGGGTTTCCATACGAACAGTCAAGTGGTCCTCCTTTGACTTTGTAAGGCTTCCTGTTAGAATTCATATAATGTCCTGTTTTCCCTGGAACTGGGATCACCTCTGTCAATTTCATGTCCCATTCGGTTTTGGTCCTTATAGCCGTTCTCCTCACAGTCATTTGTTTTACCGTTGTTTTGATCAACAGGGATTTCAACAATGGCAACACACAGCAAAATACTATTCCCATTACTACCAGTGCTATACCTACAGTTGAAGTCGGAAGTCTACATACATTTAGGTTGGAGTAATTAAAACTAGTTTTTCAACCAATCCACACATTTCTTGTTAACAAACTATAGTTTTGGCAAGTCGGTTAGGACATCTACTTTGTGCATGACACAAGTAATTTTTCCAACAATTGTTTACAGACAGATTATTTCACTTATAATTCACTGTATCACAATTCCAGTGGGTCAGAAGTTTACATACACTAAGTTGACTGTGCGTTTAAACAGCTTGGAAAATTCCAGAAAATTATATCATGGCTTTAGAAGCTTCTGAGAGGCTAATTGACATCATTTGAGTCAATTGGAGGTGTACCTGTGAATGTATTTCAAGGCCTACCTTCAAACACAGTGCCTCTTTGCTTGACATCATGGGAAAATCAAAAGAAATCAGCCAAGACCGAAGAAAAAAATTGTAGACCTCCACAGGATAGGTTCATTCTTGGGAGCAATTTCCAAATGCCTGAAGGTACCACGTTCATCTGTACAAACAATAGTACGCAAGTATAAACACCATGGGACCACGTAGCCGTCATACCGCTCAGGAAGGAGACGCGTTCTGTCTCCTAGAGATGAACGTACTTTGGTGCAAAAAGTGCAAATCAATCCCAGAACAACAGCAAAGGACCTTGTGAAGATGCTGGAGGAAACAGGTGCAAAAGTATCTATATCCACAGTAAAACGAGTCCTATATCGTCATAACCTGAAAGGCCACTCAGCAAGGAAGAAGCCACTGCTCCAAAACCACCATAAAAAAGCCAGACTACGGTTTGTAACTGCACATGGGACAAAGATTGTACTTTTTGGAGAAATGTCCTCTGGTCTGATGAAACAGAAATAGAACTGTTTGGCCATAAGGAAAAAGGGGGTTGCTTGCAAGCCGAAGAACACCTTCCCAACCGTGGAGCATGGGGGTGGCAGCATCATGCTGTGGGGGTGCTTTGCTGCAGGAGGGACTGCACTTCCCAAAATAGATGGCATCATGAGGAAGGATAATTATGTGGATATATTGAAGCAACATCTCAAGACATCAGTCAGGAAGTTAATGCTTGACCCCAAGCATACTTCCAAAGTTGTGGCTAAATGGCTTAAGGACAACAAAGTCAAGGTATTGGAGTGGCCATCACAAAGCCCTGACCTCAATCCTGTAGAGAATTTGTGGGCAGAACTGAAAAAGTGTGTGCGAGCAAGGAGGCCTACAAACCTGACTCAGTTACACCAGCTCTGTCATGAGGAATGGGCCAAAATTCACCCAACTTATTGTGGGAAGCTTGTGGATGGCCACTGTGGTGTCCGAGACAACGATGCCAATTATGCTGTGATGATAAGAATTCCGCTGACGCTGTACTTTGATTATAAAGGTTTATTATTTCAAAGGATTCCAGCGTCAATTTACAGACATCTGCAGATATCTGGAGAATAACCGGATCCAAATCTCTGATATGTTATTTCTCCCCGTCCTTTGTTCAAAACATGGTATTTATCCTATGTAACATAAGATGGGTGGTTTTTTGACAGACCAATCCCTGGCCTCCACATATCTCCAAATGTCCTCTATTCCAAGAAGCCTATGTAGTAATGCTTTCCAGATGTTTCAGCAAAGCAGAGTAAAGTTAATATATTACACCATTTGCAAATGTCATCAAAATCATAGACCTTCAGACACTACATATTTCCCCCCTTCGAGACTAATTAAGTCTCGAAAACAAAAAGAATAGGATTATGACAAATAACAATTTTTGTTCTTGAGTAACTTCAGCAGTAAACCAAAATGTATGGAGAGTAAACACATGTTAATATAGACACATTTTTGTATGGAGTGTAAATAAATTGTTATGGAGTGTAAATAAACCTGTCTGGCAGCTTTCATTCCAAATATCCATCAATCAATCAAGACAGGAAAATTCTCTCACAGCCCCTCTGCCCCAGGCGACCACCTAAGTACTCCAGATCAATTCATAAATCTTTATCAATGCATTTTAAGCCATGATGCAATTGAATAAACATGAAAACCTCAGCAAACAAAATACAATCAAAAATGTCCACATTCAGGCTGGTCGACCCATCGGACCCTCCTGTGGATTCTCTCTGTCCATGCCTAGACCCAATATCCCTAAGCTTCAACGAAATAAACAAAAACATCTGAGATCCCCACATGTACCCAACAACAGAAAACATAATTCTTCAAAAAATTAATACAGAAAGAATATAACAAAAATGATGTATTTCACATGCAAATATATATATGTATCATTGCAGACACTGGAATGTAGTCCACTACACTTCATCTCCTCAGTAGTGTCGACTTCCAATGAAGCGTCGATGATGGAATCTGAACATTTCCACACCTTCCTTGTTCCACTTCCTCCAGTCCATTCATATTGTCCATGTTTGAGTATTTGAATCCCACTCTCCACATTCCCATATACTTCTGGAAGAAAAGAAAACACCAACCAGTATCTTTTGCAAAACAACACATGCAAATTAAAACATCAATATCAACAATAATATAAGAATGATATATAAAATGATATATAAGATGAATCACATTCCATTTCTTCTCCTTTGATTCATAAGAAAATACTAAATAGCACAATAATATGTAAAGATGTGAAAAATTATCACACAATCAGATATTTAAAATTTCCTAGAGTTACTTCAACCCTAGTTTTCATAACATTTTAGTCTGACTTTTTTCATATTTAAATTTTTTTCAAAAACCATTTCACCTGATTTATCCACAAAACTCTTTCCCATTTTCTGAGGATATTAAATCGGGAAGTCCCCACCTGCTTATGACTTCTTTACACAAGAACTTTGCAACCGACTGAGCATATTTTAGCTTAGTTGGACATCTTATGCACCTCTTGGTGTAGGAATGTAACCGAGAATAACAGTCACACCCCTGCAAACATTATTTTTCAGACAGATTGTGCACCTGCCTATGACATAGTCAACCTGTTCAAGCAAATATGGTGCCCAAAAACCATACTCCTTTGTGATCTTTCTCCTAACTTCCCCCCTTGCAACATGAGCTAACCCATGTGCTTCCTAAATCATCAGACCTAATAGGTCTCGAGGCGCTACTATCAACCCCTCATGGTTTCTCCAAAGGCAACAAAGGATTGTTACTCTGAGGATTTTTTATTTTCCTCCAACACTTGCTTTCGAAAGTCCTTCAATTTGTGGTTATCTTCATAGCTGCTCCTTGTGGTCCTAAAATTATGCAACATGAGCTGAGTTGAACTTTCTTTGGTTGATGACTCAACCATTCCTCCGAGTCCGATTGGGCAGCATTCTTGAAATACTTGAGCGTGCAATGAAATGGATATTCCGGAAGCCTCGCATCTGGCATGTTTGTCACAATGAATTTCTCCCATATCTTAGCCTGCTTCAAAAAATCTTCACTGGATTTCCAATCCAGAATACTGAAGAAGAATCCATCTCTGTCGTCATCAACAATTGGTAAACCTTTTCCTTTGGCACTTCTACCAGACAGCCGTCTGGTGTACATTTTATTGTACAGTTCAATTTACACAATGCATCTCTTCCCAACAATGCGATAGGTGTATGTTCTGATACCAGTATGTGTATTGTAATTTTCTTATTTTCATAGCAGAGCTCAATTGGTTCCGTAAGAGGAATCAGCTGTTTCACTCCCTCAAATCCGATTGTCCTAATTAGTTGATTTGACATAGTGAGATGTGTAACCTCTTCAGGCTGAACACAGATAAAAGCAGTTCTGCTATCCACCATCATTTCCAATGGTTGTTTGTTTACTTTCACCTCAATTGTTGGATCTTTTTCCGGTCCTGATGCTACCAGCTGACACCCCCCTTTCGGATCTTCTGGGCACCTCTAGAATCCTTGCTCCGGGCCCCTATAAGGGTTCACCGGTCCTCCAGATGATCTTGACTGGCCCCTGTATCTTCCTCTGAAATTCCCTCTGGTGTTTCCTCCTGGCCCATTACACTCACGGGCAAAGTGACCAACCTGTCCACAATTATAGCACACTTCTGAAGATTGCTGGAAGTATGGCTTAAATTTTTCTCCTCTTCCTCTTCCTAAGCCTTCTCGTCCTCTTCCTCTCCAATTCTGTGTCTGTCCAGAAACTGGCTGTGGATATGAAACAACTGGTACCGCTATTGGTGGCTGGTACAATTGCGGTTGGAACTGGTTCGGTTGAAGCTGTGGCAGTGATTGTTGATTTGGTGCACACTGATTCTGCATAACCAAAGCTTGTTTCTTCTCCTTCTTATTCTCCACCAGTTGTATTTGATTGAGTTTTCTGAGAGTTTCTTGGTCCTGTTCTTTCTGGTTGTGTTCCTTTTTCCAGTACAGATCCACTTGATGGGCTATATGATCTGTATAGACACCTTTTGTCATGCTTCCAAGTCCAACCAGTTTGCTCCTTACTGGTGAGGGCAGTCCCATCTGTAGTTTAGCTCTCAAAATTGACTGCTCAATTTGACTCACATCTGGATCATTTCCGGTAATATTTCTCCACACTTGATGAACCCTTGACACATAGGCTCTCGGATTTTCTTGTTGTCCTAGTGGGTCAATCAGAATGTTGTCAGGATGCACATTTGTTGGAAACTTATCTTTCAGTGCTCTCCACAGCCGATTTCTACTTGCAGCCAACAATTCAGGGTCATTCACCGCAGTCCACATATCGATGAAGTCCAGCTCTCTGAAAAATGTCTTCCATACCTGGAATCCCAAGGAGATTAGCCAAAGGTATCTTAATGTATCCTATGGCAGACTGTGTTCCCACCGTAATTTCTTCCAATTTTGAAATACAAGGATATGCTCCATCTTGAAGAGTAGGCAGCTTCTCAAGTATATCTGACATATTGGTATTCTTCAAAGGCTTATATTCTAAGTTCTGTCCTCGAAATATCATCTGGCATCATCTTCTTACTTGTGCTCTCTTTCCTTTCCCTCAATGTATTATTCTTCTCCAATTCGTGGGATCCTTTTCTCAGCAGTTTTTTATCTTCTGTATCTTCAGCTTCTTGAGTTGTTCTTCCAGTTCTCTTACTTCTTCTAAATTATTCTCCTTATCCAGGCATAATATGCATCGATCTATATCTTGTTCTATTTCTTCTGTGCTAATCATTGTAGGATAAAAGCCTCTTTAACATGAAGCACCTTTAATCTCCAAATCTTCATCGCTTTCTCCATCTTCACTTTCATCAGAGATCGAATCTCTATTATCCTTCTTCTTCCTTCAACTTCCATCACCCCTTCTTTCCTCTCTTGCCAACTTCCTTCTGATCACAGAGTCATATCCACCCATGATCTCTTCTGAATCACTCTGATCATCATCATCATCTTCATCTTCAAGTTCCATCCTCCTGAACCTCACTCCACCCTTAGTTTCCAGACATCTTGTTTTCTTCTTACTTTTGGAGTTTTGGATTCATCTTTATGGTCGTTTCTGCTTTTCCTCTCTCTATTATTCAAGCACTTTCATCATGTTGATGACGTCAGGGTTAAGAGTCCCTTCCACTGGCCATGGTTGTTCAATGTCAGGCCAACGTTTATTCCATTTTCCAGATAACCTTGCAATACCATTAACTAGAGGATTACTATTTTGTACTACATCAACAGGAGTAATTACTTTTGTAGTTTTGATGTCCTTTTTCCCCATTGTAACGACTCTTTTATATGTTTCCCTCCTTTTTTTTTTCCTTTTTTTTGTTGATTAAAAATAATTAATTAATCAATCAATATATCCATTTATTTTATTTATTTTATTTTACCAAATTATTGATTAGTGGCAATCTTACCACATCCGGTCAGGAAAAGTAAAGGAAAGTAGTGAACTTCAGAGCAATCCAAAAAAGAAAGACCTGTAATCCAGCAACACTACAGCACTCACAAACCAATTGCTTAATAATCACCCAATTACCTTAATTTTACAGAATAATGTCAGTGCTGGATTTCCAACACAACTCTATTCAAAACAACTCATTCACAAAAACCCTAATGTGGAATTATCAACTACATCAATTCATCAGTCTGTTGCCAAGTTCCTGTGAAATGGTCACAACATGAAATATTATATGCATACACAATGTATCTATTATATCCTGTAAGGGAAAGTAGGTTTTGTGGATAGAACAGGACTGACCTTAATTTGACTTGATCCGTCGCAGCACACACTGTCGCGTGACGCACTTGTCAGCACCTCCTCTCTCTCTCTGTCTCCTCCTTCTCGTCTCTCACATGACAGAAGAACAAAGGAAACAGACAACAATTTAGTATTTTATGCATACCTATGTTCACATTGGCGCTAAGAAATAAGCATTTTTTACATTTTTAGTCATTTAGCAGACGCTCTTATCCAGAGCGACTTACAGTTAGTGAATACATTTTTATTTTTTTTATTTTTTATACTGGCCCCACGTGGGAATCGAACCCACAACCCTGGCGTTGCAAACGCCATTCTCTATCAACTGAGCTACATCCCTGCCGGCCATTCCCTCCCCTACCCTGGACGACGCTGGGCCAATTGTGCGCCGCCCATGGTCTCCCGGTCGCGGCCGGCTGCGACAGAGCCTGGATTCGAACCAGGATCTCTAGTAGCACAGTTAGCACTGCGATGCAGTGCCTTAGACCACTGCGCCACTCATCTCCCATATCTCACAGAGTCATATCCACCCATGATCTCTTCTGAATCACTCTGATCATCATCAAATCTCACCTTATCTGCCGGCGTCTTGAGCGGGAGTCACTTCGCAGCCCATGAATGGAATGCTGAGAAAAGACGCAATACGACCCAAATCCTCGTCGCCATTAATGTGGTGTCCGAGACAACGATGCCGATTATGCTGTGATGATAAGAATTCCGCTGACGCTGTACTTTGATTATAAAGGTTTATTATTTCAAAGGATTCCAGCGTCAATTTACAGACATCTGCAGATATCTGGAGAATAACCGGACCCAAATCTCTGATATGTTATTTCTCCCCGTCCTTTGTTCAAAACATGGTATTTATCCTATGTAACATAAGATGGGTGGTTTTTTGACAGACCAATCCCTGGCCTCCACATATCTCCAAATGTCCTCTATTCCAAAAAGCCTATGTAGTAATGCTTTCCAGATGATTCAGCAAAGCAGAGTAAAGTTAATCTATTACACCATTTGCAAATGTCAGCAAAATCATAGACCTTCAGACACTACACTACCCAAAATGGTTGACCCAAGTTAAACAATTGAAAGGCAATGCTACCAAATACTAATTGAGTGTATGTAAACTTCTGACCCACTGGGAATGTGATGAAAGAAATAAAAGCTGAAGTAAATCATTCTCTACTAATAATCTGACATTTCACATTCTTAAAATATAGTGGTGATTCTAACTGACCTAAGACAGGGACATTTTACTAGGATTAAATGTCAGGAATTGTAAAAACTGAGTTTAAATGTATTTGGCTAAGGTGTATGTAAACTTCAAACTTCAACTGTATTATCATTGCCATTTTGCTGAACATTGCTCCCCATTTTCCAAAAGTAAAGTCCAACCAATCCCAGGCAGGTGCGTCCTGCCCAGCATTGTTCTTGACTTCCTGTCTCAATCCTCCAAGCCTGATCATTGCCTCAGAGAATGTTTCTCGTGGGGCACTATTATTAGGAATAAACGTGCAGCACTCAGCATTGTTCTTGACTTCCTGTCTCAATCCTCCAAGCCTGATCATTGCCTCAGAGAATGTTTCTCCTGGGGCACTATTATTAGGAATAAACGTGCAGCACTCGCTTCCAAACACAACACAGACTCCTCCTTTTTCTTTCAGTAGCCAATCCAGAGCCTGTCTATTATGCCAGGTCATTCCACTTGTTGCCTGTACTTGTTCTCCCAGCGCTGACAATGCTGAGTCAATATAATTTATTAACCTCTGTTGATCATAATATATGTACAGTGGGGAAAAAAAGTATTTAGTCAGCCACCAATTGTGCAAGTTCTCCCACTTGAAAAGATGAGAGGCCTGTAATTTCCATCATAGGTACACGTCAACTATGACAGACAAATTGAGATTTTTTTTCTCCAGAAAATCACATTGTAGGATTTTTAATGAATTTATTTGCAAATTATGGTGGAAAATAAGTATTTGGTCACCTACAAACAAGCAACATTTCTGGCTTTCACAGACCTGTAACAACTTCTTTATGAGGCTCCTCTGTCCTCCACTCGTTACCTGTATTAATGGCACCTGTTTGAACTTGCTATCAATATAAAAGACACCTGTCCACAACCTCAAACAGTCACACTCCAAACTCCACTATGGCCAAGACCAAAGAGCTGTCAAAGGACACCAGAAACAAAATTGTAGACCTGCACCAGGCTGGGAAGACTGAATCTGCAATAGGTAAGCAGCTTGGTTTGAAGAAATCAACTGTGGGAGCAATTATTGGGAAATGGAAGACATACAAGACCACTGATAATCTCCCTCGATATGGGGCTCCACGCAAGATCTCACCCCGTGGGGTCAAAATTATCACAAGAACGGTGAGCAAAAATCCCAGAACCACACGGGTGGACCTAGTGAATGACCTGCAGAGAGCTGGGACCAAAGTAACAAAGCCTACCATCAGTAACACACTACTCAAATCCTGCAGTGCAAGACGTGTCCCCCTGCTTAAGCCAGTACATGTCCAGGCCCGTCTGAAGTTTGCTAGAGTGCATTTTGATTATACAAAAGAGGATTGGGAGAATGTCAGATTAAACCAAAATATAACTTTTTGGTAAAAACTCAACTCGTCGTGTTTGGAGGACAAAGAATGCTGAGTTGCATCCAAAGAACACCATACCTACTGTGAAGCATGGGGTGGAAACATCATGCTTTGGGGCTGTTTTTCTGCAAAGGGACCAGGACGACTGATCCGTGTAAAGGAAAGAATGAATGGGGCCATGTATCGTGAGATTTTGAGTGAAAACCTCCTTCCATCAGCAAGGGCATTGAAGATGAAACGTGGCTGGGTCTTTCAGCATGACAATGATCCCAAACACACCGCCCGGGCAACGAAGGAGTGGCTTCGTAAGAAGCATTTCAAGGTCCTGGAGTGGCCTAGCCAGTCTCCAGATCTCAACCCCATAGAAAATCTTTGGAGGGAGTTGAAAGTCTGTGTTGCCCAGCGACAGCCCCAAAACATCACTGCTCTAGAGGAGATCTGCATGGAGGAATGGGCCAAAATACCAGCAACAGTGTGTGAAAACCTTGTGAAGACTTACAGAAAACGTTTGACCTGTGTCATTGCCAACAAAGGGTATATAACAAAGTTTTGAATAAACTTTTGTTATTGACCAAATACTTATTTTCCACCATAATTTGCAAATAAATTCATTAAAAATCCTACAATGTGATTTTCTGGATTTATTTTTCTCATTTTGTCTGTCATAGTTGACGTGTACCTATGATGAATATTACAGGCCTCTCTCATCTTTTTAAGTGGGAGAACTTGCACAATTGGTGGCTGACTAAATATTTTTTTTCCCCACTGTAATTGATCCATTCCAAATATTGATTCAAATCCTGATTTATTTTCACTCCTAGATTTAAATTAATTGGCCTAGACTAGCTCTTAGGAAACTTTGCAGTATTTTGTTTTTTATGTATAATTTTTTACATTATTAGCTCAGAAAGTGTTTTGCATCATTACATACAGCCGGGAAAAACGAATGGATATCAGAGCAGCGGTAACTCACCAGCATTACGACCAGGAATATTACTTTCCCGAAGCAGATCCTTTGTTTGCTCTCCCCAGGGCAACTGAACTGATTCCAGCGGCTGACCCAAAACATCACCGGCGGAGGAGAGGCACTCGGAGCGGCCTGCTGGTTCGACTTAGGAGGCGCGCACACCACCCACCGCTTCCAAGTGTTCTACTCGCTAATGTTCAGTCTCTGGTTAACAAGCTCGACGAACTACGGGCAAGGATTTCTTCCAGAGAGACATCAAGGCCTGTAACATACTCTGTTTCACTGAAACATGGCTCTCTCGGGATATTCTGTCGGAATCGGTCCAGCCAGATGGGTTCTCAGTTCATCGCGCAGACAGGAATAAATATCTCTCCGTGAAGCAGAAGGGCGGAGGTGTGTGTTTCATGATTAACGACTCATGGTTTTATTGTAGTAACATACAGGAACTCGAGTCCTTCTGTTCACCCGACCTAGAATATCTCACAATCAAATGCCGACCGTATTATCTCCCAAGATAATTTTCTTCGGTTATAGTCACGGCCGTGTATATCCCCCCTCAAGCCGATACCACGACGGCCCTCAAAGAACTTCACTGGACCTTATGCAAACTGGAGGCTGCATTTATTGTAGCCGGGGATTTTAACAAAGCAAATTTGAGGACTAGGCTGCCGAAGTTCTATCAACATATCGACTGTTGTACTCGCACTGCTAAAATCCTCGGCCATTGCTAATCGAACTTCCGGGATGGTTATAAGGGCCTCCCCCGCCCTCCTTTCGGCAAATCTGACCACTACTCCATTTTGCTTCTCCCTTCCTATAGGCAGAAACTCAAACAGGAAGTACCCGTGCTAAGGACTATTCAACGCTGGTCTGACCAATCGGAATCCACGCTTCAAGATTGTTTTGATCATGTGGACTGGGATATTTTCCGGATAGCTTCCGAAAATAATTTACACTGAAACAGTGACTGAGTTTATCAGGAAGTGTATAGGTGATGTTGTGCCCACTGTGACTATTAAAACCTACCCTAACCAGAAACCGTGGATAGATGGCAGCATTCACGCAAATCTGAAAGCGCGAACCACTGCATTCAACCATGGCAAGGTGACTGGGAATATGTCAGAATACAAATAGTGTAGCTACTCACTCCGCAAGGCAATTAAACTGGCAAAACATCAGTATAGAGACAAAGTGGAGTCGCAATTCAACGGCTCAGACACGAGACGCATGTGGCAGGGTCTACAGACAATCACGGACTACAAAAGGAAAACCAGCTACGTCGCCTCGCTTCCAGACAAGCTAAACACCTTCTTCGCCCGCTTTGAGGATAACACAGTGCCACTGACAAGGCCCACTACCAAGGACTGTAGCCTCTCCTTCTCCATGGTCGACGTGATTAAGACATTTAAGCATGTTAACCCCCATGTTAACCCCCACAAGGCTGCCGGCATCCCTAGCCGCGTCCTCAGAGCATGCGCAGACCAGCTGTCTGGTGTGTTTATGGCATATTCAATCTCTCCCTTTCCCAGTCTGCTGTTCCCACATGCTTCAAGATGGCCACCATTGTTCCTGTACCATTTACATTTTACATTTTAGTCATTTAGCAGACGCTCTTATCCAGAGCTACTTACAGTTAGTGAATGAATACATTTTCATACTGGCCCCCCGTGGGAAAGGAACCCAGAGCCCTGGCGTTGCAAGCGCAATGCTCTACCAACTGAGCTACAGCTACCCAAGAAAGTAAAGGTAATTGAACTAAATGACTATCGCCCAGTAGCACTCACCTCTGTCATCATGAAGTGCTTTGAGAGACTAGTCAAGGATCATATTACCTCTACCTTCCCTGTTACCCTAGACCCACTTCAATTTGCTTACCGTCCCAATAGATCCCCAGACGATGCAATCGCCATCACACTGCACACTGCCCTATCCCATCTGGACAAGAGGAATACCTATGTAAGAATGCTATTCATTGACTATAGCTCAGCATTCAACACCATAGTACCATCCAAGCTCATCATTAAGCTTGAGGCCCTGGGTCGGAACCCAGTCCTGTGCAACTGGGTCCTGGACTTCCTGACGGGCCGCCCCCAGGTGGTGAAGGTAGGAAACAACATCTCCACTTCGCTGATCCTCAACATTGGGGCTCCACAAGGGTGCGTGCTCAGCCCCCTCCTGTACTCCCTGTTCACCCATGACTGCATGGCCAAGCACGCCTCCATCTCAATCATCAAGTTTGCAGACGACACAACAGTAGTAGGCTTGATTACCAACAATGACGAGACCGCCTACAGGGAGGAGGTGAGGGCTCTGGGAGTGTGGTGCCAGGAAAGTAACCTCTCACTCAATATCAACAAAACAAAGGAGATGATCATGGACTTCAGGAAACAACAGAGGGTGCACCCCCCCTATCCACATCGACGGGACCACTTTGGAGATGGTGGAAAGCTTCAAGTTCCTTGGCGTACACATCACCGACAAACTGAAATGGTCCACACACGCAGACAGTGTGGTGAAGAAGGCGCAACAGAGCCTCTTCAACCTCAGGAGGCTGAAGAAATTCGGATTAGCACCTAAAACCCTCACAAACCTTTACAGATGCACAATTGAGAGCATCCTCTCGGGCTGTATCACCGCCTGGTATGGCAACTGCACCGCCCACAACTGCAAGGCTCTCCAGAGGGTGGTGCGGTTACCGGGGGCAAACGAACGCATTACCGAGGGCAAACTACCCACCCTCCAAGACACATACAGCACCCGATGTCACAGGAAGGCCAAAAAGATCATCAAGGACATCAACCACCCGAGCCACTGCCTGTTCACCCCGCTATCATCCAGAAGGCGAGGTCAGTACAGGTGCATCAAAGCTGGGACCGAGAGAATGAAAAACAGCTTCTATCTCAAGGCCATCAGACTGTTAAATAGCCATCACTAGCACATTAGAGGCTGCTGCTGCCTAGTGATATCACTGGCCACTTTAAGAAATGGAACACTAGTCACTTTAATAATGTTTACATATCTTGCACTACTCATCTCAAATGTATATACTCCATTCTATTCCATAATATTCTACTCTATCTTAGTCAATGCCGCTCTGTCATTGCTTGTCCATATATGTATATATTATTAAATCCCATTCCTTACTAGTTTTGTGTGTATTGGGTATATGTTGTGAAATTGTTAGATATTACTTGTTAGATATTACTGCACTGTCGGAGCTAGAAGCACAAGCATTTCGTTACACCTGCTATAACATCTGCTAAACACGTGTATGTGACGAATACATTTTGATTTGATTTGATTAGCATCTATCTGTACGTTCGGATCGGCTTCATATGCCCTTTTTGATCTTGTATTTTAGTGTCTCGTATATCAACCTTTAAAGCCTTCCAGTCAACTATTACAACGTTTTATATTGACTGTACCCTGGCACAGATCCCTTTCCATCCTTTTGGTAATAATGTCCTGAGTTGCTCCTGATTGACCCAGAAAAAATCTGCAATTGCCACTGACTGATCCTCATATGGATTGATAAGTGATAATGCCAATGTCTGATTTTCGCATACTTCCGGGTAACTATTACTCCAGTAATTTCAAATTCTCCTCTGAATTCCCCCAAATTATATAACCCATTGTTTTATTGAAACACTCATATATTTGCTCATAGTCTATTTGATATTTCTCTGGTGCTTCCCTTTTCCTAGTTTCTATTCTAATGTCTAATTGCTTACACTTCGCTCCCCATCCTGGTTGATTATAAAATTGTTTATATTTAGGATTTCCTATATATGACAAACATTCTGCTGGGCAATACAGTCTTTCTGAGTTCCTTAGATGACATAAGTTGTGATTGAACGTAGCACAATCCTGGTATCTGTGGGGATTTGGAACTACTGTTAATTCCTTTAATATGCACTTCATCTCCTTTAGACTATTTTCTTTCTTTAATTTTAATGTAGTATATTGCGCCCATCTATACCAGTCATTGTTTAGCGCCTCCTTCCATTCCCTTTCTTCTGCTTTTGGTGGGGCTCTAACATTGTCACACCCTGGCTCTGGGGACTCTATATGTTGAGCCAGGGTGTGTAGATTCTATGTGTTTATGTTCTGTGTGGGAGTTCTAGTTGTTGTATTTCTATGTTGGCCAGAGTGGCTCCCAATCAGAGGCAACGAGTGTCAGCTGTTGCTGGTTGTCTCTGATTGGGAGCCATATTTAAACAGTCTGTTTCCCTTAGTGTTTGTGGGATCTTGTTTCCGTTTGGTTTGTTTCTGTGTTAACCGTAGGACTGCACGTTTCATTTATTGTTATATTATCACTAACGATAATAAAGTTAAGTATGTTCGCAACTAACGCTGCGCATTGGTCTACTCTCTACGACGATCGTGACAAACATGTAAAGGGTCTAGTGCACTTTACCAAGTAATAAGTACTTCAACAACCCTGGCCCCTGGAAATGTAGCACTTATAAGTACTACATAAAATTGTTTATCTAAGTCTTGGGCTGTTATCCTTATGTCTATGATCCACCTGTCTTTTTTATTTTATTATCCTGAGGTCACAGTTACCCCTTGCGATTTCCCCATAATTATTGTGCTAGTTCCTCCCACACCAATAATCATTTGACCCTCGTACTTTAATAGCGATGTCTTTCTGCACTTCAGTTGTGGTTCTTGCTTGTGAAGGAATATACATTCTAATCCTGTCTGTTTGTCTTCTCTGTCTTGTTATTGTGCTCTTTAGTATTGTCAGTATGCAATTTTCCTTTCTCAACTGTTCTGGTTTCCAATTTCTGTTAGGGGACTAGTCAAGGGTAGAGAAATCAACGGTGGGGAAATCTGGTGAGTCTTGGTTGTCTTGTAGGATCTTGGAGGTCTGGGATGTTCTTGAAGGTCTTGGAGGTTATTGGAGGTCTGGGATGTCTTGGAGGTCTTGGAGGTTATTGGAGGTCTGGGATGTCTTGGAGGTCTGCCCCTCCGCCGAGGGAATTAGCCAGAGCAGTAGCTCATCAGTAGCATTCCCATTGCCATCTTCACCCTTCTCCTGATTTTGCCAGCTCCAGCATCCTCAGCTCCCTCATCTCTAGGTCGTCGGTTTCCTCATGGTACTCTGGTGCAGTGGTTTAGATGATACCAGGTTGAGCTCCCTCTCTATCGGTGCAGCCTGGGTGACGATGTATGGTCTCTTTGGCTCGGGACCTTCTTCCGTCACTAGGGTCTCCGGATCAGGCAGAGTCCCTCTCAATCCATCGACATCGGTCTGCGGAGAGTGTCTTTATGGCAGTGTACCAATAGGGAAGCTGAGAGTCACTGCTGCAAAGACACACATACACAAACAGACACAAAAGAAAACAATGCTACCCAATGGCGGGGCCATCTTCCTCTTCTGGGGTTGGAACTCTCCTACAGTGGGACACATGGATCCAGGTATCTGTCTCTGCCACTTTCACCGTCATCAAGGTAGCCAGCAACAACTGGTACGGGCCCCTCCACCTAGGGTCTTTCCAGCTCTTTTTTCTGTAGTCTTTTACTGCCACAAAGTCTCCAGGGCGCAGACAATGCTCAGATTCTCCTGCTCGGTTGGGCAGAGAAGCCTTCACCCGTGGGAAGAAAGTCTTAAGAACATTTTTAGGTGAGACACAGTATGCTACTGTACCATGTCTTCTCATCAGTCAGGAGAAGCCTTGAGATTAGGAAGTGCACATTCTTGCAGCTTGTTGCAGTCCACTAGTTTCAGAGACAGGTCCCCTTTTGTACTTTGTCTCTGGCCACAAATATATTTGCACATAACACATTCCATCTAACCCATAACACAATTTGCATATTTACCAAAAGGCCCCAGGGGACCAGTAATCACATCGTGATTCATGCGTAAAAAAAATATATAAAACAACAACGTTGCCTGTTAAACCAAAATAATACATGAAATTACAATGACAACCTTTGATAATATCTTAACTTAATTGCATCCCATAAGGTAATTCAGGGAAATAGTAAAATTAGCAAATTTCCCTCATTCAGGGCTAGCGCTCTCTCTCTGTCCTTGTCATGGTCCGAATCACAAATATGACTATGAACTATAAACTCCTTCATAATGATCAGTGTTTACATATTACATTTAAATCTCACCCAATGTTTCTAGGGTCTCTAGTGAGGGTGATCAGACCTCACCAAAAAGTCAGAACAGAGGTCAGAGGTCATTCAAATCCTTCAAATAAGTGTTTTATTCTATAGTAGACTAATCATTAACAATAGTCAAAACATTCCATACATTTTGTATCCCAAGTGTACAGTAAGTCGTTAGTACAGTTATTTTCAAAAGAAATTACGTGTTTACTTAAAACTCACTCAGAAAATAAAAACCTCAGAAAATTCCATGTGTGTGCCCCTTTAAGATATATCATTTCTAACCCGTGAAAACTCCCTAAAATAAAAATAAAAACCCTATGTAGTACAGTCTCATGAGATTAAAACCCCTAGGTTTTTCCTGAGTCGCATTGTTCCTACTCGATCACGTTTAATATGCTTCGTGACTTCAAAAACTTAAACCCCCAAATATGTTATCTCTTGTATCGCTGGTTGTACTTTCCGACATGCCTTGTGGCCCCGCTCTACCAAAATAGTTTACTAATGTGATGATGGTCTGGCCTATCAGTGTTCTCGTCATTCAACACCCATAACAATTCACTATAACACAGAACTCTCAAATTCGCACCCTTCAGCGATTGTTAAAATGCATCGTGATACAACGTTTGACTATTTGTAATTATCATTCGTGCCCTGGCCCATACATACTACCAATTTCAATGTCACTTTTTAGAATCCACTGTCTTTAACTCACGCAAGGGTTCTCCAACCCCACTAAATGTAATACCTTTTCCTGTCGCAAATATAGTCCATTTCTCAGCGTAAGGAATTAGTGATATTTGATCACAAGCATCTATTAAAATGTTGTTTGAGACATGGTCTCCTACATCTCCCTTAACCTACAGTGGGGAGAACAAGTATTTGATACACTGCCAATTTTGCAGGTTTTCCTACTTACAAAGCATGTCGAGGTCTGTAATTCTTATCATAGGTACACTTCAACTATGAGAGACGGAATCTAAAACAAAAATGCAGAAAATCACATTGTATGATTTTTAAGTAATGAATTTGCATTTTATTGCATGACATAAGTATTTGATACATCAGAAAAGCAGAACTTAATATTTGGTACAGAAACCTTTGTTTGCAATTACAGAGATCATATGTTTCCTGTAGGTCTTGACCAGGTTTGCACACACTGCAGCAGGGATTTTGGCCCACTCCTCCATACAGACCTTCTCCAGATCCTTCAGGTTTCAAGGCCGTCGCTGGGCAATACGGACTTTCAGCTCCCTCCAAAGATTTTCTATTGGGTTCTGGTCTGGAGACTGGCTAGGCCACTCCAGGACCTTGAGATGCTTCTTACGGAGCCACTCCTTAGTTGCCCTGGCTGTGTGTTTCGGGTCATTGTCATGCTGGAAGACCCAGCCACGACCCATCTTCAATGCTCTTACTGAGGGAAGGAGGTTGTTGGCCAAGATCTCGCGATACATGGCCCCATCCAACCTCCCCTCAATACGGTGCAGTCGTCCTGTCCCCTTTGCAGAAAAGCATCCCCAGAGAATTATTCTTCACAGTTGGGATGGTGTTCTTGGGGTTGTACTCATCCTTCTTCTTCCTCCAAACACGGCGAGTGGAGTTTAGACCAAAAAGCTCTATTTTTGTCTCATCAGACCACATGACCTTCTCCCATTCCTCCTCTGGATCATCCAGATGGTCATTGGCAAACTTCAGACGGGCCTGGACATGCACTGGCTTGAGCAGGGGGACCTTGCGTGCGCTGCAGGGTTTTAATCCATGACGGCATAGTGTGTTACCAGCTCTCTTCAGGTCATTGACCAGGTCCTGCCGTGTAGTTCTGGGCTGATCCCTCACCTTCCTCATGATCATCGATGTCCCACGAGGTGAGATCTTGCATGGAGCCCCAGAACGAGGGTGATTGACCGTCATCTTGAACTTCTTCCATTTTCTAATAATTGCGCCAACAGTTGTTGCCTTCTCCCCAAGCTGCTTGCCTATTGTCCTGTAGCCCATCCCAGCCTTGTGCAGGTCTACAATTTTATCCCTGATGTCCTTACACAGCTCTCTGGTCATGGCCATTGTGGAGAGTTTGGAGTCTGTTTGATTGAGTGTATGGACAGGTGTCTTTTATACAGGTAACGAGTTCAAACAGATGCAGTTAATACAGGTAATGAGTGGAGAACAGGAGGGCTTCTTAAAGAAAAACTAACAGGTCTGTGAGAGCCGGAATTCTTACTGGTTGGTAGGTGATCAAATACTTATGTCATGCAATAAAATGCAAATTCATTACTTAAAAATCATACAATGTGATTTTCTGGATTTTTGTATTCCGTCTCTCACAGTTGAAGTGTACCTATGATAAAAATTACAGACCTCTACATTATTTGTAAGTAGGAAAACCTGCAAAATCGGCAGTGTATCAAATACTCCTCACTGTACATACTGTAGGGGACTTCCATCAATCCTGGAAGAAAGCATCCTACTCAAGACACATCAGATAATACTGTGTTCAATTAAGTGGAAAAGATGCCTTATAAAATAAACAAACCCACAACCCCTTTCGGATAATCCAACTAACTTCACAACTTTCACAATCCTAGATTGCTGTTGTAGCTTTATGTTTTGGTTCAGTGTCTGTGTTAGGATGTTGGGTCAGTAATATTTCTGAAGTGATCTCAGCTAAAGGTTTTCATATTCCTCAGTTCATGGTATCTTTCTCCCTAATATATCTTCATACTCTGCTACTCTCCAAAAATGCGTTTTTATCCCTTGTGCTCCTCCTTTTAATATTATTTTATTATCTTTGTCCCTGTGCTTCACTTCCCATTAAGATAACACACTCGCTTCCCTGTGCTTCAGTATTATATTCTTATTTTCCTTATCTCAAACCTATAAGATACTCCCCTCACTCTCCTGTCCTTAGGTATTTTCCCAGTGGTCTATTCAGTCTTAGCTCGCTAGACCACCCCCTATTTCCCCCTAATAATATTCACGTTACTATTTTCTCAAATATTCCTACGTTTCCATTTTCGTACTCTAGGTATCCCGTATCCAAATTCCTATACCTTATTTCCCTGTCGTTCAGTATGTCTATATCATACGTTATTATTTTTATGTTTGCTGTCACTGTGTAATCCACTATAGTATATCCCCTTATCCTATACTTAAATGCGGCTAGTTCTCGTTCTAATCTTCGTCTTCGCATTTATTCCCTAACTTTTCCTTCTTAGTTTTTCTCTTTTCCTTGTCTATATCTGGACGCCTAGTTCATATCCTATATTCTCCTACCTTCTATGTTATTACTATTTCCTGCGCCCACCACTGTTTTAATAATTGTGGTCTGACTGTTATCTCTTCTACTTCGGATTTCATGTACCAATTTGGATATTCTATTTCTGCCTATTTATACCCTTATTACTGTCACTCGTTTTGGAATAACCCACTGAAATTCTCTCAATACTATAGACATTTCTATTTGTTGTTCTATTATCCTGGTATTGTTACTGGATCAACGACATAGGTAATAGCTGTTTTGCATTTAGATTGTTCCCCTTTCCGACAATGTTATAATTGTAGCCTATTGCATTAATTTAGTCAGAATATACATTTGTTGTTTAACAAATCTAGAACTTCCAAAAAGTTGGTGCTATCCCATCCGCGTAATAGTCAAAACGACCTGCAATCCACTGTTCCACGTAACGGAAACAGATTATCATTTTAGAATTCATTAACTGTTTGCATAAATCACTGGTGTTACGCAAACTATAGAATTGAGTAATTATAATTAGAAATAGTCAAAGAACGTTTCCAACTCAACTTCCACATTAACTTACTTTCCTTTGTTATCCATTAAGATCATAGCCACAGCTCTATGCAATTACCAATCCACTATTATTAGAAGTCAGTAGATTTAGGTAACTGTCCTTTCTGATTAGGCTACAGGTAACAAAACAAACACTTGCTGTAGTTGTGTCACAACTTCCGCCGAGGCTGCCTCCCCTCCTTGTTCGGGCAGGCTTCGGCGTTTGTCGTCACCGGCTTACTAGCCACTGCCGCTCCATATATCATCATTCCATTTGTCTTGTCTTGTCAATTACAGACACCTGGTTCATATCCCCTCATTAGTCTGTGTATAAGTGTTCCCTCTGCCCCCTTGTCTGTCACGCCCTGACTCAGGGGACGGTTATTTGTTGAGTCAGGTTGTGTATATTTCGTGTTGTGTTTATTTCTATGTTTAGTTTCTAGATCGTTTAGATCTATGTTGGCCAAGGTGGTTCCCAATCAGAGGCAGCTGTAGCTCGTTGTCTCTGATTGGGGACCATACTTAGGCAGCCTTTTGGCACCAGTCAGTTGTGGGATCTTGTTCCGTGTGAGGTATGTTATTTTGTCTACCTTGGACTTCACGTTTCGTTTGTTGTTTTGTCGTGTGTTCAGTACGTAAATAAATATGAATACATATCACGCTGCGCCTTGGTCCTTCTCGTTAATGAACGATTGTGACAGAAGATCCCACCAATCCTGGATCAAGCAGCGTGATGAGGAGAGAGGATGGACTTGGGAGGAGATGAGCGAGAGTCTGGCAAGAGGAATGGAGGCCATGATCACGGGGGAGAGACAAGCCCAAAACATTTTTAGGGGGGGCGCGATAGAGCGGTTCAGCCGTTTAGCAGAGGAGGCCGCCAGATTAAGGAGGTCATTGGTGCAGAGGGAGCAGAAGGAAAGTGTAGAGGCACGGCGAGAGGAGCTGGTTAGGCAGCAGAAGGAGCGGGGGTTAATGAAGGAACCCAGTCCCGCTCCTCGCACCAATCGAGTGGTGCGTGTCGCCAGTCCGGTCTGGCCCGTTCCTGATTCCCGCACTAAGCCAGTGGTGGGTGTTCCCAGTATGGTTCCGCCCGTTCCTGCTCCTCGCACCCAGCCAGTGGTGCGCGTCGCCAGCCCGGCCCGGCCTGGCCTGTTCCTGCTCCCCGCACCAGGCCAGTGGTGCGCGTCGCCAGTCCGGTACGGCCCGTTCCTGCTCCCCGCACCAAGCCAGTGCTACGCGTCGTCAGCCCAGTCCGGCCCGTTCCTGCTCCCCGCACCAAGCCAGGGGTGCGCGTCGTCAGCCCAGTCCGGCCCGTTCCTAATCCCCGCACCAAGCCAGTGGTGCGTGTGTCCAGTCCGGCACGGCCCGTGCCTGTACCACCGGTGCCTGGTCCGGCACCGGTCAGCTGCCCCACTCCGGAGCCAGAGCAATCCGCTCCACCGGGGTCCAGTCCAGCTCCGGTCAGCGGCTCCACTCCGGAGCCAGAGCAGTCCGCTCCACCGGTGCCTAATCCAGTTCCGGTCAGCGGCTCCACCCCGGAGCCAGAGCAGTTCAATCCACCGTCGTCGGGTCCAGCTCCAGTCAGCGGTTCCATTCCAGACCCAGACGTCAGCCCCTCTCCAGGTTCGGGGTCTCCCACACCAGGGTCCAGACAGGGCGTGGTACTTCGTGGGAGGAAGGAGAGAGGAAGCAACGCACCAAGGTCCAGACCAGACCAGGGGCGCAACGGGGAGGTGGAGAGTAAGTGGTGGTTACACCCCGAGCCGGATCCGCCTCCGAGGCGGAATGCGCACCCGGCCCCTACCCTGTTAGGTTTATGTGGCGCGGTCGGAGTCCGCACCTTTGGGGGGGGGGGTACTGTCACGCCCTGACTCAGGGGACGGTTATTTGTTGAGTCAGGGTGTGTATATTTCGTGTTGTGTTTATTTCTATGTTTAGTTTCTAGATCGTTTAGATCTATGTTGGCCAAGGTGGTTCCCAATCAGAGGCAGCTGTAGCTCGTTGTCTCTGATTGGGGACCATACTTAGGCAGCCTTTTGGCACCAGTCAGTTGTGGGATCTTGTTCCGTGTGAGGTATGTTATTTTGTCTACCTTGGACTTCACGTTTCGTTTGTTGTTTTGTCGTGTGTTCAGTACGTAAATAAATATGAATATATATCACGCTGCGCCTTGGTCCTTCTCGTTAATGAACGATCGTGACATTGTCCTTGTGGGTGATTGTTTTATGTGAGTTCAGTGTAGCCTTGTATTGCCGGGGTAGATTATTCCCCTGTGCCTGTATTTTGTTGGAGCTACCCGTACCTTGTATTGCCGGGGTAGATTATTCCCCTGTGCCTGTATTTTGTTGTTGCTATCCAGCGCAACTGTGTACGACGGAATAAACTCTGTATTCTGTGATTTACCCTCCTGCGCCTGACTCCTTCTAATCACACTCACTACAAGTTGACAAGTATATATTCAATTAATTTCCATACTCCATTCAACATTTAAAATTACAACCCCATTCTCAGTAGGATCCTCCAGCAAACCATTAGGCCACACAAAAAAAATACGTATTCCCTCGAAATCGTTCCGTTTACATGTTAAAATAAACACTGGCTGCTATATCAATCTAAGCAACGCATGGCCATAGTTGAATTATTATCCGAAACCCAGATTTTAGTCAGTACCACAAAACCTATGCCTACTGAAATGACAAGTAAATCCCGCAAATATCCCAATTACAATGCTTTGTAGTATTAACATCTGTCACATAACACAATTACCAGAAAATAGCCTTAAAGGTCGTCCAAGTGTTTCTTTGCAAAGCTCTCACATGCTCAAAGGGAATAAATGAGTAGTCAACGAGTCAAATCTACATTCATTGATTTGGAAACAGATCTAACAAGTTTAATCAAATGGATTATGTTTTCCCTTGTGACATAATGAAATTCCTTTACTACACCACCTTAGCTCCGCAATGAGAGACAGTCACATAATGCTTAACCTTATCTCTATCAAATGATCTATGTATTGTTTCCCGCCCCTCACGTATGTCTACATTTTGGGTGCGCAGGTTAGTGTACAACTGGGCCCCGCGTAGCTCAGTTGGTAGAGCATGGCGCTTGCAACGCCAGGGTTGTTGGTTCGATTCCCACAGGGGGCCAGTATAAAAAAAACAAAAAATGTATGCACTCACTAACTGTAAGTAGCTCTGGATAAGAGCGTCTGCTAAATGACTAAAATGTAAAAAATAACTATTATTCAAAAAATTCACCATATTGTCATATATTCACATCAACCAATCAATTCACATTTTTTTACGATTCTCAATCGGCACAAATCAGCTTCTTCAAACATACTCCCAGCGGAACCAAAAAACAGACTTTAATTTCCCGGACTCTGCCTGGCCTGTTATGTGATCCTCCCAGAAAATACAGACTTTCCGCTATTTTCTAAAATAACATCCCGCTCTCAATACCACTCCTTGATTGTCACGGATTCTGCCGAGACTGCTCCTCCTCCTGGTTCGGGCAGGCTTCGGCGTTCGCCGTCCCCAGAGTACTAGCTGCCACCGCTCGATGTTTCTTGGTGTGATTGCTTTCGTCTGTCTTTTACACCTGTGTCCATTTGTGTGTTGATTACTTGTCCTATAAGTTCCTTGTTTTGCTTAGGCTAGATTGTGTGTTGTTTTTTGCCTGTCCGTTGTGCTGCGTGTTTGTTCCTGTTTTCGTGTCATTTTGTTTTACGCACAGTTTGCGTATTTACTCGCCTCTGTTTGTTGTTGAGGCCGTTCTCTGTATTTTGCCATTTGGATTACTTCAGTAAACTTTGTTGGACTAGCTTCGGTGTCCTGCGCCTGACTTCCACACACCATACACCTCAGCCCTTGACAGAACAACACACCACGTTATGGAGTCAGCAGGAGCAGTGGCGGCACCCAAGTCGCTGGAGGATCGGATCAGCGATCAAGACACCATGATCCGGCAACTTGGGGCCGCCATGAACGAGGTGTCCAACACTCTGCGCCGGTTGGTGACTGGAGAGGTGCCCACGCCTTCTCACACCATCCCATCACCAACGGCCAGTCCTCCTCTCTCAGCACCGGAACCCAGTGGCATACGGCTCTCGCTCCCGAGGGCATATGACGGTTCTGCAGCCGGGTGTCAGGGGTTCCTCCTGCAGGTGGAACTTTACCTGGCTACCATACACCCAGCGCCCTCGGGGTACGAGAGCGTCTCCGCCCTCATCTCCTGTCTATCCGGCAAGGCGTTGGAGTGGGCCAACGCCGAATGGAGGGGAATAGACGCCGCTACCATCACCTACGCGGAGTTCTCCCGCCGCTTCAGGGCTGTCTTCGATCACCCACCTGAGGGGAAGGCGGCGGGGGAGCGTCTGTTCCACCTCCGACAGGGGAAGAGGAGCGCACAGGAGTTCGCCCTGGAGTTCCGGACTCTAGCGGCGGATGCGGGGTGGAATGAGAGGGCCCTCATCGACCATTACCGGTGTAGTCTACGAGAGGACGTTCGTCGTGAGCTGGCCTGCAGGGACACCAACCTTTCCTTCGACCAGTTGGTAGACATCTCCATCCGTCTAGACACCCTGCTGGCTACCCGCGACGTCCCGAGTGGGGGTCGTCCATTCCACCCTCCAGCACCTCCGAGCCGGTTCCCATGGAGCTCGGGGGTGCTGGCGCTAGAGAGAGGAGGAGAGAGAACCCGAGGGGGGCCATCCCTGCACCAACTGTGGCCGTGGAGGACACACCGCGGCCAGGTGCTGGGGAGGGTCGCCTGGGAGAGGGGACAACAGGTCACGCACTGGGGGAGTCATTTCAGGTGAGTAGGCGCCCCCACTTACCCAGAGCTCTCTGTTGGTCACATGAGTATACCTGTGAGATTTCCACAGGTGGCACCTCATTCCCAGCATAAGGCGCTAGTAGATTCAGGCGCAGCTGGGAATTTTGTTGATCGAGCTTTTTGTTATAAGTTAGGAATTCCCCCTTCGGCCGGTAGAAGCCCCCTTTCCTGTTCACGCCCTAGACAGCCGGCCGTTGGGGTCGGGGCTGATCAGAGAAGTCACAGCACCACTTAAGATGACGACGCAGGGGGGTCATGAGGAGACCATTCAGTTTTATCTGATTGACTCTCCTGCGTATCCCCGTGGTGCTGGGGCTTCCCTGGTTAAGCACTCATGATCCTACCATTGCGTGGCAACAGAGGGCTCTTATGGAGTGGTCTGCCCAGTGTGTAGGGAGATGTCTAGGTGTTTCCTTAGGGGCGACCTCGGTAGAGAGTCCGAACCAAGTGCCCGCAATGCACATTCCCCCTGAGTATGAGGATCTAGCACTTGTGTTCAGTAAGACGAGGGCTACACGGCTACCACCTCATAGACAGGGGGATTGTGCGATAGATCTCCAAACAGGAGCGGCACTTCCGCGGAGCCGTGTGTATCCACTGTCTCAAGAGGAGACAGCGGCTATGGAAACTTACATAGCCGAGTCATTGGCACAGGGATACATACGGTCCTCTACTTCCCCGGTTTCCTCGAGTTTCTTCTTTGTGAAGAAGAAGGACGGGGGTTTGCGCCCGTGTATTGACTATCATAGCCTCAATCAGATCACGGTTAAGTACAGTTACCCTCTTCCGCTGATTGCGACTACGACAGAATCGTTACGCGGAGCGCAGTTCTTCACAAAGTTGGATCTCAGGAGCGCGTACAATCTGGTGCGCATTAGGGAGGGGGACGAATGGAAGACCGCATTTAGCACCACCTCGGGTCATTACGAGTATCTCGTCATGCCATACGGGTTAATGAATGCTCCTTCAGTGTTCCAATCCTTTGTTGACGAGATTTTCCGGGACATGCATGGGCAGGGTGTGGTAGTATACATCGACGACATCCTAGTGTACTCTTCCACCCGAGCCGAGCATGTAGCCCTGGTGCGCCGAGTGTTGAGAAGACTGTTGGAGCATGACTTGTATGTCAAGGCAGAGAAATGCCTGTTCTTCCAGGAGTCCGTCTCATTTTTGGGTTACCGGTTGTCCGCGTCTGGTGTGGAGATAGAGGTAGACCGTGTGTCGGCCGTGCGTAATTGGCAAACTCCAACTACTGTCAAAGAGGTGCAGCAGTTCTTGGGTTTTGCTAATTACTACCGGAGGTTTATCCGGGGCTTTGGACAGGTAGCAGCTCCCATTACGTCCTTGCTAAAGGGGGGTCCGGTTCGGTTGCAGTGGTCAGCTGAGGCGGACAGGGCATTTGCCAAACTGAAGAACCTGTTCACCTCGGCCCCGGTGCTGGCGTATCCGGATCCCTCTTTACCATTCCAAGTAGAGGTAGACGCGTCCGAGGCCGGCATTGGGGCAGTCCTGTCACAACGGTCCGGCACGCCACCTAAGCTCCGCCCCTGTGCGTTCTACTCCAAGAAGCTCAGCTCGGCGGAGCGAAACTATGACGTTGGGGACAGGGAGCTGTTAGCTGTAGTCCAGGCCCTAAAGGTGTGGAGGCACACCCTTTCCTCATTCTGACTGATCACCGTAACCTGGAGTACATCAGGGCAGCTAGGAGATTGAACCCTCGTCAGGCTAGGTGGAACATGTTCCTGACCCGGTTTGTTTTTAAGATCACATACATCCCAGGGTCCCAGAACGGTAAGGCAGACGCCCTGTCCCGGCTGTATGACACAGAGGAGAGGTCCATTGAGCCTACTTCCATACTGCCGGAGTCTTGTTTGGTGGCACCGGTGGTGTGGGAGGTCGATGCGGAAATCGAGCGGGCACTGCGTACCGACCCTACTCCCCCCGAGTGTCCTGTGGGGCGGACGTACGTCCCGCTCGAGGTTCGTGATCGCCTGATTTATTGGGCTCTTACATCACCCTCCTCTGGACATCCAGGTATTGGCCGGACAGTGCACTGCCTTAGCGTGAAATATTGGTGGCCAACGTTAGCTAGGGATGTGAGGGTTTATGTCTCCTCCTGCTCGGTGTGCGCCCAGTGTAAGGCGCCTAGACATTTGCCCAGGGGTAAGTTACATCCCCTGCCCGTTCCACAACGACCATGGTCCCACCTATCGGTGGATTTTGTGACCGACCTACCCCCCTCCCAGGGGAATACCACCATTTTGGTCGTTGTGGATCGGTTTTCCAAGGCCTGTCGTCTCCTCCCAATGCCGGGTCTCCCTACTGCCCTACAGACCGCTGAGGCCCTATTTACCCATGTGTTCCGGCACTATGGGGTCCCCGAGATATTGTGTCTGACCGAGGTCCCCAGTTCACCTCCAGAGTTTAGGGGCGTTCATGGAACGCTTGGGGGTCTCGGTAAGCCTTACCTCGGGGTACCACCCAGAGAGCAATGGGCAGGTTGAACGTGTCAACCAGGATGTGGGTAGGTTTTTGAGGTCCTATTGCCGGGACCGGCCGGAGGAGTGGTCTAGGTTCATCCCCTGGGCAGAGATGGCCCAGAACTCTCTCCGCCACTCCTCCACCAATCTAACACCTTTCCAGTGTGTTTTAGGTTATCAGCCGGTCCTGGCACCATGGCACGAGAGCCAGATCGAGGCCCCTGCGGTGGACGAGTGGATTCGGCGCTCGGAGGAGACGTGGGACGCTGCCCATGTCCATCTGCAGCGTGCCATCCGTCAACAAAAGGCGAGCGCCGATCGCCACCGCAGTGAGGGACCGGTGTACGCACCGGGAGATCGAGTCTGGCTCTCGACTCGAAACCTGCCCCTCCGCCTGCCCTGCCGGGAAGCTGGGTCGGCGGTTTGTGGGGCCCTTCAAAGTCCTGAGAAGATTGAACGAGGTGTGTTACAGGTTACAACTACCTATTGAGTACAAAAATATTAACCCCTCATTCCATGTGTCTCTTCTCAGGCCGGTGGTAGCTGGCCCACTCCAAGAAGATGAGATAGGAGAGACCCCTCCGCCCCCTTTGGACATCGAGGGGGCCCCGGCGTACAGGGTCCGGACCATCTTGGACTCGAGGCGCCGGATGAGTGGTCTCCAGTATCTCGTGGAGTGGGAGGGGTACGGTCCGGAGGAACGGTGCTGGGTGCCCAGGAGGGACATCCTCGATCCATCCCTCCTGACTGAGTTCCACCGTGGGCATCCCACGCGCCCGGGTCCGCGTCCTCCTGGCCGTCCCCCGAGGCCGGGGTTGGCGCACGGCTGGAGCCGCGCGTCAAGGGGGGTACTGTCACGGATTCTGCCGAGACTGCTCCTCCTCCTGGTTCGGGCAGGCTTCGCGTTCGCCGTCCCGGAGTACTAGCTGCCACCGCTCGATGTTTCTTGGTGTGATTGCTTTCGTCTGTCTTTTACACCTGTGTCCATTTGTGTGTTGATTACTTGTCCTATAAGTTCCTTGTTTTGCTTAGGCTAGATTGTGTGTTGTTTTTTGCCTGTCCGTTGTGCTGCGTGTTTGTTCCTGTTTTCGTGTCATTTTGTTTTACGCACAGTTTGCGTATTTACTCGCCTCTGTTTGTTGTTGAGGCCGTTCTCTGTATTTTGCCATTTGGATTACTTCAGTAAACTTTGTTGGACTAGCTTCGGTGTCCTGCGCCTGACTTCCACACACCATACACCTCAGCCCTTGACATTGATATTCTATGATGGGCAGCGACGTACGGAACCCCAAGATAATGTTATATCAAAAATTTATTATCCAAATCCCAACCATTTTATTATACATATTTCTATATGTTATTATCCAAACTTCAAATTAAAACTCATTCCCATATTCACACAACTCTCATATCACATTCACACAATGCTATTTGTATAACCTGCAGGTATATTTCTTCTATTAACGGGCTCAAACTTGGAATGTCAAATCTATCACATCAATTTTACCATAATCCTAAATCTCCTCTTAAGGTTTCCAACTATAATGGCCGAACCATACCCTAAAAGATTGACCGAAATATAATGTCTAGACGTCATATAACCACACCGGTATAGATGAGCAGCCGCTCGTGCCGACATGAATCGAACAGAATGGCCAGCAGGACAAACAAATGAATCAGACTAATTGAAGAAATGCACCAGATGAACAACCGAGTGACCTTGATGAATTGAATGCCCGAATTGATTCAGACCAGTTGACCAAGATGAATGGATTGCTTTCGCAAACTCGAATGGGTCCAATAAAACCAGTCTTGAACAAAACGAGTCAGACAAAACAATTGAATCAAACAGATTGATCAAACTGACCAAATGAGCAACCTGAATGAGACAAATGAACTACCCAACTTAATCAAACTGAATGAATCACAGCTGTCCAAGCAAACTATCCATCCGCATGGTCTGAGCAGACCTACTACTCCACCTAGCGCTCTCTCTATGTAGCGCAGCCCTTTTGGCTATTCTATTTAGTTTCTGATCACCTACGTCGGTTTGTCTACTAGCCTGCCTGTCTGCTAGCCTGCTTGTCTACTACCCTGTCTGTCTGCTAGCCTGCTTGTCTAATAGCCTGCCTGTCTGCTAGCCTGCCTGTCTGCCAGCCTGATTGTCTACTAGCCTGCCTGTCTGCTAGCCTGCTTGTCTACTGGCCTGCCTGTCTGCCAGCCTGCTTGTCTACTAGCCCGCCTGTCTGCTAGCCTGCTTGTCTACTGGCCTGCCTGTCTGCCAGCCTGCTTAAAAATCAACAACATTGCATGCATGCTTATTTCTCATTTCAACAAAAACTCTGTACTTTTCCTAAATGTAGCCCTTAATAATGGAGAGACCCTCAGTACCTGACCTTCCAGAATCAGCTGGGCGAATCACACAATTTCTAGACTAAAAGCAAGAACGTTGCTTACCTTTGTTCATAGTGGCCACTATATTTGTGTGTGATTCACTCAGCTTTGTCCAGATGGCGCAGCACCCCTATGGTCTCTTTTTCCAGTCCCTTCGTGGTCGGCAGTTATGTTGTGGCAAATATGTCCTTATATTGATCAAAGAACCAAATTATTTCCAGAGTTTTTGTAGAATTAACATAGACTTTATTACAATGGACAAAGCCTAGTGGTGTGCAGAGCATCTCCCTTCCCACATCTCAGTTTATATAGTCATTTTACATACATTTTAGCTTAACCTCTCCCTCTTGGGTTCCGCCACCACTGTCTCCAGTTTCCACCTCTTGACCGCTCTGCCCATTTCCTTAGTTTATGATAGTGGCGAAATCTGACTTCTTCTCTATGTATTCAGTTTGGAAACAATGGGTGGTGCAATCAATCAAGCCCTGTCATGCAAAAATAATCATGTTCAGTTTGAACTCTGTTCAACCCTGGCTCACCCTGGCTTGACCTGGAGATTGATTGTTGGACATGGCAGGTCCTCAATCAATCTCTCAAACATACCCAAGCCCCTCTCTCCCACCCCGACATGCTGTAATTAATTATGAAGATGCCCAAGGAGAGACAAAGGGTTTAGCCTGAACTCTGTTCAACCCTGGCTTGTTCCAGGGATATGCCTAAACAGAGCCACAGGGTCACAGTCTGGTTTCAGTCACTGATAAGATAAGACAACTGTAGAATTTGACCCGAACACAGGTCAGATGCCCATTTCACACACACAAACCCAGTGAGAGGAACCAATTCAATTCTTATTTAGCAACAGAGATAAAAATCCATATTAATGTAATATTACAGTATGGTCCTTCACCACGTCTACCGTGAGACCTGATTCCGAGCCAGCAACCTGTACACAGCATCCAGTCGAAGCTATCAACTGCCTTTTCTCTCATGCCTTTTCTCTCAGGAGTGCGCGTGGAGTGAGCATGGAGAGAGATCCCGTCCAAACCTCTCTCATGCTGCTGGTGTACTGGTAGAAAAATGGACAACACATAATGGACTGTAAAGGTCAGTGGCGCCTCAGGTGAGAGACATTATCAAGGGCCATCCACTTTGAACATGTGCCATTGGAGGACGAACTGAAACACTATCGGACGAAGAACATGAAGAAACGCCAGAAGGATGTGCCGGGAGGGAGGGTGGTGGTCAACCGTGCCTGTAATTGATTTTGACTTATCCAAAGTAGTTTATTTGGGGTATCAGGTTGAATGTGGAGTTCTGCACACTGCGAAATGTATAGTAATTTAGACTAAGAATGCATTGAGATACCAATCTGTTATTAACACAAATGGGGGCGGTGATGAGAAAAGTTAATGCTAGAAATGTAAGATAAATATACTGTATGTAAATGTACATTCTGCCAGTGTCGTGGTGTGCTAACTTGAGGGTCTTAAATTCAAATGATAGAACCAACGTGTGAGGTCAACAATGAAGGAGTCCTGAGTGAAAGGGACTAATGCCGGCCCGATGTAGTGGCCCAAAAGTAGATAGTCATCGTGGAAGGATAGCCCTGCTGGGCCCTGGGTTGGGTCCGGTTAAGTGGTGAACTTTACTATAGCATTGATAAGAAAAATGCCTTTTATGACTATGACCAACAATGTGCCCGAACCAAATTCAGGAACTCTCTAGAGACGTACAAAAAATTGGCAATGCTAAAAGAATTGCGTAAACTGGCTCTGCAAAACAGAGAGGCTCTTGACTATCTTTTGGCAGGTCAAGGGGGCACAGGTCAAGGGGGCATCTCGCTGAATACATTGCCACTGTTGCTAAGAATAATTCCCCACAGCCAGAGTGGATGCCTGCAACTTGGTTGGAATCCCTGGTTGGAAGTTGGGGATCCCAAATTGCCAAATGGGCTGCAGTGTGTTTTATTTTCAGAGTATGTCTAAATTGTGTTATTTAACATGCTGTGTATGTGTATTTTTGATAATTTCACTCCCATTAATAGAAGTATAACCTTTATTATGATGCTAGTATTACCATACTAATTAGATTGTATAACCCAGAATGAAGGGTTTAAAATCTAATGCTTACCTTAAAATGTAATGATTGTTAACATACAAGTAATAAGAGGATGGAATGTGATGGAACATTTTATTGTTTGTGCTTTTCTAATAACCAATTTCTGTGTTCTATTCATGTGCTTTTCAAATAACCAATTTTCTATGTTCATGCAAGTGACTGATTGAATGAATCTGCAATTTGGCAGTACACCCAAACCTTGTTTTGAGAAAGGCATGTCTCAGTTTTAAGGTCTCAGCTTAGAGAAGAAGCCTCATGAGGTATTGGTCTGTCACATGCATGACCCAGTATTGGTCGGTCACATGAAGGAAGCAAACGTTAATGATTAATTAATTATGAACGATGAATAAGCTAAATCATGCAAATATAACTTACTGTATATAAGAGAACTAATGGGACTGCCCCGGGTGGAGCTCCTGATTGACATGTGTACTTGGTGCATTGAGTTGGTTGGAACCTCTCCAGCACGCTGATAATAAAGGATGATTCCTTTAAGATTTACTTTGAGTGTCCCTGTGTAAGGATACTAATTTGTGTACTTCCGTGTTAGTGAGAATTTCTCGTTTGCCAAGATTATCCACCCACCTGACAGCTGTGGTATATCAAGTAGCTGATTAAACAGCAAGATCATTACCTTGTGCTGGGGACAATAAAAGGCCACTCTAAATTGTGCAGTTTTTTCACACAACATAATGCCACAGATGTCTCAAGTTTTGAGGGAGAGTTAAATTGTCCAGGTGATTGCAGTAATATCCACTAATACTTATTTTCCACCATAATTTGCAAATAAATTCATTAAAAATCCTACAATGTGATTTTCTGGATTTTTTTTGTCAATTTGTCTGTCATAGTTGACGTGTACCTATGATGAAAATTACAGGCCTCTCATCTTTTTAAGTGGGAGAATTTGCACAATTGGTGGCTGACTAAATACTTTTTTTCCCCACTGTATGTGGAGACTGTTCAGTGCCCAAAAAAATAAATGCTTCCTGATCTTCTTATATCTCTCAGATATAGGACAGACACTTCAGAACAAACTTCCTATTAATATTTTGGGGGGACTATCTGCTGTTCCATGTAGTGAATCTGTTATTGACTGAATTTGTATGGGCTAATAGCAGGAAGGCCGAAAAATATTTTTTATCAAATATTCTTTACATATATTTTTTTGATACTTCAAGGGGCCTTAAAATTCTAAATCAAATAGCAAAATGATCCTTGGTATGGCCTTCTTAAAACAATTTCATATATCTTACTAGAACCATCCCCCCAGGGCTTAGACACTTATATCTGTGACCATTAGATGCATATCTGTATTTCCAGTTATGTGAAATCCATAGATTAGGGCTTACTGAATTTATTTTGATTGACTGATTTCCTTATATGAACTGTAACTCAGTAAAATCGTTTAAATTGTTGCATGTTGCGTTTAGATCTTTGTTAAGTGTAGCTTTCATTTTGATGACTGCTGGACAGAGTGAAGAGACTATACATGTAGGTCCATAATCATTTCTACACAGTTTCTGTGGAAAACTCTACTCCTTCCAGTCAGATCTTGCCTTGTTTTCTGATGACAATCTGCTGCAGGGTGGGAGTGCTCCACCCAACTCCTCAGAAGTGTAAGTTTCCAGTTTCCGGTTACACCTCTGAGCTCTCACAGGACCCTTGATCTGTCAATCGTCACCTCTGACCCTGCCCACCTTGGACCTCGGCCAATTACAAGGCCGGTACCAGTATATAAGAGGTGATCCGGACCAGGCAGGGACAGATTCAGTGTAACTTTTTCTAGAGAAAGGATTAACACACAAACCACTGGACTGCTTTAATGGAGTTAGTTTCTATTAGATTTCAGTCATCTCAATGTTGATTGAGATTGATTTTCCCAGAGATAAAAAACAACAACATCAAACCACCCACGGAACGGATTGAATGGGCTCACGGGCCAGGGCCTTGAGTTAAACACATATCCTCTATAGCCTCTCTTCCTGTCTCAATAGTCCTGCTCACATCTCTCTCCTTTCCTCCTGTCTCTCAATAGTCTCTCCTCACCTCTCTCGCCATATTATTTCCTAGTTTCTATCTCCAGTCTCCTTAAATCTCTCAATATTCTCCCCTCATTGTACCTCCTCCTTAATCTCAGCACCCAACTCCTCCCTGTCTATCCTACAGCACACTCTTCTCCATACTCAAGGCATCTATTTATGCCTTGCCGTACTGTAAGATTCCCACATTGTCCTGTCTCACTTTGTGTCCTTTTACCTTAGTCTCTGACTCTATCCCGCTCCCATTCAATCCACGTAGACATTATCAGCCCCTGATAAACTGCGGCTCGCCTGAGTGATTCTAATTGACACAGAATCCTTTTGTTCCCCGCTATCTGACATCCAGCAGAATATGCAACGAGGAGAGCAGAGATGAGAACTGGAGTTGAATAGGGCGGCCATATTTACTACTACAGTGTGACCTGTGTGAAGACTGGCTCCATCTTTTCTGTATTAAGTGTAATTAAAAGGAACGGCACGCCTCGTACAGGATGGCAGGTCACTGATAAGAGGCTGCCATCTCCGGAACTCATGTGAAAATTAACTGTCACTCGCCACCACCTTCTCTGAGGCTGCTATATGAAATGACCAGGACTTCTTTAATAAGATTGACTGAGTCTTATTTGAGAAGGAAATGGCTCAGTGATACATTTTCAGTTTTACTGGCGTGTCTTGACTGTGAGGGGAAAGGAAGGAGGTGGAGCTTAAGGGGGGGAACAACGAAGGATATTACTTTGTGATGGTCCCAATCCTCTATGATCCCTCTGAGCACTCACCTGCTTCATTTGGAACGGATAAAGACTCCCATATACTCTGGAGAAACTGCAGGTATAGCACTGTCAGTACCCTATTCTGCCTCTCAAACAGAGAGTTCTCTGGAGAACCCTGATAGACTACTGTGGATCCAAGTCATACACTGTGATTAAGTGAGGGTTTGATGCTTCTATAATTACTAAGTCATTATCTATTAGATTAAATAGATATTTAAAATTGTATCATGAGGCTTTCTTTGGAAGACACTTCGGATGGTGTATCAATTTACCCAGTCACTACAAATATACAGGCATCCTTCCTAACTCAGTTGCCGGAGAGGAAGGAAACCGCTCAGGGATTACATGAGGCCAATGGTGACTTTAAAACAGAGTGTAATGGCTGTGATAGGAGAAAGCTGAGGATGGATCAACAACATTGTAGTTACTCTACAATACTAACCTAATTGACAGAGTTAAAAAAGAAAGCCTCTATAGAATACAAATATTCCAAAACATGCATCCTGTTTGCTACAAGGCACTAAAGGAATATCCATTGGGGAGTTGCAGTGATGAGACAAGATCAAAAGGGGGTAAATAAACAAAAAATTTATAATGGCAAGACCTGAAAATGGTTGTCTAGCAATGATCAACAACCAATTTGAGCTTGAAGAATTCTGAAAAGAATAATGGGCAAATGTTGCACAATCCAGGTTTGGAAAGCTCTTAGAGACTTACCCAGAAAGACTCACAGCTGTTATCGCTACCATTTTATTATTTTTTTATTTTTAGTCATTTAGCAGACGCTCTTATCCAGAGCGACTTACAGGAGCAATTAGGGTTAAGTGCCTTGCTCAAGGGCACATCGACAGATTTTTCACCTAGTCGGCTCGGGGATTAGAACCAGCGACCTTTCGGTTACTGGCACTATGCTCTTAACCACTAAGCTACCTGCCGCCCTGGTGCTTCTACAAAGTGCACCTTTGGTAGAGGTCCCTACCAAAGGTGCTTCTACAAAGTGTTGACTCAGTGGTGTGAATACTTATGTAAATGAGATATTTCTGTATTTCATTTTCAATACATTTGAAAAAATTCCCAAAAATGTTTTCACTTTGTCATTATGGGGTAAACATTGAATTCAGGCTGTAACACAACAAAATGTGGAATATCAACGAGTATGAATACTTTCTGAAGGGACTGTACTTGTTCCAATTATCTACAACTGAATCAGCTCTATTTGTCGCAACAGATAGAGGTTACTCATGTAAATGTGGTTCTATGAATTAAGCACATTTAGTTGACTTCAGATTTGATTCGATTTTTTGTTTTGTTTCTCTTACGACCCCATTTTGAAATCAGGCCACCCAACATGGTGTCGCAACCCCAATTTTGGAAATGCTGATGTAAAGTCTACCAACTTGTTTTACTTGTGTGTGTCTGACAGAGAACCACCCATACATATGTATATGAAAGACCTGCTACATAATGTAGACCTGCTAAAGAAGGTCTGAGTTTCCACCCAGAGAAAGACATCCTGGAGCTGCAGGAGACAAGGTTGGCTTCACTCCTTCTTCATTGAATGAGGTGTGTGTGTGTGTGGGCATCTCCATTTGTGTGTGTCTGATTAAATGCATGCATTTGTGCTTGTGCGTGTGAGCTCGGCTTCCCTCGTCTCTCTTTGATTAAGGAGGACTGGCAGGGCCTCAGCCTTTGAAGTGGAGCCAGACCCATAAAGGGGAGTCCTGATGCTCCCTGTGTGTCTAAGGTTAGGTACCAGAAGGGTATCAGGGCTACCTGTGGGGAAGTTGCTTAAACCCTCTGGGGCATCAGGCTACAGGGACTAAGCCAGAACGCCTGTGGACCAGCATCCAGCCAAAACATCTGGTTAAGCAACTCTCCAAAAGAGATACAGAAAACAACGAGGCGGGGGAGTGAAATGAAAAGACAGCATATAAGGTACATTTTGTTTTGAATTAATAAGAAGTTATTATAGTAGTACCTTCAGGAGCTGTTGCTGGAGCACCTTATAATCTCCCAGATTAATTAGATGTTTAAAGGTGTACCTAGGTGATGGAGAGGCTGTTTTAATATGCCCTCTCCATCTGCCTACCATGTTCAGTCAGCATTTCCTGACCCAGCTCCAGTCCTTTACACTGTGTGTCTCCTGTACTAATAGAATGGCCATTCTTCCATTGATGGAACATCTCCCAGAAGATTTGGGAGGGCTTCTCTCCTTTTAAATCAATCCCATAGCAGGGCCCAAGACTGTCCGGGCATATTATTGATAACTGGAGGTTCCAACCTCAGCTTAGTGCCTCATTTAGGACCCTTTTATTGTTTTCATATAAAACGCACAACAGCAGCCTCCTGTGGATTGAATCTGGGGCACGCTGCTTTTCCTCAAAGATACAGTATTCCCATGGATCAGCTGTCTAATATGGCATTCAGTGAAAAACAAAACAAAAAACAGCCATAGGCCATTCATTTCTATGCATATTGTTCCATAACTGAGGTGTAGTTCATGAGCATTCAGTCTTTTTGGTGAGCCGCATCATTTGGCTCCGTTCACATAAAAGAGCCTCATCATTTGGTTCCCAAATGGCTCTTTATTCAAAATGCTTGTAAATCAACCAAGAATCATGAACAAATTGCAAATCTCTAATGTAAAGCCAAATAAGTAGGCTACCATTATGTCAGATCGTGATATGCACTTTCAAATACAGTTGAAGTCGGAAGTTTACATACACTTGGGTTGGAGTCATTAAAACTTGTTTTTCAACCACTCCACAAATTTCTTGTTAACAAACTATAGTTTTGGCAAGTCGGTTAGGACATCTACTTTGTGCATGACACAAGTAATTTTTCCAACAATTGTTTAGAGACAGATAATTTCACTTATAATTCACTGTATCCCAATTCCAGTGGGTCAGAAGTTTACATACACTAAGTTGACTGTGCCTTTAAACAGCTTGGAAAATTCCAGAAAATGATGTCATGGCTTTAGAAGCTTCTGATAGGCTAATTGACAACATTTGAGTCAATTGGAGGTGTACCTGTGGATGTATTTCAAGGCCTACCTTGAATGAACGTACTTTGGTGCGAAAAGTGCAAATGAATCCTATAGAAAATGTGTGGGCAGAACTGAAAAAGCGTGTGAGAGCAAGGAGGCCTACAAACCTGACTCAGTTACACCAGCTCTGTCAGGAGGAATGGGCCAAAATTCACCCAACTTATTGTGGGAAGCTTGTGGAAGGCTACCCAAAATGTTTGACCCAAGTTAAACAATTTAAAGGCAATGCTACCAAAAACTAATTGAGTATATGTAAACTTCTGACCCACTGGGAATGTGATGAAATAAATAAAAGCTGAAATAAATCACTCTCTACTGACATTACACATTCTTTAAAATGAAGTGGTGATCCTAACTGACCTAAGACAGTGTCAGGGGTGCTGAAGGTGGGTGTGGTGCAGGAATCAAGCGCAGGACGCAGAAGCTAAGTCCAAAAGACTTTAGTGAATTATTCACGTAGTACACGAGCACAATAAGCCCGGAGGCGAAATAAAGGCGCACACAGGCGTCAAACAAAAGGCGCACTAGCATGTGCGAAAACCACTCCAAACAACGGAGGGAAGTACGTAGCTCAGAACACCAAACAGAAGAGCAATCACACACAACACCAAACACACACAACGAGAACTAAATAGGACACTAATGAGGACTAACTAGACACAGGTGTACAACATCAAGACAAAACCAAACGAACATGAAACATAGATCGGTGGCAGCTAGTACTCCGGGGACGACGACCGCCGAAACCTGCCCGAACAAGGAGGAGGAGCAGCCTCGGCCGAAACCGTGACAGACAGGGAATTTTTACTAGGATTAAATGTCAGGAATTGTGAAAAACTGAGTTTAAATGTATTTGGCTAAGGTGTATGTAAACTTCCAACTTCAACTGTACATTTACCTGGCCGAAAATGGAAAATAATGTTGCGGATAAAGTTCGTAATGACACAATTTCATGTGTACAACATCTAAAGACTTGCATCACTATACTGAGAGCTTTGCCATTTCTAAAAGGACAAATGTGGGTGTTTTTGGAGCCGTTGTTCATCTTTTTGGGGACGCCAATGGAAATAATTTGCTGTTTGGGGGAAATTTCAAAAACATGTGAAATCACAAAAAAAGGTGTCTGGAGATTTGGTTGTAAAAAATAAAACTTGTCCTTTAATGAAGTGGCAGCTGCATTCATGTAAATTAAGTCACCATAGTCTAGGAATGGTAGGAACGTCGACTGAACGATCCGCTTTCTACCTCACACATTAAATCCCATCGGTCTCAATAAGTTGTACTTATTCACAAATAAATAATATATTATGCATTATTAAGGTGTCTAGTATGAATCAGAGAAGCTTCATATGATTTCTCAAAATGGTGAAAAGACCACAAGCATAAATCTACAAGGTGTACTTTTACAGACGAATTTGGCACCAGAAGTCTGTATTCAACATTGTATTTTTACAAAATATATTTAATTGTAATATAATGTTTAAAGGGTCTACACTACATGACCAAAAGTATGTGGACACATTTCCAAAATTCAAAATCATGGGCATTAATATGGAGTTGGTCCCCCCGTTGCTGCTATAACAGCCTCCACTCTTCTGTAAAGGCTTTCCAATGGATGTTGGAACGTTGCTGTGGGGACTTGCTTCCATTCAGCCACAAGAGCATTAGTGAGGTTGGGCACTGGTGTTGGGCGATTAGGCCTGGCTCGCAGTCAGCGCCAAACCCAGATTAGTCCGTCGGACTGCCAGATGGTGAAGCGTGATTCATCACTCCAGAGAACGCGTTTCCACTGAGTCCAATGGCGGTGAGCTTGGCATTGCGCATGGTTATCTTAGGCTTGTGTGCGGCTGCTCAGCCATGGAAACCCATTAAAACAAATCTCCTGACGAACAGTTACTGTGCTGACGTTCCTTCCAGAGGCAGTTTGGAACTCGGGTAGTGAGTGTTGCAACCAAGGACTTGGCAGTCCCGTTCTGTGAGCTTGTGTGGCCTACCACTTCGCGGCTGAGCCGTTGTTGCTCCTAGACGTTTCTACTTCACAATAACAGCATTTACTGTACAATTGATCGGGGCAGCTCTAGCAGGGCAGGAATTTGACAAACTGACTTGTTGGAAAGGTGGCATCCTATGACGGTGCCACGTTGAAAGTCATTGAGCTCTTCAGTAAGGCCATTCTACTGCCAATGTGTGTCTATGGATATTGCATGGCTGTGTGCTCAATTTTATACACCTGTCAGCAACGGGTGTGGCTGAAATAGCCGAATCCACTAATTTCAAGAGGTGTTCACATACTATTATTCTACAATGTAGAAAAAAGTTAAAAATAAAGAAAAACCTTTGAATGAGTGGGTGTTCTAAAACTTTTGACCTGTAGTGTACGCAATAAAAACTCATTGTTATCAAAAACAAAAATATTGTTTCCAAAAAGAATGAAGGAAAAAAATAAAGTCCATGGACCTATCCTGCCTGGTGTCAACGGTACAGGCTGGTGGCTGTGGTGTAATGGTGTGCGGAATTTTTTTTCCTGGCACACGTTAGGTCCCTTGATATCAATTGTGCAACGTTTGAACGTCACATTATCCAACAGGATAATGCGCAATGTCACAAAGCACGTATTGTCTCAGAATGGTTCCAGGAACATGACAGCGAGTTCAGTTTACTTGAAAGGCCTGAGCAGTCCCCAGACCTAAATCAAATAGAGCATCTCTGGGGTGAGATGGAACGGACTGTTCACACCATGAAAGTACTACCGTCGCGTCAGCATGGACCAACATCCATGTGGAACGTTTTCCCGACAGCTTGTAGAATCCATGTCCCGAAGAATTCAGGCTGTTTAGGAGGCAAAGGGGGGTCCGACCCGGTACTAGATGGGTGTACCTATTAAACTGTATGTTACAGCACTTTGGTTTCACCAATAAATATGTTGAAATGTAACCAAATGATCTGTTTCTGTCTTCAGTCCTTTTTAAATATTATAGATGGGCTATATGGCCTACTAAGGTATAGGTCGAATGTGATAAGCTGCCTATAACCAGCCTGAATAGGCCTATAACTCCTTTAGAAAAATGTATCAAATTGGAAATGAGCTATTATCAGCCTGGTTAATGCAATGCATGTCTGCTGAATGTGGAACAATCTACCTGCACTCGGCCCCGCCCCACCTACTCAGCCAATCAGGAACAGCTACTGTGTTGCGGCCGTGTATTTGGAGCAGCTCACCATGGCAGTGTTTGTCATTCGTAAGGAAGGTGAAGGACTACTGCATCCACCAGAAGACATTGGCATAGTCATCAAAGGAGTGAAGGTGGTGAATTAACTGAGTTCAGTCGCATCTGCTTGTGCCTTACTTTTGGGTTTGATGTATATACTCAACTTGGTTTATCCAAAGCCACTCTGTTTCACTTTTGAAGTGTTACAGAAAATCTGAATGCAGCTTGATTGACACAAGATGGCTCCAAAAGTGCATAATCTTTGTTGCAAACTGCAAGGCTCACAGTAATCAACACCAAGGTGTTCATAATGTTTCTCTTTTGGTTTATGTTGTTTACAAATTTGACACTTAACTTGAGTGTGTGCAAGGAAGTTCCAGGTATCTCCTAACATAAACAAACCATTCAAAGTTCACATATACAGTGGAAAAAAAGTATTTAGTCAGCCACCAATTGTGCAAGTTCTCCCACTTAAAAAGATGAGAGAGGCCTGTAATTTTCATCATAGGTACACGTCAACTATGACAGACAAATTTAGAAAAAAATATCCAGAAAATCACATTGTAGGATTTTTAATGAATTGATTTGCAAATTATGGTGGAAAATAGGTCATCCTGAGTGGCGCAGTGGTCTAAGGCACTGCATCGCAGTGCTAACTGTGCCACTAGAGATCCTTGTTCGAATCCAGGCTCTGTCGCAGCCGGCCGCGACCGGGAGACTCATGGGCGGCGCACAATTGACCCAGGGTAGGGGAGGGAATGGCCGGCAGGGATGTAGCTCAGTTGATAGAGCATGGTGTTTGCAACGCCAGGGTTGTGGGTTTGATTCCCACGGGGGGCTAGTATAAAAAATATATGTTCACTAACTGTAAGTCGCTCTGGATAAGAGCGTCTGCTAAATGACTAAAAATTTAAAAAATAAGTATTTGGTCACCTACAAACAAGCAAGATTTCTGGCTCTCACAGACCTGTAACTTCTTCTTTAAGAGGCTCCTCTGTCCTCCACTTGTTACCTGTATTAATGGCACCTGTTTGAACTTGTTATCAGTATAAAAGACACCTGTCCACAACCTCAAACAGTCACACTCCAAACTCCACTATGGCCAAGACCAAAGAGCTGTCAAAGGACACCAGAAACAAAATTGTAGACCTGCACCAGGCTGGGAAGACTGAATCTGCAATAGGTAAGCAGCTTGGTTTGAAGAAATCAACTGTGGGAGCAATTATTAGGAAATGGAAGACATGCAAGACCACTGATAATCTCCCTCGATCTGGGGCTCCACACAAGATCTCACCCCGTGGGGTCAAAATGATCACAAGAACGGTGAGCAAAAATCCCAGAACCACACGGGGGGACCTAGTGAATGACCTGCAGAGAGCTGGGACCAAAGTAACAAAGCCTACCATCAGTAACACACTACGCCGCCAGGGACTCAAATTCTGCAGTCCCCCTGCTTAAGCCAGTACATGTCCAGGCCCGTCTGAAGTGTACTAGAGTGCATTTGGATGATCCAGAAGAGGATTGGGAGAATGTCATATGGTCAGATGAAACCAAAATATAACTTTTTGGTAAAAACTCATCTCGTCGTGTTTGGAGGACAAAGAATGCTGAGTTGCATCCAAACAACACCATACCTACTGTGAAGCATGGGGGTGGAAACATCATGCTTTGGGGCTGTTTTTCTGCAAAGGGACCAGGACGACTAATCCGTGTAAAGGAAAGAATGAATGGGGCCATGTATCGTGAGATTTTGAGTGAAAACCTCCTTCCATCAGCAAGGGCATTGAAGATGAAACGTGGCTGGGTCTTTCAGCATGACAATGATCCCAAACACACCGCCCGGGCAAAGAAGGAGTGGCTTCGTAAGAAGCATTTCAAGGTCCTGGAGTGGCCTAGCCAGTCTCCAGATCTCAACCCTATAGAAAATCTTTGGAGGGAGTTGAAAGTCTGTGTTGTCCAGCGACAGCCCCAAAACATCACTGCTCTAGAGGAGATCTGCATGGAGGAATGGGCCAAAATACCAGCAACAGTGTGTGAAAACCTTGTGAAGACTTACAGAAAACGTTTGACCTGTGTCATTGCCAACAAAGGGTATATAACAAAGTATTGAGAAACTTTTGTTATTGACCAAATACTTATTTTCCACCATAATTTGCAAATAAATTCATTAAAAATCCTACAATGTGATTTTCTGGAAAAAATATTCTCATTTTGTCTGTCATAGTTGACCTTTACCTATGATGAAAATTACAGGCCTCTCTTATCTTTTTAAGTGGGAGAACTTGCACAATTGGTGGCTGACTAAATACTTGTTTTCCCCACTGTATATGTATGTATATGTATTCATATGTATGTAGTGTATATGAATGTGTGTATGTATATGTATATATACAGTCGTGGTCAAAAGTTTTGAGAATGACACATATTGGTCTTCACAAAGTTCGCTGCTTCAGTGTTATGAGATATTTTTGTTATATTGAGTTTCTGGTATTGAAAAGTTGAAGATGCAAGAATTTACTTAGACATTGTGTGGAGATTTTACCAAGTATTTATTTGATCACGAGCCCGTGGGTTTATCTAACAAATGGACATAGCCTTGCCCCCTTGTCAGGTGAACTGCCCACAAAATAAATCCATTTAATATAGCCTACACCATCACAATACATCCATTATTTATTTTAGACAGGTCTGAATAACTTTAGTTGTGATACAAACATTGGGCTATATGTTTTGATGTTTAATACATTCTAAGGCTGCATGATGGGACTCTAATGATGAAAAAAGTCGCAAGCTTCACACACTTCTTCAGTCTCTCATTCACAATTTGACAAGCACTTGATAATATTTTCACCATGCCTCGAATTTCCCGGCAGCGTTCCCCTTGTGTGGCTGTAATGCCCCCTAAAAAAATCCATGCCTTTTGGGCCAAAGTGGCGGTTGTGCCCTTGAGCTGAATATAATAGGCTAATTATAATTCCCTTCTCCAGGCTGCCGTCCTCCGAAGCACCTCTCACTCACATGGCTCTCTCAGATATAGTCAATGCCTGTCACGTGATCAAATTCCAAGGGGCATGTTGAAGATGTTAGAACTATCCACATTTAGCCTACTTTTCGTCAGCCAACAAGATGAGTAGGCCTAACAAACAGCAAAAGCACTAGCCTATGTCAATCTACTATCCCCCATAGTACAAAAGTTGACATATTATATTGGTCAACTTGTCCTTCTGTGCAATAAATAAATATTCCAACCATACTCTGGGACAGTTGTGGGATGCAATAGATCACAAATTAATACAACCATTCCCATCCCACATTTTTTTTAAAGCAATGAGGCTGATCGTTTAGCTTAAAAAGTTGATAAACTATTAGGCTATTTCTTCACATTATATGCATAGCAATGTGCACAAGGCAGTAGGCTAAAAGCGCAAACGTTCCAAAATGCAATCAATTAGCGGGAAAACACTGTTCTTGAAAGTTACGGGAAATGTGATTATGCATGTAATGCTTTATTATAAAGGTGTATTTTTATGGTGAAAATTATCTTCCCCAAACTCCTTCCACTAGACTCGGGAAACCATGCAGTTTATTAGGCTACAGATTAAATAAATGATGATGAACTTCACAGGGTGGTGAAAGTGCACAGTGATCTTGATGCTCCTTTACAATAAATATTTATTCTGGTGACTCGATGATTGATGCTTGACTGCTGTTTGACAAATACAAATATTCTCACTTTTATCCATAATAATGTAGAGTAGCCTACCTGCACAGTATCTTCAAGCTGTTGGCTGGAGTGCACGTGCCAAGACCAGAGTAGGCACATTTGCTATTTAATGCAACAGTGTTTGTGTCAAAGCTATTGGTGTAGTTGAAAATGGGATGGAAACACATGGAACTTTAGATTATTATTCGGTACATGAAAACTTAGCGAAAAACGACATTTTGTCCGTACTACGTCAACACGCTCTGATTTTATCTGCAACAAGTCCGTTTGGTGGAAACACACCACTGGTGGGAAAATGCTCATATTTTCTTTATGCAGGTTCTAGAATATCCGCATGACAATCGGTTGCTAATTGGATGGAAATTTAGCTACTGATGGCGAATGCGAGCAGTTCCCTTTTGCAACAGTAGCTAGGTTTCCATCCAATTGGTGACAGGTTTTCATGCGAATATTCTAAAATCTGCATAAAAACAATATGGCATTTTCCCACCAAAGATGTTTCAATCATATTTTACAGTTAAATTTCCATGTACCAAATAAAAAATGTACTGGGTTTCCATCACATTTTCAACTCTAATGATGGTTTTGTCACTTACGCTCTAGCCAACAACTCGCAGATACAGTGCGGGTAGGCTATAGACTACATGATGTGATTATTATGGCAAAAGAGCGAGTTATTTATTGGAAAAGATGATCAAGCTCATCACCTTGCATTTTCACCACCCTGTGAAGTTCATTATAACTTATTTCATCAGTAGCATAATAAGCATGCTTTCCAGAGTGGTAGTGGGAGGACCACACACGTAGTAGGAGGACCACACAACATGTCATCGCGTGACTCCAAATTCACTTCTATGGTTATTATATCAGTATTTGCGCATAAAGGTGTTTTCACTGCAATTTGTTGAATAATTAATTATACAGACACAAAAAGATCCCACCGTCCAACGAACAAATGATCTGTCGGAATTCATAAAATGTTACTTACTCGCATAAAAACTGTGGATAGAAACATGGTTAGTAATAATTTTTTTTACACTCCTGGAAAATTCCCAGTCATCTTCTGAACGAGATTGCCAAACAGGTATCATAGCTACTGTTGTGCTATTGATGTGGCCGTGGGCTTTTGATTCTCAGAGTTGAAAGCCAGGAATTCTCTTGACTTTCAACCTAACTGTCTATTTACTACAGTTTAGACATACTGTAGTTATCTCAGTCAGTTTAATAACATGAAACCATCTTGGATTGTGAATGATCAAAGATCTACCCAGCAAACCAGGAACATTCACAGAACATAAGATAAGATTCCCATTAAGTTCTATACTGAACAAATATATAAACGCAACATACAACAATTTCAAAGATTTTACTGAGTTACAGTTCATAGAAGGAAATCAGTCAATTGAAATAAATTCATTCTGCCCTAATTTATGGATATTACATGACTGGGCAGGGGCGCAGCCATGGGCCGGCCTTGGATGGCATAGGCCCACCCACTGGGGAGCTAGGCCCAGCCAATCAGAATGAGTTTTTCCCCACAAAAGGGCTTTATTACATAAATAAATACTCCTCAGCGGTCGTGAGGCCGGTTGGACGTACTGCCAAATTCTCTAAAATGACGTTGAAGTTGACTTATGGTAGAGAGATTTACTTCTCAGGCAACAGCTCTGGTGGACATTCCTGCAGTCAGCATGCCATTTGCACACTCCCTCAAAAAATGTGACATCTGTGGCATTGTGTTGTGTGACAAAATTGCACATTTTAGAGTGGCCTTTTATTGTCCCCAGCACAAGGTGCACCTGTGTAATGCTTTTTAATCAGCATCTTGATATGCCACAACTGTCAGGTGGGTGAATTATATTGGCAAAGGAGATATGCTCACTAACAGGGATCTAAACAAATTTGTGCATGAAATTTGAGGGGAATAAGCTTGTTGTGTGTATGGAACATTTCTGGGATCATTTATTTCAGCACATGAAACATTGTTCAGTATAGTTAGGGTTTTATCTAACATTAGGATGATGACATCCCAAAAACAAAAGTGTTTTTTTGTTTTTGAGAAAATGTTTTAAATGAAATATCCTTAGAATGTTCTCCTTACACAACATCTGTAACAACCACCACAGAACATTCCCAAAATGTTCTCATTAAGTTTCCAGGTAAAGAACAGACAAAATGTCTTCTGAGAACATTCTTGCAACATTAAAAACGTAGTTGTTTCAATGTCAGCGCATGGCTTGTGTCGATGCAGGTAACCTGACAATATACACACTGCACATATTCGCTGCATCCTTCGCCCTCAATTCTATACATAGTGCACTACTTTTGATCAGAGCCCTATCAGAGCCCCCTGGGCAAAATTAGCGCACAATATAGGGAATAGGGTGACAATTGGGATGCGACTATTAGCTGTACTGGAGAAGCGATGAGCGTGATTAATGGTATCCAACAAGGACAGCTCCCAGAAGGAAGGTGGGTTAGAGTACCTGTGCTTATAAGAAGCCCTCAGTATCCCAGGGGTGAGGGCGTGATGGAGGGAGAGATTGGTCGAGTTAGAGGGAAGGAAGGAGAGCGAGGAGACAGATACATGTCGGGGGTTTATGGATTGAATGTAGGCTAACAACGTGAAGTCCCGAAAAAAAAGAAACATTCATGAGGACCTGACTATGATTTAACTAGTTAAAGAAATCCGCTTGATTCAATTCATCTTAGCTTCATTAACATAGGCCTATTCTGTTGTGCAAAATGCTGTATCTGATTATCTGCAAAAAAAGAGCAAAGGCTATGTAAGAGATGATGATTCATAATAAATAGGCTATGTAATTTCATGTAGCCTACTTGTTAGAATCCCAACTGTTATTACAGGTGACCAGTCCCTTGACTTCTTTCGAAAAACCTAGTACCTCCAGAATTGGACGTGTCTATCGTCACTGAAGGGTAGGATTAAGGTTCATTTTCGCCGCGCAAAAATATTGTCTATAGATTAATTTCAATTCAGGAGGATGGCTAATGTAGATTTCGTACAGGTTTGTGAATAATATCGCCCATTCAATAGATGGCAATAGTATTTCGAGTAAATTTAAGATAATTTATGCGCACACCGAAAGAACCCCTATTTCCATAATGTGGAACGCTCCGAGCCTCTGCACCCAGCACGGGTGAGACCAGAGCAGTTTGCGAGACAGACCAGAGCAAGTGGATTGACAGCGAAGCGCTCGACGTCGGATATTTCTGAGGAAACTGTACAGTGTAACTTCACACAAATGGATATTTACGTGGCTTTGTTATCCGTAGTGCTCATTGCGAAACCAGGTAGGTGTCACACGGGGACATATGCAGTTAGTTTTATGTATCATTATCAGCTCTGTCGACAATAGCTTTTTAATGCGCACCCTCTCCTTCTCCATAGCCTAATTCGGACCTTGCGCGCAAGCTTCTAGATCATATTTGTTGTTCGTTTGTCCCTCGTAGATTTTGTATTAATCAATAATTTTGTATCAATTTGCCCCTCATCGATTTTTTATAAATCAATTCTTTTTGTAATTAGTTTTATAGTACAGATAAATAGCATAGTTATCATCCAAATCGTAGGGTATGTTGTTCTGTTATACCACATCTGTAGTTCGCGCAAAAGTCCCTATAGAAATGACAGGTGTTGCACAGGTTGATACAGCAGTCAATTTGTTCCCGCGCAACAATAGGCCTAATATTTGGATTATGTAGACTTTCATTTAAAATGATCTGCCATTATACGGTATCTGATATCTAGTGCCATGCCATTTACGCGTTTTGTCTCTGATGTGATGGCCACTGTACCTTGGTGAAGGTGCTTTGAAATCGCATGGAATCATCCCCATGTTTTTGACTGTGTTGCAGTTCGTTGTATCATGCAGACGCTGAAGTTTGATACTCAAACTCAATCATTAAAGAAGTGCCTTGCTTATGTACGTTATACACATCATATAGGTGGGAGGATGTGTGATAGTAACTGTGCACCCAATGTGTAAAAATGTCTAAAGAATATTTTCCCTCTACAGTTCTCGGCTTTGGAATAGATCCCGATTACCAGATAGATATCATCAATGAACTTGACTTCGCAAATGCAACATATGGAATTACCCAAGTGGCAGGGCTTCACAACAATAGCAAAGCCTTCTTATTTCGAGGTAATGTATACTTTCTTTCTCTATTTGTTTAATACAACCTCTTAAGGATCAAACGCATTTTTTTCAATTTTAGCCTAAAATGACATACCCTAATCTAACTGCCTGTAGCTCAGGACCTGAAGCAAGGATATGCATAATCAAATAAAATGAAATTTTATTTGTCACATACGCCGAATACAACAGGTGTAGACCTTACAGTGAAATGCTTACTTACAAGCCCTTAACCAACAATGCAGTTTTAAGAAAAATAAGTGCTACGTAAAAAATACTAAAATATTGATACAGAGTCAATGTGCGGGGGCACAGGTTAGTCGAGGTAATTGAGGTAATATGTACATCTAGGTAGAGTTAAAGTGACTATGCATAGATAATAAACAGTGAGTAGCAGCAGCGTAAAAGAGGGGGTGTGGGGGGGACAATGCAAATAGTCCGGGTAGCCATTTCAGGAGTCTGTTCAGGAGTCTTATGGCTTGGGGGTAGAAGCTGTTAAGAAGCCTTTTGGACCTAGACTTGGCGCACCGGTACCGCTTGCCGTGCGGTAGCAGAGAGAACAGTCTATGACTAGGGTGGATGGAGTCTTTGACAATTTTTATGGACTTCATCTGGCACCGCCTGGTATAGAGGTCCTGGATGGCAGGAAGCTTGGCCCCAGTGATGTACTGGGCCGTACGCACTACCCTCTGTAGTGCCTTGCAGTCAGAGGCCGAGCAGTTGCTGTCACGGTTCAGACAGACGACAAGAGGACCACAATTGCGTCACACCAGAAAGTTTATTTAAACTTAAGGGAAAAGGGAAGTAGGGAGTGAGTGAAGGCTCCAGGGGTTATCCCGTCCAATGTGCTGGGTCTGTGCCTCCCCCAGTGGGCGCGGATGCGTCCGTGACGCCGGTGGTTGGTGGTCCAGAAGTCCGGGGTCGAAGAGTAGTCAGGAGTCGTAATGGCAGAAAGCAGGTCTGGTTTTCCTGGGGCAGAAGAGTATCCAAGAATCAGGCAGGTCCGGGGTCACAAAACCAGGATGAGCCAGAAGCGCGAGCACACAGGTTCCGGGTGTGAGCTTTGCAGACGATCTGACAAAGGAGAGCTGAAAGACGGGACTTTAAATACTGGGAGAGGTTAGTGGGTAATGCAGCGCAGCTGGCAGAGTAATTAGAGCCGAGCAGAGCAGGGACAGGTGGAGCTCGTTAGGCTGAGTAGAGAGAGAGAGATGAGCAGAGTGGAAGATAGTGGAAACACATTAAGGTGGTAACCCGGTGGAGTGAGAGGGCTCATGACAGAACCCCCCAAGGGACGGCCCCAGAAGTCCCAAGAGCAACACCACGCCGGGCGGGAGGAGGGGAGCCGGAGGAGGGCTAGAACTCCTCCGAACGGTCCGAGCGAACGCCCTCATCCTCGGAGGAAGCCGGAGGGCCGTGGTCGGGAGATGGGACAGGTCCCGAGACAGGATCAGGCACAGGACAGGAAGCCGAGCGGGCAGGACGGTTAGGGATCCCTCTGGGGCGGCCCCTACGGATTGCAGGTTGATCCGGATGCCGTTGGTGGAAGGCGGTGATGAGAGTCCTATCCACAATCCGACTAGCTGGCACCCAGGTCCTTTCCTCAGGTCCATAGCCCTCCCAGTCAATGAGGTACTGGAGACCCCTACCCCTCCGTCTGGACCGAAGCAGGCGGCGGACGGTGTAAACCAGACCACCATCGACGAGCCGTGGAGGAGGAGGACAAGGCGCAGCAGGGACCAGCGGACTCTCATGAATGGGCTTAATCTTAGACACATGGAAAGTGGGGTGCACCCTCATGGAATTAGGCAGTTGGAGCCGGACAGCAGTTGGGCTAATCACTCTTATGATAGGGAATGGGCCAATGAACCGAGGTGCCAACTTCTGCGACTCCACCCTGAGTGGCAGGTTCCTTGACGACAACCACACCCTTTGACCAACATGGTAGGTGGGAGCAGGGATTCTCCGACGGTTGGCCCCGGTAGTGTAGCTGGCAACGGATCTGAGAAGTGTGGCTCGGGCCTGTGACCAGGTGCGGCGACATCGACGGGCAAACGCAAGTGCAGATGGGCAAGTAACCTCCCCTTCCTGACTGGCAAATAGAGGAGGCTGGTATCCATAAACACATTGGAAAGGGGACATACCGATGGCAGAGCAGGTCAGAGAATTGTGTGCGTACTCCACCCATGTCAATTGCTGCGACCAGGAGTGGGGGTTGCGTGAAGTCATGCATCGCAGTGCCTTCTCGAGCTCCTGATTTGCCCGCTCTGACTGCCCATTGGATTGGGGATGGAATCCGGAAGTCAGACTGACTGTGGCTCCCAGCAGGTGACAGAACTCCTTCCAAAAAGCGGAGGAGAATTGTGGACCACGGTCAGAAACTACATCCTTTGGCAGTCCGTGGATCCGGAAGACGTGTTCCAGGACCACCTGGGCGGTCTCCTTGGCGGTTGGGAGCTTGGGGAGGGGAATGAAGTGTGCCATCTTGCTGAATCGGTCAACTATGGTGAGAATGACGGTCTTGCCCCTTGAAGGGGGCAGCCCCGTGACAAAGTCAAGGGCGATGTGAGACCAGGGACGTCTGGGCACAGGCAGGGGCTGCAGCAATCCGGCTGGGGGCTGGCAGGACGACTTGTGTTGGTTGCAGATGGGGCAGGCTTGGACGAATTCCCGTACATCCTTTCTCAGAGCGGGCCACCAGAACCTCTGGGCGAGCAGGTTGTAAGTGCGGGTGGAGCCCGGGTGACAAGCTAGGCGGGAGTCATGTCCCCACTGAACGACCTGGGACCTTAGGTTTTCGGGGACAAAAGGCGGTCAGCTGGGCAAGTGCTGGGACCGGGCTGGTTACGGAGAGCTTCCAGCACCTGTTCCTCAACAGCCCAGGTCAGAGCTGCTACGATGCAGGGACTTGGCAGAATCGACACAGGATCCTTGGAGGGGTTGTCATCCTTCTGGAATTGACGGGAGAGGGCGTCTGGCTTGGTGTTGCGTGATCCAGGCCGGTATGACAGAGTGAAATTAAACCTGGTGAAGAACAGGGCCCAGCGGGACTGCCTGGAGTTCAACCGTTTGGCCGTGCGGATGTACTCCAAGTTCTTATGATCGGTCCAAACGAGAAATGGAATGGTGGACCCCTCCAGCCAGTGACGCCACTCCTCCAAGGCAAGCTTCACAGCCAGCAGCTCTCGGTTCCCTATGTCGTAATTGCACTCAGAGGGGGACAACCGACGTGAGAAAAAGGCACAGGGATGGAGCTTCCTATCCTCCGCAGCCCACTGAGAAATCACAGCACCAACTCCCACATCCGAGGCGTCCACCTCCACAATGAATTGCCGGTCCACGTCAGGCATCTGGAGGATGGGAGCGGAGGTGAACCTTACCTTGAGGGTACTGAAGGCCTTGTCGGCTGCTGGGGTCCAGGTGAAGGGTTGCTTGGTGCTGGTTAGAGCAGTGAGAGGGGCAGCAACGGTACTGTAGTTCCGGATAAACTTTTTATAGAAGTTAGCAAACCCCAGAAACTGTTGCAGCTTCTTTCTGTTCTCCGGAACTGGCCATGACGTGACTGCTGATACTTTGGCAGGATCCATTTGGATACTTCCCTCTGCCACTATGTACCCCAGGAAGGCCACTGTCTTGACGTGAAACTCACATTTCTCTGCCTTGGCGTAGAGGAATTCTCCAGAAGACGATGAAGGACTTGCTGGACATGGCGGGTGTGTTCAGACAGGTTTCTGGAGTAGATTAAGATGTCATCCAGGTAAACGAAGACAAACTTGTTTAACATGTCCCGCAGTACATCATTCACTAGAGCCTGGAACACAGCAGGAGCATTGGTGAGGCCAAAAGGCATAACCAGATACTCGTAGTGGCCTGTTGGTGTATTGAATGCGGTCTTCCATTCATCTCCCTCCCGGATCCGCACTAGGTGGTAAGCGTTTCTGAGATCCAACTTGGTAAAAACAGTGGCTCCCTGGAGCAACTCAAAAGCAGAGGTGAGCAGAGGGAGAGGGTAACGGTTTTTCACTGTGATGTCGTTGAGTCCCCTGTAGTCGATGCAGGGGCGAAGAGATCCGTCCCTCTTCCCCCACAAAGAAGAAGCCAGCACCAGCCGGAGATGAAGATGAACGGATCAATCCTGTGGACAGAGAGTCATTGATGTAGTCCTCCATGGACCTTCTTTCAGGAGCAGACAACGAATAAAGACGGCCCCTTGGAGGGGCTGTTCCAGGGAGGAGGTCGATGGCACAGTCGTACGGTCGGTGAGGGGGCAGAGATGTGGCTCTTGCTTTGTTAAACACTTCTCTGAGACCATGGTAGCATTCTGGGACATGGGAGAGGTCAGGGGCGGAGTTAGTAGGTACTGGCCGAGGGGGTAGTGCGGCAGCAAGCAGGCAGGTTCGGTGGCAGTCCTCTCCCCACTCCCTGATCACCCCGGTCACCCAGTCGAGCTGAGGTTGTGCCGGGCGGAGCCATGGGTAACCCAGGATGAGGGGTTGGCCTGGAGAGGGGAGCAGGTGAAACTGGATAGTTTCTTGATGGTTTCCGGACAGACCCATCAAGACCGGGGCCGTGACATGAGTGACCGATCCGAGTAAGTGTCCGTCCAGTGCCCGGGCAGGAATAGGAGGTGTCAAACGGAGGTTCTCCAGTCCCAGTTGGCGTGCCAGCTTGATGTCCATTATGTTGGCTTCGGCGCCAGAATCCACCAGAGCAGCCAGGGTGTGAGTAGAGTCAGAGAGGCGGAGGTGAACTTGCAGCAAGGGTTTGCGGTCGGAGGACTGGATGGTCATAGAGCTCAACCGGACTCCCCCCTATGCCCGGTGAGCTTCGGCTTTTAAAGGGCAGGTTACCACACGATGTCCATCACCTCCACAATAGAGGCAGAGGTTTGAGGTGAAGCGGCGCTGGCGCTCTGCAGGAGTGAGAGAGGCTCGCCCAATCTCCATAGGCTCAGACTGATCAAGCTGACTTGGGTGAGTGGCAGTAGCTGACAGGAGCCCAGTCGGATCTCTCCGAATGCCGGTAGTTGGTGGACCTTGGCGCCCCCTCTCACGACGACGGGTCTGTATCCTTCTGTCGATCCGGACAGTCAGTGCGATGGCTTCATCAAGAGTGGAAGGCAGTTCATGGGAGACCAACTCGTCCCTTGATATAGTCAGCCAAGCTATGGAAGAACGCGTCCACCAACGATGGTGTGTTCCAAGAACTTCGTCTTGCCAGGGTTCGGAAGTCGATGGAATGGTCTGCGACTGTACGTCTGCCTTGTCGAATACTGAACAGTTCACGAGACGCCTCTGCGGTTGGTGAATCCAGGTCAAACACCTTCAGCATCTCCTCAGCAAACAGGTCGAAGGTTGCACATGCGGGGGTTTGACGTTCGAACTCTGCTGTTCCCCAGAGTCGAGCTCGGCCCGTCAGGTGAGTGATGGCATACCCGACCCTAGCCCCCTCCGTGGCGAAGGTCCTTGGCTGCAAGGAGAACTGAAGTCGGCAGCTAGTCAGGAATGGCCGGACCTGGGTAGACTCGCCGTTGAACCGCTCGGGGTTTCCAATCTTGGGTTCCGGGGCAGCGGCTGAAATGACCGGGGCAGGTAACTCGGAGGCAGGGCTGGTGGGCAGACTGGCTGGGGTAAGGTTGGTGAGGAGTTGGATGATCCTGGCGAGTTGTTGTTGCTGCTGCTGGGACTGCTGCTGGTGCTGCTGGAACTGCTGATGCTGTTGGTAGCCGACCTGAAGCAGAGAGGTGATGTCGCCGCTCATGCGGCCTAGCTCTCTCTCAGTGTGTTCCAGGCGTAGCATGGCGGTGGGTTGCTCAGGTTCTTCGGTTTCCATGTCGGGGGAAGTGTGCGCTGAGTCCATGATGGTCAGATCGTACTGTCACGGTTCAGACAGACGACAAGAGGACCACAATTGCGTCACACCAGAAAGTTTATTTAAACTTAAGGGAAAAGGGAAGTAGGGAGTGAGTGAAGGCTCCAGGGGTTATCCCGTCCAATGTGCTGGGTCTGTGCCTCCCCCCAGTGGCAGCGATGCGTCCGATGACGCCGGTGGTTGGTGGTCCAGAAGTCCGGGGTCGAAGAGTAGTCAGGAGTCGTAATGGCAGAAAGCAGGTCTGGTTTTCCTGGGGCAGAAGAGTATCCAAGAATCAGGCAGGTCCGGGGTCACAAAACCAGGATGAGCCAGAAGCGCGAGCACACAGGTTCCGGGTGTGAGCTTTGCAGACGATCTGACAAAGGAGAGCTGAAAGACGGGACTTTAAATACTGGGAGAGGTTAGTGGGTAATGCAGCGCAGCTGGCAGAGTAATTAGAGCCGAGCAGAGCAGGGACAGGTGGAGCTCGTTAGGCTGAGTAGAGAGAGAGAGATGAGCAGAGTGGAAGATAGTGGAAACACATTAAGGTGGTAACCCGGTGGAGTGAGAGGGCTCATGACAGTTGCCATACCAGGCAGTGATGCAACCAGTCAGGATGCTCTTGATTGCGCAGCTGTATAACTTTTTGAGGATCTGAGGACACATGCCAAATCTTTTCAGTCTCCTGAGGGGGAATAGGCTTTGTCGTGCCCTTTTCACGACTGTCTTGGTGTGGAGTAAAGGTGGTCTAGAGTTTTTTTTTCCTCTGGTTGCACATTTAACATGCTGGTAGAAATTAGGTAAAACTGATTTAAGTTTCCCTGCATTAAAGTCCCGGGCCACTAGGCGCGCCGCCTCTGGATGAATGTTTTCCTGTTTGCGTATGGCCTTATACAGCCCATTGAGTGTGCCAGCAATGGTTTGTGGTGGTAAATAGACAGCTACGAAAAATATAGATGAAAACCCTCTTGGTAAATAGTGTGGTCTACAGCTTATCATGAGATACTCTACCTCAGGCAAGCAAAACCTTGAGACTTCCTTAATATTAGATTTTGTGCACCAGTTGTTGTTTACAAATATTCACAGACCGCCACCCCTTGTCTTACAGGAGGCAGCTGTTCTATCTTGCCGATGCACGTATATCCCGCCAGCTGTATGTTATCCATGTCGTCGTTCAGCGTCAACTCTGTGAAACATAAGATATTACCGTTTTGAATGTCCCATTGTTAGGATATCCGTGATCGTAGTTCTTCTATTTTGTTATCCAATGATTGTATGTTGGCTAATAGGACTGATGGTAGAAGCAGATTACCCACTCGCCATCAGATCCTTACAAGGCACCCCGACCTACGTCCCCAATATCTCTGTCTCTTTCTCATGCGAATGACGGGGATTTGGGCCTTGTCGGTGTCTGAAGAAAATCCTTCACGTCCGACTATTTAAAGAAAAAATCTTCGTGCAGTATATGGTGAGTAATCGCTTTCCTGATATCCAAAAGCTATTTTCGGTCATAAGAGACGGTGGCAGCAACAGTGGCAGAAACTTTATATACAAAATAAGTTACAAATAATGCGGAAAAACACACACAATAGCACAATTGGTTAGGAGCCCGTAAAACGGCATCCATCTCCTCCGGCGCAATTCTTGATACCATTTGAAAGGAAACACTTTGAAGTTTGTGGAAATGTGAAATTAATGTAGGAGAATATAACACATGCGATTTCTATTTTAGTTTTTGTTACATCAGCTTTGAAATGCAAGAGAGAGGCCAGACAGTGATGTAGGAATCTAGGTGTAATTTAGATGACGGCAGCAATGTGTGTGCAAAGTTTCAGACTAATCCAGTGAAGGATTACATCACCACACAATATTTTGTATCAAGTCTGCCAGGAGTTTTCCCAAATGTTCCGAATTGGTCAATTTATACATTTTCAAGTACATAACTATAGAGAACATACAAAAATGCTATGGTAATAAAAATGTTAAGTTTACACACTCCCAGGAATGTCATACATGATGGATCATTAGCTTATACACTAACTTTCACACATCTAGTTGGCGGGCGGAGTGTGGAGCCAGAGATGTATCAAACCGGTTGCCGTGACAAAAGTGTTTTGTTGTTGTGCACTATCCTCAGACAATAGCATGGCATTTTTTTGTTGCATTAATAGCTTCTGTAAATTGGACACTGCAGTTAGATTAACAACAATTTAAGCTTTCTGCCCATATAAGACATGTCTATGTACCGGAAAGTTGGCTGTTATTTAAAACACCATTCTAGTCACATAGGGACACCGATCCTGTAGAGGTTAATTGATTGATAGATCATTGTTTATTTATCAGTAAATTGCAGAAATGTGTTTTATTTTGAGGTGGAATCCTGAGAACGTTGGGTAAACTAATTTAATTTGTAAGATGTAGGTTGCCCAAGCTCGGACTCATGGTTGTAAGATTATCCAGAATATTTTAGGTAAAATGTTGGTAACAGATGGTGAACTAATCATCATCCTCATCATTACATCACCAATGTATTGTAACGATTCTTGCTATATGAGCCATGTTACAATTCCTACCAAGTGGGTAAACTCTATTGGCGCGATGCGTAGGGTGCTTGCCTTTCATGGCAGCGTCCCGGGTTCGCTTCCCTGCCCTGCCGTTTGCTACACTGGTGTCAGAGGTGGGATGGCGGCCGTGAGGCCATCGTAACGCACAGACTGATTCTACTGCTTGCACCTGATGGGGAATAGAGTTCCATGTAGCCATGGCTTTACGTAGTACTGTGCGCCTCCCATAGTCTGTTCTTGATTTGGGGATTGTGAAGAGACCTCTGGTGGCATGTCTTTTGGGGTATGCATGGGTGTCCGAGCTGTGCGCTAGTACTTTAAACAGACAGCTCGGTGCATTCAGCTTGTCAACAAAATTAGGGCCTGTAGGACATGACATGCTGATAGTGTTGTTCAGAAGGCAGAGCAGCGCTTTATTACGGACAGACATCTCCCCATTTTAGCTACTGCTGTATCAACATGTTTTGACCATGACAGTTTACAATCCAGGGTTACTCCAAGCAGTTTAGTCACCTCAACTTGTTGAATTTCTACATTATTCATTACAAGATTAAGTTGAGGTTTAGGGTTTAGTGAATGATTTGTCCCAAATATAATGCAACATTTTTTCCAAAGGTTTACTAAGGGCTAGTAACAGGCTGATTGGTCGGCCATTTGAGCCAGTAAAGGGGGCTTTACTATTATTGGGTAGTGGAATGACTTTTGCTTCCCTCCAGGCCTGAGGGCACACACTTTCTAGTATGCTTAGATTGAAGATATTGCAAATAGGAGTGGCAATATTGTCCGCTATTATCCTCAGTAATTTTTCATCCAAGTTGTCAGACCCCGGTGGCTTGTAATTGTTGATAGACAACAATAATTTTTTCACCTCATCCACGCTCACTTTACGGAATTCAAACTTACAATGCTTTCATCATTTGGTCGGATATACTTGGACGTGTAGTGTCGGTGTTTGTTGCTGGCATGTCATGCCTAAGTTTGCTAATCTTGTCAATGAAAAAATAATTAAAGTAGTTGGCAATATCAGTGGGTTTTGTGACAAATGAGCCATTTGATTCAATAAATGATGGAGCTGAGTTTGCATTTCTGCCCAGAATTTAAGTTGCTCCAACACTTTTTATATAATTTAACTTCATAGTATAGTTTCTTCTTCTTTTTATTCAGTTTAGTCACATGATTTCTCAATTTGCAGTACATTTGCCAATCTGTTGTGCAGCCAAACTTATTTGCCATTCCTTTCGCCTCATCCCTCTCAACCATGCAATTTTTCAATTCCTCATCAATCCAGAGGGATTGAACCGTTTTTACAGTCATTTTCATAATGGGTGCATGCTTATTAGTAACTGGAAAAAGCAATTTCATAAATGTATTGTCACGCCCTGGCTCTGGGGACTCTTTAATGTTGAGCCAGGGTGTTAGTTTCTATGTTATAGTTTCTATGTGTTTATTCTAGATCGTTTAGTTCTATGTTGGCCAGGGTGGTTCCCGATCAGAGGCAGCTGTTGCTCGTTGTCTCTGATTGGGAACCATACTTAGGCAGCCTGTTTGGCACAGTTAATTGTGGGATCTTGATCCGTAAGGTTTGTGTTTAACCCTAGGACTTCACGTATCGTTTATAGTTTAGTTGGTGTGTGTACTCATTAAAATAATGTACGCTTATCACGCTGCGCCTTGGTCCGCTTCATCATGTGTCAACGAGCGTGACAGAAGATCCCACCAAAGAAGGACCAAGCAGCATGTTCAGGAGCAAACGCCGGGTAAGGAACTGGAGAAGTTGGCGATGTCCCAGGTGGGCGAATGGTGGTCGTGGGAGGACATGTTCGCGGGCAGAGGGCCATGGGCTAAAGTTAAGGCCCTGGCGAGAGAGGAGGTTCGGCGCCAACCGTGCCGTCGTCGGACAGGCGAGAGGCAACCCCAAGTAATTTTTTTGGGGGGGCACACGGCATGGACGACGGGGATGCTGGAGGCAGCTACAGGAAGTATCGGCGGATTAGGAGGCCACCAGGTTTGGGGGGCTGGAAGGGAGGTTGGCGGAGCCTAGAGGTAGAGCAGAGCCAACTCCCCGTACTCAGGCTAGGCAGCGTGAGACTGGGCAGGTTCCGAGGTATGCGGAGCTGCGTACTGTGCCGCGAGTGGTCCGGCACAGTCCTGTACGTCCTGTGCTAGCACCACGCATGTATCGTGCTAAGGTGGGCATGCAGCCAGGACGGAGTGTGCCGGCTCAACGCTCGTGGCCTCCAGTACCCCTCCTCGGTCCCGGATATCCTGCGCCAGAGCCACGTGCTGTAGTGCCAGTACGAGTGCACAGCCCTGTACGTCATGTGCTGATGCCTCACACAGAGTGTGTAGTAATCTGCATTCAGCCAGGACGGGTTGTGTCAGCTCTTCGCTCCAGACCTCCAGTCCGTCTCCACAGCCCGGTCCGGCCCGTTCCTTCTCCCCGCACCAAGCCAGTGGTGCGCGTCGTCAGCCCGGTCCGGCCCGTTCCTGCTCCCCGCACCAAGCCAGTGGTGCGCGTCGCCAGCCCGGTCCGGCCTGTTCCTGCTCCCCGCACCAAGCCAGTGGTGCGCGTCGCCAGCCCGGCCCGGCCTGTTCCTGCTCCCCGCACCAAGCCTGTGGTGCGCGTCGCCAGCCCGGCCCGGCCCGTTCTTGCTCCCCGCACCAAGCCAATGGTGTGCGTCGCCAGCCCGGTCCGGCCTGTTCCTGCTCCCCGCACCAAGCCTGTGGTGCGCGTCGCCAGCCCGGCCCGGCCCGGCCCGTTCCTGCTCCCCGCACTAAGCCAGTGGTGCGCGTCGTCAGCCCGGTCCGGCCCGTTCCTGCTCCCCGCACCAAGCCAATGGTGCGCGTCGCCAGCCCGGTCCGGCCTGTTCCTGCTCCCCGCACCAAGCCAATGGTGCGCGTCGCCAGCCCGGTCCGGCCTGTCCTTGCTCCCCGCACCAAGCCAGTGGTGCGCGTCGTCAGTCCGGCACAGCCCGTACCTGTTCCACCGGTGCCTGGTCAGGTACCGGTCAGCTGCTCCACACCGGAGCCTGAGCAATCCGCTCCACCGGTGTCCAGTCTAGCTCCGGCCAGCGGGGCCAGACTAGACCAGGGGCGCTACGGGGGGGTAGCGAGAGAGTGGTGGTTACGCCCGGAGCCGGATCCGCCTCCGAGGCGGAATGCCCACCCGGCCCCTCCCCTGTTGGGTTTAGTTGGCGCGGTCGCAGTCCGCGCCTTTGGGGGGGGGGGTACTGTCACGCCCTGGCTTTGGGGACTCTTTAATGTTGAGCCAGGGTGTTAGTTTCTATGTTATAGTTTCTATGTGTTTATTCTAGATCGTTAGTTCTATGTTGGCCAGGGTGGTTCCCGATCAGAGGCAGCTGTTGCTCGTTGTCTCTGATTGGGAACCATACTTAGGCAGCCTGTTTGGCACAGTTAATTGTGGGATCTTGATCCGTAAGGTTTGTGTTTAACCCTAGGACTTCACGTATCGTTTATAGTTTAGTTGGTGTGTGTACTCATTAAAAGAATGTACGCTTATCACGCTGCACCTTGGTCCGCTTCATCATGTGTCAACGATCGTGACATGTATCAAGTGCAGCGTCTGGTTGCTCCTCATTACACACCACAGACCAACAAATATTATTTACATCATCAACATAGGAATCACTACAAAACTTATTGTATGACCTCTCATACACTATATTAGGCCCAGCCTTTGAAACTTTGGTTTTCCTAGATATGGCTACGATATTGTGATCACTACATCCAATGGATTTCGATGCTGCTTTAAAACACATTTCTGCAGCATTAGTATAGATGTGATCAATACATGTTGATGGTTGAATTTCTGTGCTGTTTGTAACTACCCTGGTAGGTTTGCTGATAACCTGAAGCAGGTTGCAGGCACTGGTTACAGTTTGAAGCTTTTTCTTGCGTGGGCAGCTTGATGAAAGCCATTCAATATTTAAATCACCCAGAAAATATACCTCTCTGTTGATATCACATACATTATCAAGCATTTCACACATACAGTATTATCCAGATACTGACTGTTAGCACTTGGTGGTCTGTAGCAGCTTCCCACAAGAATGGGCTTTAGGTGAGGCAGATGAACCAGTAGCCATATTACTTCAACAATATTTAACATGAGAGACTCTATAAGCTTTACAGGAATGTAGATGTTATAACCATGTATTGCTACCACTGTATCATCAAAGGTATTACCTAAGTGAGTTTCAGAGATAGTCAGAATATGAATGTCATCTGTTACTAGCAAGTCATTGATTTCATGAACTTTGTTTCTTAGACTGCATATATGGGCTATTTTTAGCACTTTTCTGGGATGCTTATCAGAAGTAGACATGCTCATGTTATTTATGTTTGAGCTGATAGTGCAGGGTGAGCTGCACATGGTGGACTTCCTACTAGGGCACACCGCCTCAGTGCTATGAGTATAACTCTGGTTCATAAGCACATTATTACTGCATACAATAGCTGTAGGATCAACAGAGGCATTCAGGACATTTAGAAGGACATAAATTAAGTTACTTACATTGTGTCTGCCAACGCCCCTGGGATAATGTACATTTGCTACAGCATTATGACAACTCAGCGACACAATGGTAGGGATTAACTGAGCTGGTCTTGGGTCATTGATAAATCATTGTCATAATGCAGCCTTGAAATGCGTGGACAGAGTCCAAGAGCCATGATTATTTGGATGGACTCAAAGTTATCTATAAAAGTGATACCAACAGAGCTACAGTAATCTTTTAGCCAGGTTTGTAATGCCAGTAGCCGCTGAATCTTTCACACCCGCTGCGCAATGATGGTACTGGACCTGAAATAATTGGCTGCCTTTTGGAATCTTTCAGTGCTAGAATCAGCTCTTTAAAATCAATTTTCAGAAGTTCCGAGCTAGCCCTCCTAAAGTCGTTTGACTCCACATGGACTACGACAGCGTCAGCTCCCGGTATCTGTTGTAGAACGGTCAAAAGCAGCCTTGTAATGTCCTGTACTCGTGCTCCAGGATAGCACAGGGTTTTTCCCCGGGAAGCAAGATATTTCTAACCATAGAACTGCCAATGACGACAGTTGGTGCAATGGCTGAGGAAGTCCAGCCATTCTTTCGCCTCCAGTGATTTGGCAAACCCCTTGAGGACCGAAGGGCGGTGGGGTCCGATGGACCCGAGCCGGCTGTAGTATCCATTGTGGATGATGAACGTGCCGGAGTCTCAGACAGCCTTGCAGTCTGATGATGGTCAGAGCTCTGTGGATCTGAATCCGGGGTAGAAGCCACCGGAGACAGAGACAGAATAGAGGATGAAGGAGCAGGTACCTCTGGATCTGATGTTGAATCGGAAGCCCCCAGGGAAGAAGGCGCCAGAACCTCTGGATCCAGGGCGGCGAAGCTGTTTCTGGTCTGTGTCCGGTCCGGGCTTAACATCTCCAAGGAGGCCCCCATTGCCAGAGGACGCTGTTTTCGACTTCCACGGCGAGTAACATATCTCCATGACTAGTTGGTAGGATCAAGAACAGGAACATCCACCAAGTAATCCAGGAGCATCCCACTAGCTCCATTCTCCAGGGAAGGGGGAGACCCCTTTGGGGAGGGATCACTGCAGAGTACCGGCCAGTCGGCTGTGGAGAGCCAACACGGTGGCGACAATTCCACCAGGCCTAAGCGGCATCCAGCTACTGGGGTAGAAGAGAAAGAAAAAGTAGGTGGGTGTGGATTCCCCAGTAGCTTGTGTAGGTTCACTACTTGTTTGCTAAGAGTAGCCACTTCACCCCTGTAGTCCTCTGCAAGCAAACAGTTCCTACATTGAAATTCTGGGCAGTCCACATTGTCCCAGAATAAAGCAAAATAAACACAGCTCCTGCAGAGTTGAAAATGTATGTTAGCGTCCTCAATTTGAGGCTCCAGGCTAGCTAAGCCAGCCGGTCCTTTGTGTCTTTCCTCCGTGTCCGAGAGAGAACCACACCGCTATCAAAAACGTCAGGCAAAGATAAGCCTACACCAATCACATAATTAATTTGATTTTTGGGGGGATTTTTGTATTGTAACTCAGGCTAGTATAACACGTTTTGTCAACAACAGTGGCGAACTGGGAGTGATCACTCCAGCGACCCGGGTGCGCTTCCCTGCCCTGCCGTTTGCTACATTTATTACTATTAGTAGTAGAGATAGTAATATTATCAGTAGCAGTAGTAGAAGTAGTAGTAGAATATTAGTAATTGGGGTAGTAGTGGTAATAATGGTAATAGTATACTACAGTTGTAGTCGGAAGTTTACATACAGTGGGGAAAAAAAATACAGTGGGGGAAAAAAGTATTTAGTCAGCCACCAATTGTGCAAGTTCTCCCACTTAAAAAGATGAGAGATGCCTGTAATTTTCATCATAGGTACACGTCAACTATGACAGACAAATTGAGAAAAAAAAATCCAGAAAATCACATTGTAGGATTTTTAATGAATTTATTTGCAAATTATGGTGGAAAATAAGTATTTGGTCACCTACAAACAAGCAAGATTTCTGGCTCTCACAGACCTGTAACTTATTCTTTAAGAGGCTCCTCTGTCCTCCACTCGTTACCTGTATTAATGGCACCTGTTTGAACACCTGTCCACAACCTCAAACAGTCACACTCCAAACTCCACTATGGCCAAGACCAAAGAGCTGTCAAAGGACACCAGAAACAAAATTGTAGACCTGCACCAGGCTGGGAAGACTGAATCTGCAATAGGTAAGTAGCTTGGTTTGAAGAAATAAACTGTGGGAGCAATTATTAGGAAATGGAAGACATACAAGACTAATGATAATCTCCCTCCACGCAAGATCTCACCCCGTGGGGTCAAAATGATCACAAGAACGGTGAGCAAAAATCCCAGAACCACACGGGGGGACCTAGTGAATGACCTGCAGAGAGCTGGGACCAAAGTAACAAAGCCTACCATCAGTAACACACTACGCCGCCAGGGACTCAAATCCTGCAGTGCCAGACGTGTCCCCCTGCTTAAGCCAGTACATGTCCAGGCCCGTCTGACGTTTGCTAGAGTGCATTTTGATGATCCAGAAGAGGATTGGTAGAATGTCATATGGTCAGATGAAACCAAAATATTACTTTTTGGTAAAAACTCAACTCGTCGTGTTTGGAGGACAAAGAATGCTGAGTTGCATCCAAAGAACACCATACCTACTGTGAAGCATGGGGGTGGAAACATCATGCTTTGGGGCTGTTTTTCTGCAAAGGGACCAGGACGACTGATCCGTGTAAAGGAAAGAATGAATGGGGCCATGTATCGTGAGATTTTGAGTGAAAACCTCCTTCCATCAGCAAGGGCATTGAAGATGAAACGTGGCTGGGTCTTTCAGCATGACAATGATCCCAAACACACCGCCCGGGCAACGAAGGAGTGGCTTCGTAAGAAGCATTTCAAGGTCCTGGAGTGGCCTAGCCAGTCTCCAGATCTCAACCCCATAGAAAATCTTTGGAGGGAGTTGAAAGTCCATGTTGCCCAGCGACAGCCCCAAAACATCACTGATCTAGAGGAGATCTGCATGGAGGAATGGGCCAAAATACCAGCAACAGTGTGTGAAAACCTTGTGAAGACTTACAGAAAACGTTTGACCTGTGTCATTGCCAACAAAGGGTATATAACAAAGTATTGAGAAACTTTTGTTATTGACCAAATACTTATTTTCCACCATAATTTGCAAATAAATTCATAAAAAATCCTACAATGTGTTTTTCTGGAGAAAAAAAAATCTCATTTTGTTTGTCATAGTTGACGTGTACCTATGATGAAAATTACAGGCCTCTCTCATCTTTTTAAGTGGGAGAACTTGCACAATTGGTGGCTGACTACATACTTTTTTTCCCCCACTGTACACCTTAGCCAAATACATTTAAACTCAGTTTTTTCACAATTCCTGACATTTAATCCTAGTAAAAATTCCCTGTCCTAGGTCAGTTAAGATCACCACTTTTATTTTAAGAATGTGAAATGTCAGTATGAAAAAAATAATTGCACTCACTAACTGTAAGTCGCTCTGGATAAAAGCGTTTGCTAAATGACTGAAATGTAATGTCAGAATAATAGTAGAGAGAATTATTTATTTCAGCTTTTATTTTTTTCATCACATTCCCACATTTTGGCCTAGTCCTCCTGACACAGCTGGTGTAACGGAGTCAGGTTTGTAGGCATCCTTGCTCGCACACGCCTTTCAGTTCTGCCCACAAATTGTATATAGGATTGAGGTCAGGGCTTTGTGATGGCCACTCCAATACCTTGACTTTGTTGTCCTTAAGCCATTTTGCCACAACTTTGGAAGTATGCTTTGGGTCATTGTCTATTTGGAACACCCATTTACGACCATGCTTTAACTTCCTGACTGATGTGATGTCTTGAGATGTTGCTTCAATATATCCAAATACTTTTCCTTCCTCATGATGCCATTTTTTGTGGAGTGCACCAGTCCCTCCTGCAGCAAAGCACACCCACAGCATGATGCTGCCACCCCTGTGCTTCACAGTTGGGATTTTGTTCTTCAGCTTGCAAGCAACCACCTTTTTCCTCCAATCATAACGATGGTCATTATGGCCAAACAGTTCTATTTTTGTTTCCTCAGACCAGAGGACATTTCTCCAAAAAGTAAGATCTTTGTCCCCATGTGCAGTTGCAAACCGTAGTCTGGCTTTTTTTATGGCGGTTTTGGAGCAGTGGCTTCTTCCTTGCTGAGTGGCCGTTCAGGTTATGTCGATATAGAACTCATTTTACTGTGGATATACATACTTTTGTACCTGTTTCCTCCAACATCTTCACAAGGTCCTTTGCTGTTGTTCTGGGATTGATTTGTACTTTTCGCACCAAAGTACGTTCATCTCTAGGAGACAGAACGTGTCTCCTTCCTGAGCGGTTTGACGGCTGCGTGGTCCCATGGTGTTTATACTTGCATACTATTGTTTATACAGATGAACGTGGTACCTTCAGGCGTTTGGAAATTGCTCCCAAGGATGAACCAGACTTGTGGAGGTCTACAAAAATTTTTTTCGGCTGATGTCTTGATGTCTTGGCAGATTTTTTTTTTCTCCCATGATGTCAAGCAAAGAGGCGCTGAGTTTGAAGGTAGGCCTTGAAATACATCCACAGGTACACCTCCAATTGACTCAAATTATGTCAATTAGCCTATCAGAAGCTTTTAAAGCCATGACATAATTTTCTGGAATTTTCCAAGCTGTTTAAAGGCACAGTCAACTTAGTGTATGTAAACTTCTGACCCACTGGAATTTTGATACAGTGAATTATAAGTGAACAATTGTTGGAAAAATTACTTGTGTCATGCAAAAAGTAGATGTCCTAACCTTTCTTTATTTTTACTATTTTTACTATTTTCTACATTTCCCGTGTAGCTCCGTTGGTAGAACATGGCGCTTGTGGGTTCAATTCCCACGGGGGGCCAGTATGAAAAATGTATGCACTCACTAACTGTAAGTCACTCTGGATAAGAGCGTCTGCTAAATGACTAAAATATAAATCTATGAAGTAACACATATGGAATCATGTAGTAACCAAAAAAAGTGTTAAACAAATCAAAATATATTTGAGATTCTTCAAATAGCCACCCTTTGCCTTGATGACAGCTTTGCACACTCTTGACATTCACTCAACCAGCTTCATGAGATAGTCACCTGGAATGAATTTCAATTAACATGTGTTCCATCTTAAAAGTTAATTTGTGGAATTTCTTTCCTTCTTAATGTGTTTGAGCCAATCATTTGTGTTGTGACAAGGAAGGAGGGTATACAGAAGATAGCATTATTTGGTAAAAGACCAAGTCCATATTATGGCAAGAACAGCTCAAATAAGCAAAGAGAAATGACAGTCCATCATTACCTTAAGACATGAAGGTCAGTCAATACGGAACATTTCAAGAACTTTGAACGTTTCTTCAAGTGCAGTCACAAAAATCATCAAGCGCTATGATGAAACTGGCTCTCATGAGGACCACCACAGGAAAGGAAGACCCAGAGTTACCTCTCCTGCAGAGGATAAGTTAATTAGAGTTACCAGCCCCAGAAATTGCAGCCCAAATAAATGCTTCACAGAGTTCAAGTCACAGACACATCTCAACATCAACTGTTCAGAGGGGACTGTGTGAATCAGGCCTTCACGGTCTAATTGCAGCAAAGAAACCACTACTAAAGGACACCAATAATAAGAAGAGACCTGCTTGGGCCAAGAAACACAAGCAATGGACATTAGACTGGTGGAAATGTGTCATTTGGTCTGGAGTCCAAATTTGAGATTTTTGTTCCAACCGCCATGTCTTTGTGAGATGCGGTGTGGGGGAATGGATGATCTCCGCATATGTAGTTCCCACCGTAAAGCATGGAGGAGGAGGTGTTATGGTGTGGGGGTGCTTTGCTGGTGACACTGTCAGTGATTTATTTAGAATTCAAGGTACACTTAACCAGCATGGCTACCACAGTATTCTGCAGCGATACGCTATCCCATCTGGTTTGGGCTTAGTGGGACAATCATTTGTTTTTCAACAGGACAATGATCCAACACACCTCCAGGCTGTGTAAGGGATATTTTATTAAGAAGGAGAGTGATGGAGTGCTGCATCAGATGACCTGGCCTCCACAATCCCCCGACCTCAACCCAATTGAGATAGTTTGGGATGAGTCGGACGGCAGAGTGAAGGAAAAGCAGCCAACAAGTGCTCAGCATATGTGGGAACTCCTTCAAGACTGTTGGAAAAGCATTCCAGGTGAAGCTGGTTGAGAGAATGTAAAGTGTGCAAAGCTGTCATCAAGGCAAAGGGTGGCTATTTGAAGAATCTCAAATATAAAATATATTTTGTTTAACACTTTTTTTGGTTACTACATGACTTAATATGTGTTATTTCATAGTTTTGATGTCTTCACTATTATTCTACAATTTAGAAAATAGTAAAAACAAAGAAAAACCCTGGAATTAGTGAGTGTTTCCAAACTTTTGACTGGTACTGTATATATATGTGTGTTTTAGGTGTTTTAACACTTTATTCAGACAGTAAGGAAATGACCTAATTTCATTACTGTCTGAATAAAGTGTTAAAACTCCCAAAAAAATACTGGATACCAGGGTTCAATAAGGGTGGACGCAGGGAGTGAACCCTGGTCTCCGGTGGTGAGTTGTGACTGTGCCAAGGACTATTACCATGACACCTTGGCTCTGCACCTGTATGTGTTTACTGCTAACCCAACTCTTAATATGATTGTCGTTACACTACATGGATGGCATGACAATGAAAGTCTGAGAGGAGTTGGCTGAAGCTCAAAGAAATCTGTGGCCACGTACTCGACTAGTGCAATACTGTGACAGCAATGCACAAATTGTTCATTTGGAATTAGCGTGCTGCCTGAACAACTTGTGGGTGGCTGGTGGGTTTAATGGATGACATGGAAATTGAAGAGTAATAATGGACTCCAAATTGGCAGAGTTTGAATTATTGTCCGGTGTCTGTGGGGAAGGCCCACTCTCTCACTCTCTAGTTGTGCTATTTTAAAGTGTAGCAATTAGAATAATTTACTGTTATGCAACAGAGGCATCTGCACTACAAAGCCTGAATGCACTTATCTGAGAATTAATAGGGAGATCTACAATTTATTTTTCATTTCTGAAGTTGATTGCTCAATCATCAAGTGAAGTATAGATAGTAGGTGTGAGGGGATATCCTGAGTGACTCTGTGTGTATTATGTAATTGCGAAGACTAATTTAGTCCCAAAAATATAAAGACGTTTACTGCTGGAGTAGCATGATAGGAATACACTGTTTGATGTCTGAAATTCTGCTGATGTGTACATTCAGTGGCCAGTTTATTAGGCCTCCTGGGCTTTTGACGCACGACAGTGTCTATGGTTTACAGAGAATGGTGTAACAAAGAAAAAACATCCAGTCAGCGGCAGTCCTGTGGGCGAAAACAGCTTGTTGATGAGAGAGGTCAAAGGAGAATGGAAAGAATTGTGCAAGCTAACAGGCGGGCCACAAACAGCCAAATAACGGTGCAGTACAACAGTGGTGTGCAGAACAGCATGTCGTCATGGATAGACTATTGCAGCAGACGACCACAATGGGTTCCTCTCCTATCAGCTAAACATAAGAAGAAGTGGCTCCAGTGGGCACGCGATCAGCAACACATCAACATATTGCCTGGTCCGACAAATCCCTGTTCCTATTGCGTCATGCTGATCAGAGTCAGGATTTGGGGTAAGCAGCATGAGTCCATTGCCCGATCCTGCCTGGTGTGCAAAGAACAGAGTGCAAAGAACGTTGCATGACCCTGGACAACACCCTGTCGTTCTCTGCAAACATCAAAGCAGTGGCTCGCTCTTGCAGGTTCATGCTCTACAACATTCGTAGAGTTCGACCCTACCTCACACAGGAAGCGGCGCAGGTACTAATACAGGCACTTGTTCTCTCCCGTCTGGACTACTGCAACACGCTGTTGGCTGGGCTCCCCGCTTGTGCCATCAAACTCCTAGAACTTATCCAAAATGCTGCAGCCCGCCTGGTTTTCAACCTTCCCAAGATCTCTCATGTCATCCCGCTACTCTGCACTCTCCACTGGCTTCCAGTCGATGCTAGCATCCACTACAAAACCATGGTGCTTACCAGGGAACAGCAACAGGAACAGCCCTTCCCTACCTTCAGGCTATGCTCGAACCCTACACCCCAACCCGAGCACTCCGTTCTGCCACCTCTGGTCTCTTGGCCCTCCTACCGCTACGGGAGGGCAGCTCCCGCTCAGCCCAGTCTAAGCTCTTCTCTGTCTTGGCACCTCAAAGGTGGAACCAGCTTCCTCCTGAAACTAGGAATAGCAGAGTCCCTGCCCATCTTCTGAAAACGTCTGAAACCCTACCTTATATAATCCTCCTCTTTTTCCTTAACCAGCACTTGCACTTGACGCCCCCCACTTCGAACTCTACTGATAGCTACGTTGAGGAAAAATGTACTTTCTATGTCTGTGATATGTGGTTGAATGAACTAACTGTAAGTCGTAAGGGGAAGCAGCCTAGGGTTCAGGGCCAGATCAGGGGATCCAGTCTCTCTCATTATGGCTGCTACTGCACTGGAATAACCCTCATACTCTCAGCTTCCTCTCTAGTGTTCCTCCCAGCCTAGCGATGCTGCAGCCTGATATAAAGCAGTTACGGCAAACAGGTCATCAATGAAAATAAGAGTCTGTTTTTAACCCCCTAGAGTCGATTGACTATTACGTCCGAACGGTTTGACCTACAAACTATTATGACCACTCTAAAGAAAGAGGAGAATCTCATGAACACAATGATGTGCCAAAAGTGTCAGGAGAATTGTCTGAAGTCGGTACCGTCGATGTGCCAACTTCTGTTTGGTAGCGTTCAAACCATTTGGGCTACAAACAATTGAGACCCCACTGTGGAAAGGGGAGATTCTCACGAACACGATGATGTTTTCCGTATTGCTTACCACCCCCACAAGTGTCACAGGACTCGTCTGAAGGTAACCGGTACTGGTAAAAAAAAATGAAAGTATGAAGGTATTTTTGTGCCTGCCCACAAAAAGGGGTTAAATATGTGTAAAAATGTGTAAAAATATAGTGTATATATATATTTATATATATATATATATATATATTTCCTGAGTTTTTTTATATCTCCTAGATTTAGGACAGACACTTCAAAACCTTTTTTATGATACATTTTTTTACTGTATTTTTTGCCATTTATGAATGTGTTATTCAATGCGTTTCTATTGGCATATATTTTATTTTATAAAATAATTTGTTAATATTTTTGGGGATACCTAAAGGGATCCTAAAATTCGAAATCAAATAGCTAAATTATCCATCTTAAAACAATTCCATATGTCAGCATAGCACCCCCTCCCCAACGTCTTAGACTCTAAAGAAATAATTTACTTACCTGTACAAATAAAGGTTGAATAAAAACACAGAGGTATAAGTCCGAACTAGCCGCTGTCAGTCAGAGTGGGTTTCAGGGCCCGTATTCATAATGAGTCTCAGAGTAGGAGTGCTGACATAGGATCAGGTACCTCTGTCCATTCATTATGATCTAAAATGCAAAACTGACCCTAGATCAGGACTCCTGCTCTGAGACACTTTGTGAATACGGGCTATAACTTTCACAGTAAACAGTGTTTGTGTTATGACCCATTTTACCACTTCCCCCTTTCCCCATAGCACTCATTCCCCCACAAACCCTCGGCCTTGTACACTCTTAGAAGTAAAGGTGCCTGGATTAACCTTTTGGTTGCCACACCGGTGGAACCTTTCCAGTTGAAAAAGGTTAATCGAGGAACCCCTTTGAAAATGTTAAAACCAGAACCTTTTTGTGATGGGATGGGTTCAATTTGGAACCTTTTTAATAATATATATTGTAGAGGTGGCAGCATATCAAATTGGAGATGTGGCTTTCAGATACTGTAGTTATTTTAGGTCACTCATTAGCATACATGTCATTCATGTTCATCATGTTAAGTTTGTACACTGCAAATAAAAAATGTATTTGAATATTTAAGCATATTAGATATTCTAATATAATACAGTAAGAAAGTGGTAACTATTCCAACTTTGGGATTTGCATAGGCTCTTGAGGAACTCATACACCTCTGATAGCAACATTGGAAGCTACAAAACTGTCTGTGTTCAACCTTAACATGTGATGACAATACAACAGAACAGATGAACAGGAATGACATTTACTCTAACGGGTGGCCAAAAAAAGATACAGTATATCTTAAAGCCATGCCCCTACTAAGCTACGTTCCCCCAGGAACCCGTTGCTACATTGAACCATTAAAGGTTCCTCCATGAACCCCTAACCGAAGTTGCAAATATGAACCATTGACTAGCAATGGTTCCTTGAGGAACTCCAGGGGTTCCTTGAAGATCTCCAGGGTTTCTCAAGTTACCATTATTTCTAAGAGTGTAGAGCACTGACACTCAATTAGATGAGCAAGTAGGCCATTTCCAAAAACAACAAGAGCTTGCAGCGGGCAGCTGATAATTTGAAAAGGCAATATGAAGCAGCAACTCTGCAATCTCAACAAGTCATAGCCTACTACACACAAAGACAATCTGTCCACTGTCAACTCTAAACGGTTATGATGATTTACGGGATCATCATGTTTTGCTTTAAGCTCACTATCGTGTTTGTTTAAATACTTGATTACACAAATCGTAGGGGAGCATATTGTCATGGATTTGTTTGGAAAATGTATTAAATCATCGATAGCCCCAGGAAACTATGTGGCGGGCCTAATATGGCCCTTGGGCCGCTATTTACATATTACTGCTGTGGAGTTTTGGATGAGGATGACAGGAAGGGGCTGTCAGCGTGGAGGGAGAGAGAGGGAGAGAGAGAGAGGGACAGATAGACTGTGAGAGCGAGACGATAGAGATAGAGAGAGAGAGGCACAGATCTGGCTGCTGCTGGGCTGGCAGTCCTATTCCATGGCTCTGGGACTAGTCTCACCCCCTGTTCCCTGGTTGCTACGTTAGCCAGTGATTCATAAACAACAGATGTCCTGTGTTGGCGAGGGAAGCTTTTATGACCCTACATTAAGGGTGACAGAAAAATGTGTCACCGCTGGCGCTCCTGATAAGAGAAGCCAATTGAAAGTTGTCAGATCAACGGAACCTCCACACAAAGTTCTTCATCTAGTTATGTCCCTATCTGATCTTACCTGGTGCCTTTGGGAGAGAAGCGAAAAGAGCTTTCCTTTGGTTCTGTGGAAATAAATATTTTTTTCATTCTTTGGCGCAGTTTGCGTTGCTGCGGGTTGCAAAATAATGAGAACATTGGACTATAATAACAATGCTTATATTGATATTAGCGTCCAAGCTGAGCTAATTGCCGAGATATGTAAACATTTGCCACACCAATCAACTGAATACTTGCCCTCAATGAAATGGCTGTGTGTAGGGTAATTTCATCATTATGGGATAGTGCTGAGCGATTAACCAAATTGTTGATTTATTTTTGATTATGATTACTAAGGAATTAAATAATCGAAAATCATCACATAAAAAAAAGTTATAAGACAATGTTTTGGCAATTGAATGTTCTCAATATTTGGCTTTGGAATTTAAATAACAAAGCTCTAAAATAATTGTACTATTATTTTATTTTGTCTGAAATCAGACACCAGGTTTTTTTGTTTTTACCGAACAGAAACGACCTCAAAAAGTACTAATCGCTCAGCACTATTATGGAATCTTAATCTGCATTATGTATTATACAGTAAAGGTTTCAAATGTATTCATTAACAATATAATACTCATTCAAGTGTAGAGGGACAGTATTGCTGAAAAATGTTTTAAACTACCAAAATACCAGTATTTGGTTCATAGTAGGTATCGGGTGTCACGTTCGTTTATAGACGGGACGGACCAAGGCGCACCGTGATATGCATACATGTTTATTTATACTGATTAAACACCACGACAAAACAACAAATGAAACAAAACGTGAAGTCCAAGGTAGACAAACAACATACCTCACACGGAACAAGATCCCACAACCCACTAGTGCCAATAGGCTGCCTAAGTATGGTCCCCAATCAGAGACAACGAGCGACAGCTGCCTCTGATTGGGAACCACACCGGTCAACATAGAAATACACATACTAGAATATCAACATAGATATACACCAACATAGAACATACACACCCTGACTCAACATATATGAGTCCCCTGAGTCAGGGCATGACATCGGGTGGATTGGAGTGTTGATTATATGTTCCTCCAATGGGTATAATCAATTCTACAGGCCTTAGCTATTACTTAAGCTTCCATAATATTATTATTATTATTATTATTATTATAATAGTGCTGAGTGATTAGTGCTTTTTGATGTCAGTTCCGTTTCTGTAAAAAAACACACAAAAACCACAGTTTTCGATTAAGGTTAATATATATATATATATATATATATATATATATATATATATATATATATATATATATATATATATATATTATAATAATACTTTCAATAGCTTAAGCCTGTAGATTGATTATACCCATGGGAGGAACATACACTACATGACCAAAAGTATGTGGACACCTGCTCGTCGAACATCTCATTCCAAAATCATGGCCATTAATATGGAGTTGGTCCCCCCTTTGCTGTTATAACAGCCTCCACTCTTCTGGAAAGGCTTTCCACTAGATGTTGGAACATTGCTGCGGGGACTTGCTTCCATTCAGCCACAAGAGCATTAGTGAGGTCGGGCACTGTTGTTAGGCGATTAGGCCTGTCTCGCAGTCGGCGTTCCAATTCACTGCTCCAGAGCCCAATGGCGGCGAGCTTTACACTACTCCAGCCGAAGCTTGGCAGTGATCTTATGCTTGTGTGCGGTTGCTCGGCCATGGAAACCCATTTCATGAAGCTCCAGACAAACAGTTCTTGTGCTGACGTTGCTTGGTAGTGAAGGTTTCAACCGAGGACAGACACATTTTATGCACTACGCACTCCAGCACTCCAGCACTCGCCGGTCCTGTTCTGTGAGCTTGTGTGGCCTACCACTTCGCGGCTGAACCGTTGTTGCTCCTAGACGTTTCCACTTCACAATAACAGCACTTACAGTTGACTGGGGCAGCTCTAGCAGGGCAGAAATGTGACGAACTCACTTTTTGAAAAGGTGGCATCCTATGACGGTGCCACGTTGAAAGTCACTGAAATCTTCACTAAGGCCATTCTACTGCCAATGTTTATGGAGATTGCATGGCTGTGTGCTTGATTTTATACACCTGTCAGCAACGGGTGTGGCTGAAATAGCCGAATACACTAATTTGAAGGGGTGTTCACGTACTTTTGTATTTATAGTGTATAATCAACACTCCAATCCTCCCGATGCCTACAGTAAAGCATACAGCATAAACATGGCAAATTGCATTTTACCATTAAATTGTAAAACAAAAAACACATTTAGGTCCTGCAAGTCAGCTTTTATCTGTCAATATCTAGGCCTACAACATTAAATAAACCAAAGAAACTCTAAAGGTGATTTAGATTTGAAATAAGGGGCTTTATTATTGCTTCATATAAAGGACCACTTAGTGTGGAATTGCCTTCTAATTTCCTCACATTTATTCTCAAGAGCTTGCAGTCTAGTGTGGGAGTCATCACAGTTTAATTGATTTGTTTTTCCTTCCTCAAATGGAGATAAAAACCTGGCGCGTCAACATCTCATCACTCAGATAACACAGTATTGTTTAAAAAAATAAGCTAATCAGGAGAACTACAGCGTTCATTGTCAGTCATGCATGCTGTATTTATTGCAGTTCTGAGCAGATTTTTTTTCTGGGACATGTAAGCAAGTAGAGTTGTCCATGTACAGTGCCTTCAGAAAGTATTCACACCCCTTGACGTTTTCCAAATGTTGTTGTGTTACAGCCTGAATTTAAAATTGATTAAATTGAGATTTTGTGTCACTGGCAACACACAATACCCTAGTTCAGTCTGCTTTCCATCAGAGAGTGGGAGAATAATTCACCTTTCAGCAGGACATTAACCTAAAACGCAAGGCCAAATCTACACTGGAGTTGCTTACCAAGAAAACAGTGAATGTTCCTGAGTGGCCGAGTTACAGTTTTGATTTAAATCTACTTGAAAATCTATGGCAAGACTTGAAAATGATTGTCTAGCAATGATCAACAATTAATTTGACAGAGCTTGAAGAATTTTGAAAAGAATAGTAGGCAAATGTTGCACAGTCCTTGTGTGTTAAGCTCTTAGAGACTTTCCCAGAAAGACTCACAGCTGTAATCGCTGCCAAAGGTACTTCTACAAAGTATTGACTAAGGGGTGAATACTTATGGAAATGAGATATTTCTGTATTTCATTTGCAATACATTTGCAAACATTTCTAAAAACATATTTTCACTTTGTCATTATGGGGTATTGTGTCTAGATGGTTGAGATAATTTTTATTTATTTAATCAATTTTGAATTCATGCTGTAAAACAACAAAATGTAGAATAAGTCAAGGGGTATGAATACTTTCTGAAGGCACTGTATAATTTAAGTCAAGCGAGGCATGTTTGCAAAGAATATTTTTTCCGCCTGTCTCTAGTCTTTAACCTTTTCACATGTGAGTTCCAAATATCTCTAATGGTCGCCCCAGCATAAGGTTTTTTTATGCACGTGATGTCAGAATGCGCTCACTGTTCCAAAGTGTGATTGTTACGCAACAGAACAGTTAATCCGCGCTGTCCTCAAACCAAGACACTCTGCCTGCTTGAATTTATAGGCTGTTTCAACTTGTCAATTTCAAATGATTTTCTAACAAGTTATATTTTCTAACAACAGTTTAAATTGAGGTGTGTTCCACCTCCTCATTAATTCATATAAAAGTAGGCCATTTCACTTTTGCGGACAATTGATCTTTTAGGCTTTATTGAGCTGGACAAACTTCCCCAAGCACTTCCACATTGTTTCCGCAGATCAAGTATGCAGACATTTGCATATCTCCAGTCAGAACAGGTCCTGCACAAACATTTTCACATTTTCCGTCTGGAGCCCGCATTGCCTTCATTGTTGTTTTCCTTACTACATGATGATAACTTTGGACATGTGTGCATTTCTATCAAAGTAAGTGCCTTATTATGTTATAATAGTTTCTGTACGTTGTGTTATGTCGTTTCTACTGTAGCTCACTGTATGTATGGACCATAATATATTTGTGTTTATTCCTTATAACCGTGGATACGCAAGGTACTTATTTCATAACCTTTATGGTGTTATACTCAATTGTGCTTATGTAGCTAGCTACACTCTTCTATTAGCTCTGTAAAACAATGCAAATTTTATCAGACAAGTATTAGCTTGTGTTGTCTTTTGAAGCTACCCTGGCCTTATGACCATGGTTAGTTTTCATTTGGCCTGTTTAGCATAGCTCTGCCCTGCCCCCTTGAGGAGCTCAACAGTTACTGTTTCTTACTGTTATTTAACTAATATCTGTGATTTTGTCAATGAATATAATTATATTTATAGCAGTGTTATTATGATACTTCTTTGTAATATTGTTTTATTGTTATATCCTGATATTGTATTTTAATTACTAATAATTCCTCTTTATTCTGTACTTTCAGAAACCACACACACAAACAGTATTGAACATTATTTGCCAATATCATAATTGGAACTGGACATCTTTCGAGCTGAAGATTGAGGCCAGCTTTTGAATGCTAGCAACATACTGTTTGAACGTACAATCCTTAACAGTTTTACTGGATGAAAACACAGCAAGAAAAGACATAGGCCTATATGTAATAGTCGTCTATTTTATTGAAGTATTGGTGGTGGTTGAACAACAACAACAAAAACGTGTTTTACTGGAGGGAAAACAACTGCAAGAACTTATGAATATGCATAACCCATATTTCATATTCATGCAGTGATTGAACAACATCTGCATTTCCAACCCCCACCTCTAAAGGTGTAGTATCATGGCAGATCACCTGTCAAGTCAGCTGTCAAGTCAGTCAGTCAGTCAGTCAGTCAGTAATTGCTGCAGATGTGCTCAATATTGCTTGAGTATATGGTACTCCCCAAAGCATGGTGAAACACATAGAGGTGTGTCACAAGCTAAACACATGTACTTTGTCAACCTCATCTGCTTCCTTCTCCTGGTGCCAGACAGGCAGACTTTGCAGGGCCTCCGTGTGCGACTGCCTTGAGCAGCAGTTTGAGGGACTTCGCAGGGAAAATGTCATGCAGTGAGGCGTAGGGGATTGTCTGCAGCAGGATGGTCCCCAGTGGATGGACACCGAGGGGTCTGGTACTCCTCCAGCAGCTCTCTCATTAGGTTTTCTTTGGACTTTTGGTAGGTAATTACTTTACCTATGGGGGAGAGGGAGTGGGGAGGATGAGGGAGGGGAGAGGATGATTAGGCAGTGGGTAGGTGGTTGAGATATTGTCACTATAATTGCATAATGGAACTGTATGTGATTTGTATGTGAACTGTACGTCCAATTACAAAAAATACCTTGTTCAGTAATCATCTCACCTGTTAGTTGGCGGTGAACTATGTGGCCATTGAGGGCAGCATTGTCGATCAGATGGAAAAATATATTTTTATACCACTTGGTAGTTTTCCGAGCGCATTCCACAAAGCTGTTTATCATGTCCCCCTTATCCACTGCCTCCATTTTGAGGTTATTGTCATGCACACAGTCTGGTTTGATCTTTCTCTCTCCCATCAGGTGAGAAATATGGTTGCTGTATGGACAGTGAAGAGGACATGGACATCTCGTTTGTCATGCCACTTTACTGCCAGCTGTTGACCGTTCTCCTTGAACTCCACCTCCCCTCTCTGCATCTTCCTACATTCGAATGCCGGGATCCCTTTCCTGTTCGACCTGACTGTGCCACAGGCCCCTGTGCTGTTGGAGAGCAGATGCTGGAAGAGTATGGGACTTCTGTACCAATTGTCCACATACAAAGTGTGTCCCTTGCCGAGATGAGGAGCCAGCGTGTCATCACCATGGACCCGGACACTCCAAGCCCCTCATAATGTTGGATGTCAGCGGTGGACCCTGTGTAGACTATAATGTCCTGGACAAATCCTGTCTTCACGATGCACATAACAAAGAACTTGACCCCAAATCTGTGCCTTTTGAAGGGAATATATTGATAGAACGCCAGCCTACCCTTCCATAACATCAGGGACTCATCAATGCATAGGTCCTTGTATGGCACAAGACCCGACCAAATGCTGATGTCAGGCTGGTAAGAACATTTCTTATTTTGGGTAATTTAGGTTGGCAGTAGCATTGTTGACGAAATGCAGGCATCGCAGCAGAACCAGGAAGCGGTCTTGGGAAAAGAGGGTGGTAAAGAAGGGAGTTGCAAACATAGGATCTGTGCTCCAGTATTCTCTTAGGGAGTTCTTCTTTACTATTCCCATGAGAAGGACTGTCACCAGGAAGATATACATTTCACTAATTGTGGTTGTCACCCATTTAGCGAGTTTCCCCCTCACTCCTGGCTCTCTCTTCTCCTGTAGTTCCAAGGCGTAGCGATTGGTCTCCTCTACTATGTCTCCCACCAGCTCCTCTGTCAGAAACAGCACTCTGCCTCAGAGGGAAATGGTGGACAATCTATTCCTAGTATTGACTAAATGTCTGTCTCTTACCAACTGAATACTGTTGTGAATGGAGTTTGGCTGTTTTAAATGGTGTAAATTGTGAAATAAAATAAGCATGTTTTTTTCAATTATCTTGTCGATTGATGACCACCCAAGAGCATTGTGCATGGCTACAACAGAATAATCATATCTCCACCTTAAAACAATCCTTGCTGTTTTGTTCTGTGCAATCTGCAGCCTCCTAATTTCACTTGCTGATGCGTTTCCCCAGACCACAGAACAGTAGTTCACCTGACTCCCAATTAATGCTTGGGTTGTTCGCTTAAGAATCTTTCCTGGTAAATATTTAGCTATCCTTCTGATCATGCATGCAGTTGTAATATTTTTTTACATAGATGAGTTTTGTGAGACACCATGATAAGCAGTTGTCTAGATGCACCGCAAGTAGTTTGGTTTCTGCCACTTCCTGAATTTGTACTCCCCCCATACTTAATTGCATCCCATGTTAATATAATAATAATATGCCATTTAGCAGACGCTTTTATCCAAAGCGACTTACAGTCATGTGTGCATACATTTTTATGTTGTGTTGGCCTTTTCCTGGTTGGACAGACCCACATAACCTTGGTTTTCTTGGCATTCAAAACAAGTTTGTTCTGGCAAACCCACTCCCTGATATTTCCCAGATCTACTTGTAGAGCGTGACGTACCTGTTGAACCAATTGTCTTGCTGTATAAATTGTAGTATCATCTGCAAATATGGTACCTTGAGGTTCAGATAAAGCATAAGGAAGGTCGTTGGTATATATTAAGTAAATAAGTGGTCCAAGGCAGCTGCCCAGCATTATTCCACTGTTGAACCTTTTCACGCATGAGTTCCAAATAAATCTAACCGTTGCACCTTCATTAGTTTTTTCATCCGTGTGATGTCAGAATGCTCTCACTGTTCCAAAATGTGATTATTACGCTGCCCTCAAACCCTCAAACCTGCTAATTATCTATAGGCTATGTTTGAACTTGACAATTTCAAATTATTTTCTAACAAGTTTTATTTTCTAAAAACAGTTTAAATTGAGGTGTGTTCCGCCTCTTCGTTAATTCACATAAGAAGTAGCCCATTTCACTGTTGCGGACAATGGATTTTTGAGGCTTTACTGAGCCGGACAAACTTCTCTCTTCAATGAGAGCTACTACTTCCCTAGTGTTTCCCCAGATCATGTATGAAAACATTGCACATCTCTCGTCAGAACAGGCCTTCCCCCAACACATTTTCTGGCTGGCGCCCGCATTGCCTTGATGGTTGTTTTCCATACAAATTGGACTTTCGACATGTGTGCGTTCCTATCAAAGCAAGTGGTTATTTTATTATAAAATTTAATTTAATTTAACTAGGCAAGTCAGTTAAGAACAAATTCTTATTTACAATGACTGCCTACACCGGCCAAACCCGGACGTCACTGGGCCAATTGTGCACCGCCCTATGGAACTCCCAATCACGGCCGGTTGTGATACAGCATGGAATCGAACCAGGGTGTCTGTAGTGTTTGTTGACATTATACAATGCATTCTGATTGTCACGTAAGACCAAAGATGTTATAACAAGGGATTGTTCACTCGACTGATTTATGGTGCTTTCAAGACAACTGTGAACTCAGAAAAATACTAGGTAAAATCATGACGTCAATGATCTTCAGGTCGGAAAGTCTGAGCTCTAGAAAGAGGCCCGAGTTCCCGTGTTGGAATTCAGAGTTGGATGACCGTTCAAAACTATTTTTCCCAGTCTGAGCTTGTTTTTTCCAGAGTTACCAGTTGTCTTGAACGCACTGAAGTCGAAAGTCGGAGATTTACAGTTCCCAGTTGTTTTGAATGCGGCATCAGATTGTAACTTTGGTACCTCAGGGTTGCCAGCTCAGACCCCCCTTTCCAGGGGTTTTATTTTTATTTCGCGTATAATCTTCTCTTGTGTTTTCCCCCCATTTATTGATAAATCCCCCATCATGGTAATATTCCCTGCATCATATCCCCAAATGATACCTTCCCCCATTTCTACCCCACAAATTAAATGAATCCCCCCACAAACCCCCCTAAAATGGTTTCATCCCTGTTTAGCTTTCACATTACGGTTAGGCTAGGCAGTAGGCTTGTATTTGGTGTGATAATCTGTGAGATGAAAACATTTTATTTGCTTTGTGATTTGTCAAAAACGGTAAACGACTTGTCATGTGCTCCGGTTCTTGTATACACTGTTACAAGTACATTAACGATTTGTAATATGCTGAAAAGTGGCTAAACTAAGTTCATATTTTTCAGGCAATAAGCGCAGCCATCTTTGACTTTGTTTATTTGCGTCTTATAGTGAATGGCATTCTGGGATTAGGGAGTTTTCGCCAAGTCAAACATAAACAAACATGGCTGCCATCATAAAGAATTTAGCAGCTGGTAGCTTAGCTGACACACATTTATTTTATAAACAACATTACATTAGTCTCTTGTGCTCACCAGAGATGTGGTACATTGTAAACTAGTCTAGCTGTTAGGTCGCTAACTTATGTTTAGTTTTTTGTCAGCACAACCGGTTATTTAGACTGGTTTATGGAATGAGTTTGGCTGTGGATGTGTTCCATGTGATGCTTGGATGATGAAGTTCGCATTTATCTTTTTACAATAAAAGGTACAATTGAGGAATAAAGTTTAAGACATTTTCCATCAGTACAAATAAAAGATTTAGATACTGTTCAGACAACAAAGCTGTTTAGCATTTGTTGCGTCATACGCTCAGTTGCTACTGTTCCAATCACATATTTGAGATCATACGCTGCAGGGACACCTCAACAATGATCACAAATACGTGATCATACGCGTCAAAGGGCTAAAGCATGAGGGGAAGAAAACGACCCATTCCTATAGGTGTACTGTTCCCTGTCAGTTAGATATGACTGTACCCAATTCAATGCTGCCTCCTTAAACCCATAATGCAATAATTTTGTCAAAATTATTTCATGATCCACTAAATGAAATGCTGCACTGCAAATAGTCTGGGTAGCAATTTGATTAGATGTTCAAGAGTCTTATGGCTTGGGGGTAGAAGCTGTTTAGAAGCCTCTTGGACCTAGGCGCTCCGGTACTGCTTGCCGTGCAGTAGCAGAGAAAACAGTCTATGAGTAGAGTTGCTGGAGTCTTTGACAATTTTTAGTGCCTTCATTTGACACCATCTGGTATAGAGGTCCTGGATGGCAGGAAGCTTGGCCCCAGTGATGTACTGGGCCGTACGCAGTACCTTCTGTAGTGCCTTGCGGTCGGAAGGCCGAGCAGTTGCCATACCAGGCAGTGATGCAACCAGTCAGGTTGCTCTCGATGGTGCAGCTGTAGAACCTTTTGAGGATCTGAGGACCCATACCAAATATTTTCAGTCTCTTTAGGGGGAAAGGTTTTGTCATGCCCTCTTCACGACTGTCTTGGTGTGCTTGGACCATGTTAGTTTGTTGGTGATGTGGACACCAAGGAACTTGAAGCTCTCAACATGCTCCACTTCTTTTTCCTGTAGTCCATAATCATCTCCTTTGTCTTGATCATGTTGAGGGAGAGGTTGTTGTCCTGGCACTGCATGGTCAAGTCTCTGACCTTCTCCCTATAGGCTGTCTCGTCGTTGTCGGTGATCAGGCCTACCACTGTTGTGTCATCGGCAAACTTAATGATGGTGTTGGAGTCGTGCCTGGCCATGCAGTCATGAGTGAACAGGGATTACAGGATGGGACTGAGCACGCACCCCTGAGGGGCCCCCGTGTTGAGGATCAGCGTGGCAGATGTATTGTTACCTGCCCTTACCACCTGTGGGTGGCCCGTCAGGAAGCCCAGGATCCAGTTGCAGAGGGAGGTGTTTAGTCCCAGGGTCCTTAGCTTAGTGATGAGCTTTGAGGGCACTATGTTGTTGAACGCTGAGCTGTAGTCAATGAATATTATTCTCACATAGGTGTTCCTTTTGTCCAGGTGTGAAAGGGCAGTGTGGAGCACAATAGAGATTGCATCATCTGTGGATCTGTTGGGGCGGTATGCAAATTGGAGTGGGTCTAGGGTTTCTGGGATAATGGTGTTGATGTGAGCCATGACCAGCCTTTCAAAGGACTTCATTGCTACAGATGTGAGTGCCACGGGTCGGTAGTCATTTAGGCAGGTTAACTTAGTGTTCTTGGGCACAGGGTCTATGGTGATCTGCTTCAAACTTGTTGGTATTACAGACTCAGACAGGGAGAGGTTAAAAATGCCAGTTGGTCAGCACATGCTCTGAGTACACGTCCTGGTAATCCGTCTGGCCCTGCGGCCTTGTGAATATTGACCTGTTTAAACGTTTTACTCACATCGGCTATGGAGAGCGTGATCACACAGTCATCCGGAACAGCTGATGCTCTCATGCATGTTTCAGTGTTACTTGCCTTGAAGCGAGCATAGAAGTAATTTAAATCGTCTGGTAGGCTCGTGTCACTGTGCAGCTCACGGCTTTGCTTCCCTTTGTAGTCTGTAATAGTTTGCAAGCCCTGCCACATCTGACGAGCATCGGAGCCGGTGTAGTACGATTCGATCTTAGTCCTGTATTGATGCTTTGCCTGTTTGATGGTTCGTTGGAGGGCATAGCGGGATTTCTTATAAGCCTCCGGGTTAGAGTCTTGCTCCTTGAAATCGGCAGCTCTACCCTTTAGCTCAGTGCGGATGTTGCCTGTAATCCATGGCTTCTGGTTGGGGAATGTACGTACAGTCACTGTGGGGACGATGTCATCGATGCACTTATTGATGAAGCCAGTGACTGATGTGGTGTACTCCTCAATGCCATCGGAAGAATCCCGGAACATATTCCAGTCTATGCTAGTAAAACAGTCCTGTAGCTTAGCATCTGCTTCATCTGACCACTTTTGTATTGACTGAGTCACTGGTGCTTCCTGCTTTAGTTTTTGCTTATAAACAGGATAGACTTATGGGGATAGAATTATGGTCAGATTTGCCAAATGGAGGGCGAGGGAGAGCTTTGTACGCGTCTCTGTGTGTGGAGTAAAGGTGGTCTAGAGTTTTTTTCCCTCTGGTTGCACATTTAACATGCTGGTAGAAATGAGGAAAAACAGATTTAAGTTTCCCTGCATTAAAGTCCCCGGCCACTAGGAGCACCGCCTCTGGATAAATGTTTTCTTGTTTGCTTATGGGCGTATACAGTTCCTTGAGTGCTGTCTTAGTGCCAGCATCGGTTTGTGGTGGTAAATAGACAGCTACGAAGAGTATAGATGAAAACTCTTGGTAGATAGTGTGGTCTACAGCTTATCATGAGATACTCTACCTCAGGCGAGCAAAACCTCAAGACTTCCTTAGATATTGTGCCCCAGCTGTTGTTTACAAATATACATAGACCGCCACCCCTTGTCTTACCAGAGGCTGCTGTTCTATCCTGCCGATACAGTGTATAACCAGCCAGCTGTATGTTATTCATGTCTTCGTTCAGCCATGACTCGGTGAAACATAAAATATTACAGTTTTTAATGTCCCGTTAGTAGAATATTCGTACCTGTAGTTCGTCCACTTTATTATCAAGCGATTGTAAGTTGGCCACTGTCGCCGGCTCCTTACCAAGCACCCCGATCTCCTTCCGCGATATCTCCTTTTCTTTCTACTGCGAATGACGGGGATGAGGGCCCTGTCGGGTGTCTGGAGTAAATCCCTCTCGTCCGACTCATTAAATAAAAATGATTCGTCCTGTTCAAGGTCAGTAATCGCTGTTCTGATGTCCAGAAGCTCTTTTCGGTCATAGGAGACGGTAGCATCAACATTATGTATATAATAAGTTACAAACAATGCGGAAAAAACACACAAAATAGCATGTTTGGTTAAGAGTCCATAAAACGGCAGCCATCCCCTCCGGCACCATTATCCATAGCATTGAGCAACTGGTCAGTCATGTCAACCAATGTAGTGATGGTGGAATGGTTTTTGCGATAAGCATGCTGATTGGCTGTGATCAGATCATTCTTTCCATACACTCCCATATTTGTCTACTCACAATACCCTCCAATATCTTACTGAGTGAAGGGAGTAGACTGATTGGTCGATTATTGGCAGTGCAGTACATGTTGAGTGCCCTTCTCTATAGGCATGCTGAAAGTCTGTTGTTAATTTGTTTACAGAGAAATAGCATTGTATTTGGTCAAACAGCATTTTTTCCAATAGTTTGCTAAGAGCTGGCAGCAAGCTTATAGGTCTGTTGTCGCTTTACCACTCTTGAGTAGCGGAATTACTTTGGCTTCCTGCCAGGCCTGACAAATACTTTCCTGGAGGCTCAGATTAAGGATATGACCGATAGGAGTGGCTATAGAGTCAGCTACCATCCTCAGTAGCTTTCCATCTATGTTGTCAATGCCAGGAGGTTTGTCATTATTGATCGATAAGAATACATTTTCCACCTCTCCCACACTAACTTTACAAAATTCAAACTTTCAATGTTTTTATTTCATTATTAGTTTTTTTTATGCATGAATACGATGGCTCACTGTTCATTGTTGGCATTTCCTGCATAAGTTTGCCCACTTTGCCAATGAAGTAATCATTCAAATAATTGACAACCTCAAATGGTTTTGTAATGAATAAGCCATCTGATTCGATTAAAGATGGAGTTGAATTAGTCTTTCTGCCCATAATTCCAATTAAAGTTTTTTTTTCCATCATTCTTTATATCATTGATTTTGGCTTCATAATACAGTTTCTTCTTCTTTTTGTTGAGTTTAGTCACATCATTTCTCTATTTGCAATAAGCCAGCCAGTCAGATGTGCAGCCAGACTTATTAGCCGCTCCTTTTGCCCCATCTCTTTCAACCATATTCCATAAATTCATCAAGTGCAGCATCTGGATGCTCCTTATTAATCACGTCAGACCAACAAATATTTTTAACATCATCCACATAAGAGTCACAGCTAAATCTTTTGTATGATCTCTAATACACTATTTTAGGTCCATCTTTTGGAACTTTGGCTTTCCTGGATGTAGCCAATGGGTACGGATACAGCTTTATAACAATGTTTTACAGTATTAGTAAAAATGTAACCGATACATGTGGATGATCTTGTACCTGTTGTGTTTATAAACACCCTGGTAGGTTAATTAATAGCCTGAACCAGATTACAGGCACTGGTTACAGTGAGAAGCTCCCTCTTGAGCGGACAGCTTTATGAAAACCAGTCAATATTCAGGTCCCCAAGAAAGTAGACCTCTCTATTTACATCACATACACTATCAAGCATTTCACACATATTATTTAGATACTGACTGTTAGCACTTGGTGGCCTATAGCAACACCCCAAAAGAAAAGGCTATAGATGTGCCAAGTGAACCTGCAACCACAACACTTCAATAACACTTGACATAAGATCTTCTCTAAACATTACAGGCAAATGGCTCTGAATATATACAGCAACACCTCCCCCATAAGCATTTCTGTCTCTTCTATAGATCAATTGGTGTGTGTGTGCTGCGGGGTTGAAGCTACGAACCCATAGGCTTGTCTCTCTCATCCCTTCCAGGCTTCTGGGAGGTAGGGTGGGTGGACAATGAGCCTGTCATAGCAGATGTAAGCAATGTCCCCACGCTCTCTGGCAGCTTTCATAGCTGGGATAAGTTCTTTCCTCTTCTGGCGCAGCAGCTTCAGGATAGTCCTGGTTGAGGAAGATATACGTTCCTCTCAAGTTCTTGGCTCTTTCCAGAAAAGCTACCTTGTCCTTCAACCTCATGAACTTGACCACTATTGGCCTGGGCCTGTCACCTGGGCCGATAGTGGGTTTTCCAGTCCTATGTGCACGCTCCAGCTCATTCTTCCTGTGGTCCATCTTCAATTTCTCAGATATCATTTCCCTCACTTTGTCCTCAGACTCCGTCCAGGTCTCATGTGGAGATTCTGCAATTCCGTCCACAACCATGTTATTCCACCTTGATTGTCCCTCGAGATAGTCTGATTTATTCGTCATTGTTATCATGAATTCACGCACAGAACTGATGTCCTCTCTCAATGACTTAAAGATTGCTGTCATCTTGCCGCTCTCCTGTTTCAACTCATCGAGCTGAACCTGGGAGAACTGCAAGCTGTTCTTCAGGTCCTGCTCCTCTCTGGTCAGGTCGTCCATTCTTTTATTAGTTGAATCCACCAGTATTTGGACAAAACACTTGAAGCAATTTTCTTGTTGTAACAGCTGCTTTTAGAAATGTTGTTTGTTTAAAAGATACTTCACCTGTGATAGAGAGAGACCACTGTCCTCAATGGTACTCCTGCTGGCTTTGGTCTTTGTCATGGTAGCTAGCAACGTAGGTTACGCTGTTACTCCTCACAGATCCAGACAGGGCAGGTCACAGGGATGGGCATGATGAGATAGCTGTACCAAGTAAGCCGGAAACATGTTTAATCTTTTAGGCATTTTTCTGGAAGCGTATAAGCGCCGTGTCTTGCACATTAATGTAGTTTGTATATGCCGTTCTTTGTTGATATCCAGTGAAATGTTATCTTGTTTGTGTCAGGAAATCGGGATTGGCACAGGATCTGCCTTCACTCTTCACAACTTCAGTTAGTGTCAATGTAATGTGGCATTGATCGAGACTACCCAGGCAAACTCAGGGCTCCAGACTAGGGATGGGCATTGTTAATCAAATATCTAGATATCCGAATGGACGTTACTTGAGTGAGTGTTAATTTTGTGTTTTTTATTTTTGTTGGCCTATTTTAACAATGAAAAATCTTTGTCTAAATGAAATTATCTTTGTGACATATTTACCTACAAGGATATACAATGACACTTTCAATTCTTAATTTAATAAAACAACACACTTTTGAATGTAGCTTTTATAACGGTGCGTTGAGCTACTGCTGCACTACTACTGTGTATTTAGCCCTCCATGCTGCCCTGACATCGGTCTGCTATTATCCCCAATTCAAATAGCAGGCGCTCACCTAACACAGTTTCTACAATACCTGACACAGATCAATGCAAAACACTCCCCAGAAAACCTTTTTGTAACAAAATCAAATCAAATCAAATTGTATTTGTCACATACACGTGTTTAGCAGATGTTATAGCGGTTGTAGCAAAATGCTTGTGCTTCTAGCTCCGACAGTGCAGTAATATCTAACAAGTAGTATCTATCAATTTCACAACGTACAGTTGAAGTCGGAAGTTTACATACACCTTAGCCAAATACATTTAAACTCAGTTTTTCACAATTCCTGACATTTAATCCTAGTACAAATTCCCTGTCTTAAGTCAGTTAGGATCACCACTTTATTTTAAGAATGTGAAATGTCAGAATAATAGTAGAGAGAATCTACTACTTTCTACTTTTATTTCCATCATCACATTCCCATTGGGTCAGAAGTTTACATACACTGAATTAGTATTTGGTAGCAATGGCTTTAAATTGTTTACTTGGGTCAAACGTTTCAGGTAGCCTTCCACAGGCTTCCCACAATAAGATGGGTGAACTTTGCCCCATTCCTCCTGACTGAGCTGGTGTAACTGAGTCAGGTTTGTAGGCCTACTTGCTCGCACACACTTTTTCAGTTCTGCCTACAAATTTTCTACAGGATTGATGTCAGGGCTTTGTGATGGCAACTCCAATACCTTGACTTTGTTGTCCTTAAGCCATTTTGCCACAACATTGGAAGTATGCTTGGGGTCATTGTCCTTTTGGAATACCCATTTGCGACCAAGCTTTAACTTCCTGACTGATGTCTTGAGATGTTGCTTCAATATATCCACATAATTGTCCTTCCTCATGATGCCATCTATTTTGTGAAGTGCACCAGTCCCTCCTGCAGCAAAGCACCCCCGTGCTTCATGGTTGGGATGGTGTTCTTCGGCTTGCAAGCGTCCCCATTTTTCCTCAAAACATAACGATGGTCATTATGGCCAAACAGTTCTATTTTTGTTTCATCAGACCAGAGGACATTTCTCCAAAAAGTAAGATCTTTGTCCCCATGTGCAATTGCAAACCGTAGTCTGGCTTTTTTATGGCGGTTTTGGAACAGTGGCTTCTTCCTTGCGATATAGGACTTGTTTTACTGTGGATATAGATACTTTTGTACCTGTTTCCTCCAGCATCTTCACAAGTTCCTTTGCTGTTGTTCTGGGATTGATTTGCACTTTTCGCACCAAAGTACGTTCATCTCTAGGAGACAGAACGCGTCTCCTTCCTGAGCGGTATGACGGCTGCGTGGTCCCATGGTGTTTATACTTGCGTACTATTGTTTGTACAGATGAACGTGGTACTTTCAGGCGTTTGGAAATTGCTCCCAAGGATGAACCAGACTTGTGGAGGTCCCAAAAAAAATATCTGATGTCTTGGCTGATTTCTTTTGATTTTCCCATGATGTCAAGCAAAGAGGCACTGAGTTTGAAGGTAGGCCTTGAAATACATCCACAGGTACACCTCCAATTGACTCAAATTATGTCAATTAGCATATCAGAAGCTTCTAAAGCCATGACATCATTTTCTGGAATTTTCCAAGCTGTTTAAAGGCACAGTCAACTTAGTGTATGTAAACTTCTGACCCACTGGAATTGTGATATAGTGAATTATAAGTGAAATAATCTGTCTGTAAACAATCGTTGGAAAAAATTACTTTGTCAAGCACAAAGTAGATGTCCTAACCGTCTTGCTAAAACTATAGTTTGTTAAAAAGACATTTGTAGAGTGGTTGAAAAATGAGTTTTAATGACTTCAACCTAAGTGTATGTAAACTTCCGACTTCAACTGTATACTTAATGCACACAAAACTAGTAAGGAATGGGATTTAAGTGTATATACATATATGGACAAGCAATGACAGAGCGGCATGGACTAAGATACAGTAGAATATGATAGAATAGAATGCAGTATATACATATGAGATGAGTAGTGTAAGATATGTAAACATTATTAAAGTGACTAGTGTTCCATTTCTTAAAGTGGCCAGTGATTTCAATAGGCGGCAGCAGCATCTAATGTGCTAGTGATGGCTATTTAACAGCCTGATGGCCTTGAGATAGAAGCTGTTTTTCATTCTCTCGGTCCCAGCTTTGATGCACCTGTACTGACCTCGCCTTCTGGATGATAGCGGGGTGTTCAGGCAGTGGCTCGGGTCGTTGGTGTCCTTGATGATCTTTTTGGCCTTCCTGAGACATCAGGTGCTGTATGTGTTTGCCCCCAGTAATGCGTTCGACAGACCGCACCACCCTCTGGACAGCCCTGCAGTTGTGGGTGGTGCAGTTGCCGTACCAGACGGTGATACAGCCCGACAGGATGCTCTCAATTGTGCATCAGTAAAAGTTTGTGAATGTTTTAGGTGCTAAGTCAAATTTCTTCAGCCTCCTGAGGTTGAAGAGGCTCTGTTGCGCCTTCTTCACCACACTGTCTGCGTGGGTGGACCATTTCAGTTTGTCGGTGATGTGTACGCCAAGGAACTTGAAGCTTTCCACCTTCTCCACTGCGGTCCCGTCGACGTGGATAGGGGGGTGCACCCTCTGCTGTTTCCTGAAGTCCACGATCATCTCCTTTGTTTTGTTGATGTTGAGTGAGAGGGTATTTTCCTGGCACCACACCCAGAGCCCTCACCTCCTCCCTGTAGGTGGTCTCGTCATTGTTGGTAATCAAGCCTACTACTGTTGTGTCGTCTGCAAACTTGATGATTGAGTTGGAGGCGTGTTTGGCCACGCACTCATGGGTGAACAGGGAGTACAGGAGGGGGCTGAGCACGCACCCTTGTGGGGCCCCAGTGTTGAGGATCAGCGAAGAGGAGATGTTGTTTCTTACCTTTACCACCTGGGGGCGGCCCGTCATGAATACCAGGACCCAATTGCACAGGGTGGGGTTCAGACCCAGGGCCTCGAGCTTAATGATGAGCTTGGATGGTACTATGGTGTTATAGTCAATGAACAGCGTTCTTACATAGGTATTCCTCTTGTCCAGATGGGATAGGGCAGTGTGCAGTGTGATGGCGATTGCATCGTCTGTGGATCTATTGGGGCGGTAAGCAAATTGGAGTAGGTCTAGGGTGACAGGTAAGGTAGACGTGATATGATCCTTGACTAGTCTCTCGAAGCACTTCAAGTATCATGGCGAATATGAGACTTTTCTTTCGCTGTTGTTGTTTGCTAAACTACCAGAGAAAAGCAGTATATCCATTGTTGGCCTACTGCTAGTAGCCATGTATTAATCTAACAGTAAACGTAATGTCCTAAAAGTAGCTGTACTACCCAATGATGCCTATGTACTTGCGAAGGCCGACGTACATTTTGCACGCTCCATATCTCAAAGCCACAGATACTTCGGTTGTAAAACAATGTGCTTTTAGCTCAATATTGAGAGTTGAGAAATAAAAATTATATAACTACATAAAGCTGAGACCCTCCTCTCAACAGTGACAACAGTAGTTGCTGCCGAAACTGTGTTTTCCCCACAATTGCATTATAAAATGTTATAATTTTTTCTCTCCCTCTACTCGGGGTGCACATGGGGGGAAGAGGGAGTGACAGTGGCTCGCTCATCACAGCAGCAGGCCTCAGCAAAACAAAATCATGAGGATAATGCACTTTATTGTTTGACCAATTCATGTTTTTTGAGTGTGGTGACCAGGTAGAATGTGCAGTTCGCACCGACATTGAACTCGCACAGCCAAGTCAAAGGGTCACAAAATGTGACTAAACGGTCGCACTCAAAAGCCCTGAAACTGAACGGATGTATCAAGCTCTGCGCTATGCATACAGTAGGCCAGGGTTCTTCAATTCCGGTCCTGGAGGGCCGAAACACTTTTATTTCTACCTGGTAGTTAATTGCACTAACCTGGTGTCCCAGGTCTGAATTAGCCCCTGATTAGAAGGAGAGGATGAAAAACAGAGGTGTTTTGGCCCTCCAGGACCGGAATTGAAGAACCCTGCAGTAGGCTCTAGACAGCGGCTGAATTGGGAATAAGGATAGGACACAATATACAAGGGAAATTGAATGTGCTTCTATCAAATTGTCATGGAGAAGCAGGGAATTTTGACAGTTCCACCACCTACAAAATCTGTTTTATATGGGCGAAAGCTATCTGCATTTACATTTTAGTCATTTAGCAGACGCTCTTATCCAGAGCGACTTACAGTTAGTGAATACATATATATATATATTTTTTTTATTGTTGTTTTTTTTTTATTATTTTATTATTTTTATTTTTTAATACTTGCCCCCCGTGGGAATTGAACCCACAACCCTGGCGTTGCAAACGCCATGCTCTATCAACTGAGCTAAATCCCCACTACCCTCTTGGCCGGTAGTGAATAGCAGGCAGGAGGTTCCAGTGAGGTCTCATTCTCTAGCATCCAAGTTTTTGCTATTTACAGTGGCTTGCGAAAGTATTCACCCCCCTTGGCATTTTTCCTATTTTTTTGCCTTACAACCTGGAATTAAAATGGATTTTTGGGGGGTTTGTATCATTTGATTTACACAACATGCCTAACACTTTGAAGATGCAAAATATTTTTGTGGGTGAAACAAACAAGAAATAAGACAAACAAACTGAAAACTTGAGAGTGCATAACTATTCACCCCCCCAAAGTCAATACTTTATAGAGCCACCTTTTGCAGCAATTACAGCTGCAAGTCTCTTGGGGTATGTCTCTATAAGCTTGGCACATCTAGCCACTGGGATTTTTGCCCATTCTTCAAGGCAAAACTGCTCCAGCTACATCAAGTTGGATGGGTTCCGCTGGTGTACAGCAATCTTTAAGTCATACCACAGATTTTCAATTGGATTGAGGTCTGGGCTTTGACTCGGCCATTCCAAGACATTTAAATGTTTCCCCTTAAACCACTCGAGTGTTGCTTTAGCAGTATGCTTAGGGTCATTGTCCTGCTGGAAGGTGAACCTCCGTCCCAGTCTCAAATCTCTGGAAGACAGAAACAGGTTTCCCTCAAGACTTTCCCTGTATTTAGCGCCATCCATCATTCCTTCAATTCTGACCAGTTTCCCAGTCCCTGCCGATGAAAAACATCCCCACAGCACGATGGTGTTCTCGGGGTGATAAGAGGTATTGGGTTTGCGCCAGACATAGCATTGTCCTTGATGGCCAAAAAGCTCAATTTTAGTCTCATCTGACCAGAGTCCCTTCTTCCATAAGTTTGGGGAGTCTCCCACATGCCTTTTGGAGAACACATTTGACATTTACATTTTAGTCATTTAGCAGACGCTCTTATCCAGAGCGACTTACAGGAGCAATTAGGGTTAAGTGCCTTGCTCAAGGGCACATTTACGTCATTTAGCAGACGCTCTTAACCAGAGCAACTTACAAATTGGTGCATTCACCCTATAGCCAGTGGGATAACCACTTTACAATTTATTTATTTATTTATTTTTTTTTTGGGGGGGGGGGGGGTAGAAGGATTAATTTATCCTATCTCAGGTATTCCTTAAAGAGGTGGGGTTTCAAATGTCTCCGGAAGGTGGTGAGTGACTCCGCTGTCCTGGCGTCGTGAGGGAGCTTGTTCCACCATTGGGGTGCCAGAGCAGCGAACAGTTTTGACTGGGCTGAGCGGGAACTATGCTTCCGCAGAGGAAGGGGAGCCAGCAGGCCAGAGGTGGATGAACGCAATGCCCTCTTTTGGGTGTAGGGACTGATCAGAGCCTGAAGGTACGGAGGTGCCGTTCCCCTCACTGCTCCATAGGCAAGCACCATGGTCTTGTAACGGATGCGAGCTTCAACTGGAAGCCAGTGGAGTGTGCGGAGGAGGGGGGTGACGTGAGAGAACTTGGGAAGGTTGAACACCAGACGGGCTGCGGCATTCTGGATGAGTTGTAGGGGTTTAATGGCACAGGCAGGGAGGCCAGCCAACAGCGAGTTGCAGTAATCCAGACGGGAGATGACAAGTGCCTGGATTAGGACCTGTGCCGCTTCCTGTGTAAGGCAGGGTCGTACTCTCCGAATGTTGTAGAGCATGAACCTGCAGGATCGGGTCACCGCCTTGATGTTAGCGGAGAACGACAGGGTGTTGTCCAGGGTCACGCCAAGGCTCTTCGCACTCTGGGAGGAGGACACAACGGAGTTGTCAACCGTGATGGCGAGATCATGGAACGGGCAGTCCTTCCCCGGGAGGAAGAGCAGCTCCTTCTTGCCAGGGTTCAGCTTGAGGTGGTGATCCGTCATCCATACTGATATGTCTGCCAGACATGCAGAGATGCGATTCGCCACCTGGTTATCAGAAGGGGGAAAGGAGAAGATTAGTTGTGTATCGTCAGCGTAGCAATGATAGGAGAGGCCATGTGAGGATATGACAGAGCCAAGTGACTTGGTGTATAGGGAAAATAGGAGAGGGCCTAGAACTGAGCCCTGGGGGACACCAGTGGTGAGAGCACGTGGTGCGGAGACAGCTTCTCGCCACGCCACTTGGTAGGAGCGACCGGTCAGGTAGGACGCAATCCAGGAGTGAGCCGCGCCGGAGATGGCCAGCTCGGAGAGGGTGGAGAGGAGGATCTGATGGTTCACAGTATCAAAGGCAGCAGACAGGTCTAGAAGGACAAGAGCAGAGGAGAGAGAGTTAGCTTTAGCAGTGCGGAGAGCCTCCGTGACACAGAGAAGAGCAGTCTCAGTTGAATGACCAGTCCTGAAACCTGACTGGTTTGGATCAAGAAGGTCATTCTGAGAGAGATAGCAAGAGAGTTGGCTAAAGACGGCACGCTCAATAGTTTTGGAAAGAAAAGAAAGAAGGGATACTGGTCTGTAGTTGTTGACATCAGTGGGATCGAGTGTTGGTTTTTTGAGAAGGGGTGCAACTCTCGCTCTCTTGAAGACGGAAGGGACATAGCCAGCGGTCAAGGATGAGTTGATCAGCGAGGTGAGGTAGGGGAGAAGGTCACCGGAGATGGTCTGGAGAAGAGAGGAGGGGATGGGGTCAAGCGGGCAGGTTGTTGGGCGGCCTGCAGTCACAAGTCGCAGGATTTTATCTGGAGAGAGAGGGGAGAAAGAAGTCAAAGCATAGGGTAGGGCAGTGTGAGTAGGACCAGCAGTGTCATTAGACTTAACAAACGAGGATCGGATGTCGTCAACCTTCTTTTCAAAGTGGTTGACGAAGTCATCCACAGAGAGAGAGGAGGGGGGGAGGATTCAGCAGGGAGGAGAATGTGGCAAAGAGCTTCCTAGGGTTAGAGGCAGATGCTTGGAATTTAGAGTGGTAGAAAGTGGCCTTAGCAGCAGAAACAGATGAAGAAAATGTAGAGAGGAGGGAGTGAAAAGATGCCAGGTCGGCAGGGAGTTTAGTTTTCTTCCATTTCCGCTCCGCTGCCCGGAGCTCTGTTCTGTGAGCTCGCAATGAGTCATCAAGCCACGGAGCTGGAGGGGAGGACCGAGCCGGCCGGGAGGATAGGGGACACAGAGAGTCAAAGGATGCAGAAAGGGAGGAGAGGAGGGTTGAGGAGGCAGAATCAGGAGATTGGAGGGAGAAGGATTGAGCAGAGGGAAGAGATGATAGGATGGAAGAGGAGAGAGAGTAGTGGGAGAGAGAGAGCGAAGGTTGCGGCGGCGCATTACCATCTGTGTAGGGGCAGAGTGAGTAGTGTTGGAGGAGAGCGAGAGAGAAAAGGAAACAAAGTAGTGGTCGGAGACATGGAGGGGAGTTGCAGTGAGATTAGTAGAAGAGCAGCATCTAGTAAAGATGAGGTCAAGCGTATTGCCTGCCTTGTGAGTAGGGGGACGGTGAGAGGGTGAGGTCAAAAGAGGAGAGGAGTGGAAAGAAGGAGGCAGAGAGAAATGAGTCAAATGTAGACGTAGGGAGGTTGAAATCCCCCAAAACTGTGAGGGGTGAGCCATCCTCAGGAAAGGAACTTATCAAGGCGTCAAGCTCATTGATGAACTCTCCAAGGGAACCTGGAGGGCGATAGATGACAAGGATATTAAGCTTAAATGGGCTAGTGACTGTGACAGCATGGAATTCAAATGAGGAGATAGACAGATGGGTTAGGGGAAAATTGAGAATGTCCACTTGGGAGAGATGAGGATTCCTGTGCCACCACCCCTCTGACCAGATGCTCTCGGGGTATGCGAGAACACATGGTCAGACGAGGAGAGAGCAGTAGGAGTAGCAGTGTTTTCAGTGGTAATCCATGTTTCCGTCAGCGCCAGGAAGTCGAGGGACTGGAGGTTAGCATAGGCTGGGATGAAGTCAGCTTTGTTGGCAGCAGAACGGCAGTTCCAGAGGCTGCCTGAGACCTGGAACTCCAGGTGTGGGGTGCGTGCAGGGACCACCAGGTTAGAGAGGCAACAGCCACGCGGTGTGAGGCGTTTGTGTAGCCTATGCGGAGAGGAGAGAACAGGGATAGGCAGAGGCATAGTTGACAGGCTGTAGCAAATGGCTACAATAATGCAGAGGAGATCGGAATGAAATGAACTAAACATCTGGGAAAGGAGAGAGTAGGGCCTCCCTCACCAAAGCTTCCACCTCAGAAACTATAATTGTTTCACTGAACCACCCGAACAAAAACTCTCCCAACTTCCACTTTTAGAAATTAGAATTGTTGTGAACTACAGCGGTTCAATGTTTCAAGGAATAGACTCAACTTACTTTATTCAGCTAGCTAACTATGACACCATAAACTAGCATGCTAGCATCCAATAACACAGTTTAGCACCAATACTTGGTTACAACAAACTACCAATAGTGTGTTAACACACTAAACAGATAATTCGTGTCCGTGTCTAGTTCCTTTCATAACGCAGCAATAATTAAACGTTGGCTAGCTAGCACAAATATATTGTATTTAGCTGCTACAGTACAGTTAGCTGGTCGTGTTGGCTAGCTAGCAATGGCTACTGTGTTGACTTAGTTTGAAAAGCGGCTAGCTAGCTAACCGTGCTACACCGGCACCGCCGAAAACAATGCTAACCTACAATAACTACCCACAACAGCCCACGATGCCTAACTATGACACCATAGCTAACTAGCATGCTAGCATCCAATAACACACAGTTTAGCACCAACGTGTTTGCTTATTTTTTTCTTTAAGCAATGGCTTTTTTTCTGGCCACTCTTCCGTAAAGCCCAGCTCTGTGGAGTGTACGGCTTAAAGTGGTCCTATGGACAGATACTCCAATCTCGGCTGTGGAGCTTTGGTCTCTTTGTTGCCTCACTGATTAATGCCCTCCTTGCCTGGTCCGTGAGTTTTGGTGGGCGGCCCTTTCTTGGCAGGTTTGTTGTGGTGCCATATTCTTTCAATTTTTTAATAATGGATTTAATGGTGCTCCGTGGGATGTTCAAAGTTTCTGATATTTTTTTATAACCCAACCCTGATCTGTACTTCTCCACAACTTCGTCCCTGACCTGTTTGGAGAGCTCCTTGGTCTTAATGGTGCCGCTTGCTTGGTGGTGCCCCTTGCTTAGTGGTGTTGCAGACTCTGGGGCCTTTCAGAACAGGTGTATATATACTGAGATCATTTGACCGATCATGTGACTCTTAGATTGCACACAGGTGTGTGCAAGGCACTGTATATCGCACCCCCTAGGGCTGCCCAGCTAGGGCTGCATATGGCACAGATTTGACAGAGGAAGCCCATGCTAGCTATGGAGACTGGGTCGTCAGTAGACATCTCATGGCTGAGCCAGACAAGGCAAGGCAAGGAAATATGACAATAAGACATTAAAGTCTACACCTGTGTGCTCCCTGTCACTGGAACTGATGGATGCCATCAAACCTTTAATATTGTATGTATGAGATCTCCATGGCTGTCCTGGAGGAGTGGGCGAGACATCGGTCCCATGCACTTTGTAAGAATCTGGAAATTATACCACCTGAATAATTCATTCTACATACTGACAATATCTTTCAAAGGGATGGAACGTGTTTCCAGTGCCCTCCTGTCACCAAATTAAATGTAGCCCCACTGAAGAATGGAAGTGGTACAAGTGCCCTTTCCTTCTTTTGGTGAGAATAATTTGATTTCAGACCCTATGGTTGTGGGTTCTTGTCTGACTGACACTAAACTCGAAGTCTTCCTGACTTCAGAGTCTGGAAAGGCCCCTTGTTGTTGTAGGCACAAGGTGTTGATAATGAAGGGGGCTACGCTTTTTTACTAATAGGTTCTCCTCTGTGTCTTTCTCACTCTAACACCACATGGACACACTTCCAATACAACAGTTTGATTATTGCACCAACAAATAACTGTCCAGGCTAGTGTGTCACAGCTCTCCCTCGCTGTGTACCACGTGAGTCACGTCAGCCTTGCTACGCGGGTTCCCCCTATCTAATAAACCTTACAGTTGTCAATCTGTCCACTGTTCACTGTATTAATATGGATGATGAAGATGGATTGTGGCATCGGTTTGTTGACAGGAATATGCTGCCAGCGTAGCGAGCACACCTGGGTTCAAATAGGATTTGTTTTCTTTCAAATATGTTGAGCGTTTGACTGAGCTTGTCCTAAATGCCGGATGGGCAGCATTTTTCACCTTGCTTGTTTTGCTCCGATCATTTAGATTGCTACTGCCTGCTGCTACTATGATAAATCAGTTGACGAAGATGCTTGCTAGCAAGCTGTCAATGTGCATAATATCTGACAAGCGGCGTGAGGTTAGAAACAATTTATGAAACAGCGACAAAACAGCGTTCTGTCCACTGCAAGTTTTGAGAACCCCACAAACCTACAGACACACGTCCACTGCTCCTGATCAACAGCTTCCTTGGTTTATATACTCTCCTACTAGCAGTGACTTTGCTGGTAAATACTTTATTGAGGGAAAATGTGCTTACTATGACTGAGATATGTGGTTGTCTCACCTAGCTATCTTAAGATGAATGCACTAATTGTAAGTCGCTCTGGATAAGAGTGTCTACTAAATGACAAAAAAATAGGATATAATTATGTATTGCCAATCTCTATTTAGCCATTTTGAAACACTTCCGTTTTTCCAATTATGAGTATTATCCGATCCAGTTATCAACTGTCAATTTACACATACGATTAAGAATATGAGTATGGCCAGATCGGCACACCCCTAGTGGTTACAAGAGTGGTTGTCTGTGATCCTTTCTTTCAGAAATGTCATTTCTCCTTACTAGGAAGCGTTCCATGGGCCCTGGTCAAAAGTATTGCACTATATAGGGAATAGGGTGCCATTTGGGATGTGCAAACTCTCAGACAGCACCACTAAATATAGTAATCATCACCTGCTTATTCAGACCCCTTCACTTTTTCCACATTCTGTTACGTTAGCTTTATTCTAAAATGGATTAAATAAAAACATGTCCTCAGCAATCTACACACAATACCCCATAATGACGAAGTGAAAATAGGTCATTAGAGATTGTAGCAAATTTATTAAAAATAAAAAACAGAAATACCTTATTTACATAATTATTCAGACCCTTTGCTATGAGACTCGAAATTGAGCTCAGTTGCATCCGGTTTCCATTGATCATCCTTGAGATGTTTCTACAACTTGATTGGAGTCCACCTGTGGTAAATTCAATTGATTGGACATGATTTGGAAAGGCACGCACCTGTCTATATAAGGTCCCACAGTTGACAGTGCATGTCAGAGCAAAACACAAGCCATGAGGTTGAAGGAATTGTCCATAGAGCTCCGAGACAGGATTGTGTCGAGGCACAGATCTGGGGAAGGCTACCAAAACATTTCTGCAGCATTACAGGTCCCCAAGAACACAGTGGCCTCCATCATTATTAAATGGAAGAAGTTTGGAACCACAAAGACTCTTCCTAGAGTTGGCCACCCGGCCAAACTGAGCAGTCGGGGGAGAAAGGCCTTGGTCAGGGAGGTGACCAAGAACCTGATGGTCACTCTGAAAGAGCTCTAGAGTTCCTCTGTGGAAATTGGAGAACCTGCCAGAAGGACAACCATCTCTGCAGCACTCCACCAATTAGGCCTTTATGGTAGAGTGGCCAGACGGAAGCCACTCCTCAGTAAAAGGCACATGACAGCCCACTTGGAGTTTTCCAAAAGGCACCTAAAGACTCTCAGACCATGAGAAACAAGATTCTCTGGTCTGATGAAACCAAGATTGAACTCTTTGGCCTGAATGCCAAGCGTCATGTCTGGAGGAAAGCTGGCACCATCCCTATGGTGAAGCATGGTGGTGGCAGCATCATGCTGTGCGGATGTTTTTCAGCGGCAGGGACTGGGAGACGAGTCAGGATCGAGGGAAATATGAACGGAGCAAAGTACAGAGAGATCCTTGATGAAAACCTGCTCCAGAGCACTCAGGACCTCAGACTGGGGCGAAGGTTCACCTTCCAACACAACAATGACCCTAAGCACACAGCCAAGACAACGCAGGAGTGGCTTTCGGACAAGTCTCTGAATGTCCTTGAGTGGCCCAACCAGAGCCCGGACTTGAACCCGATCGAACATCTCTGGAGAGACCTGAAAATAGCTGTGTGGCGACGCTCCCCATCCAACCTGACAGAGCTTGAGAGGATCTGCAGAGAAGAAAGGGAGAAAGTCCCAAAATACAGGTGTGCCAAGCTTGTAGCGTCACACCCAAGAAGACTCAAGGCTGTAATCGCTGCCAAAGCTGCTTCAACAAAGTACTGAGTAAATGGTCTGAATACTTATGTAAATGTGATATTTAAGTTAAAAAATATATATAAATTAGCAAAGATTTATTTAAAACCTGTTTTGCTTTGTGATTATGTGGTACTGTGTGTAGATTGATGAGCTTTTGTTATTGGTCCCTACCTTTTTCAGTCTGTTTTCTTCTGTTTGGTGTCTAATGAACCTATGCTCCTCTCTCAACAGCTAGTGCTAAATGACTTCAGCTCTGGGTTGTTTGCACCAAATGCATCCTTCACACAATCAAAACCATGTAGTGCCAAGAGTACATTTCAACTGAGCGCCCTGTAAATGTTTCCCGAGGATCGAAGCTGCAGCAGAGACAGAGAAAGAAATGAGAAACAGAAAGAGAATGAGAGAAAAACTGAAAGAAAGGGAGAGGTTTATCAAGCTCTCATTATGCCGGACGCATTTTCCCGGTTTCTCCAGCCGTCAGAGAATATGCCAGAGTTATTTGTCATAAAAGCAAGGGGAGAAACATCAGGAGTGCCATTGATTTTAATTATTAATCCGCTGACTTCATAATCAACGATGTGGAGAGTATAGGTATCACTAGACTCTGTAGCTCTTCCTCTCTGAATTCAGTCCCATGTGAGTTCTCTGGAGACGAGTTTGAGGGAACACACACATATAATTCCCGCGTACAGCGACAGTTTTGCATATCCAATCCTCCGTGTGCAATGTTGTTGTTGCTCTTTCTTTGGGTTTCGTCTCGGTGAATCGATGCTCCATTTGCTACGACAAGGCAGGAGGGAAGCTCATGTGTTGTTTGTGTTGCCGTGTTGATGTTTTTTTCTATTTCTGTATCTGTGTCTGTCGGGGGAGAATAGCAGCAACATACTGTACAGTACATCCGGAGACACAGTTTCTCTGTTGTTTGCTTGTTAGTTGTTGTGTTACAGTAGGGGTGTTAAGGGGCTGCGTGTGTCAATGATCTTACTGTGGGTGGGATGTCAATGCCGGTTCACATCTAACAGACGAGATGAGATGTTTCTATCAATTTTAAAACAAAGTTTGCTTGATCTGAACGGTTTAGCTGGAGTTTCCAAGATCCAACATATCACATCTTAGTAAAAGATTTGAGATGAGACGGGTCCGTTTAGCAGAGGTGTGGACTCGAGTCACGACTTGGACTCAAATTTGATTATTTGAGACTCGACTTCGTAGACTTGGAGCCTAAAGACTCAACTTTGTGGCGGTCATTACATTTTGTCAGCCGGTTATTGTCATGCAAGAGACTCCCGGTTTCACTGTAATTGACCGTTAATTAACATAAACACGTTTAGCATGTCCAGGCCTCCACGCATACAACATGCATACAAGCCACTGATGCGCGCCCTTGGAACATCTACATTTAAAAAAGTGTAATAAATCAATTTAATATACACCAGCACAATAAATCCATTATTTATTTTAGGCAGGTCTAAAGAAACATTATGATATGAAAAAAATGTATTTCAGAAGAACAGAATATGAGTCGGCCTACTGTATGTTATCTGGCTATGCGCCATGCCATAGGCTGTAGGCTTGTTCAGTCCTGTGCCATTATTTTTATTATATTATTTTTTAGTAAGAAGAATATAATTGAACATAGCTGAATAAAATTGAAAGGACATTTTTCCCATTCCAGAGCGAGTGTGTGCGCATATTTTTAGCAGTTGATGTTATTCTTCAATAGCACAGACCCCAAAGCAAATCAGGGGGAGAAAAATATATTTATTCAAAGAGAACAAATCATAGTTGTTAAGCTGGAAAGGAGATGGTAGATGTTCATTCTTCCCTGTCCTCAATGTTTCTCCACTGAACAAAGAGACAAAATGTAGTTTATAGCCTCAAGCCTAGCATGTGACTGACCAGTTAGAATTCCTTGCAATACAATTGGCCCAATGGCCAAACCCCCAAGTATCCTGTTTCAGGCTCAATGTATAGACCATTTGGACCAATGAGAACTTGCCACATGTAGATACAGTGATGGAAAAAAGTATTTGATCCCCTGCTGATTTTGTACGTTTGCCCACTGACAAAGACATGATCAGTCTATAATTTTAATGGTAGGTTTATTTGAACAGTGAGAGACAGAATAACAACAACAAAATCCAGAAAAATGCATGTCAAAAATGTTATAAATTGATTTGCATTTTTATGAGGGAAATAAGTATTTGACCCCTCTGCAAAACATGACTTAGTACTTGGTGGCAAAACCTTTATTGGCAATCACAGAGGTCAGACATTTCTTGTAGTTGTCCACCAGGTTTGCACACATCTCAGGAGGGATTTTGTTCCACTCCTCTTTGCAGATCTTCTCCAAGTCATTAAGGTTTCGAGGCTGACGTTTGGCAACTCGAACCTTCAGCTCCCTCCACAGATTTTCTATGGGATTAAGGTCTGAGACTGGCTAGGCCACTCCAGGACCTTAATGTGCCTCTTCTTGAGCCACTCCTTTGTTGCCTTGGCCGTGTGTTTTGGGTCATTGTCATGCTGGAATACCCATCCACAACCCATTTTCAATGCCCTGGCTGAGGGAAGGAGGTTCTCACCCAAGATTTGACGGTACATGGCCCCGTCCATCGTCCCTTTGATGCGGTGAAGTTGTCCTGTCCCGTTAGCAGAAGAATAAAACCCCAAAGCATAATGTTTCCACCTCCATGTTTGACGGTGGGGATGGTGTTCTTGGGGTCATAGGCAGCATTCTTCCTCCTCCAAACACGGCGAGTTGAGTTGATGCCAAAGAGCTCGATTTTGTTCTCATCTAACCACAACACTTTCACCCAGTTCTCCTCTGAATCATTCAGATGTTCATTGGAAACTTCAGATGTCCCTGAATATGTGCTTTCTTGAGCAGGGGGACCTTGCGGGCGCTGCAGGATTTCAGTCCTTCACGGCGTAGTGTGTTACCAATTGTTTTCTTGGTGACTATGGTCCCAGCTGCCTTGAGATCATTGACAAGATCCTCCCGTGTAGTTCTGGGCTGATTCCTCACCGTTCTCATGATCATTGCAACTCCACGAGGTGAGAACTTGCATGGCGCCCCAGGCAGAGGGAGATTGACAGTTATTTTGTGTTTCTTCCATTTGCGAATAATCGCACCAACTGTTGTCACCTTCTCACCAAGCTGCTTGGCGATGGTCTTGTAGCCCATTCCAGCCTTGTGTAGGTCTACAATCTTGTCCCTGACATCCTTGGAGAGCTCTTTGGTCTTGGCCATGGTGGAGAGTTTGGAAACTGATTGATTGATTGCTTCTGTGGACAGGTGTCTTTTATACAGGTAACAAACTGAGATTAGGAGCACTCCCTTTAAGAGTGTGCTCCTAATCTCAGCTCGTTACCTGTATAAAAGACACCTGGGAGCCAGAAATCTTTCTGATTGAGAGGGGGTCAAATACTTATTTCCCTCATTAAAATGCAAATCAATTTATAACATTTTTGACATGCGTTTTTCTGGATTTTTTTGTTGTTATTCTGTCTCTCACTGTTGAAATAAACCTACCATTAAAATTATACACTGATCATATCTTTGTCAGTGGGAAAACGTACAAAATCAGCAGGGGATCAAATACTTTTTTCCCTCACTGTATTACCTAAATTACCTCGACTAACCGGTGCCCCCGCACATTGACTCGGTACCGGTACCCGCTCTATATAGCCTCGCTATTGTTATTTTTACTGCTGCTCTTAAATTATTTGTTACTTTTATTTTGTATTATTTTATATTGTATTTTTTTGTGATTTCTTTTGGTATTCTTTCTTAAAACTGCATTGTTGGTTAAGGACTTGTAAGTTAGCATTTCACTGTAAGGTATTGGCGCACGTGACAAATAAAATTTCATTTTATTTTTTGATTTGTCTGATGCCACAAGTGGTCTTTTCACAGTCCCCAAATCCAGAACAAATTCAAGAAAGCGTACAGTATTATATAGAGCCATTATTGCATGGATCTCCATTATATCTCATATTGCTCAAATGAACAGCAAACCTGGTTTCAAAAAATTGATAAAGCAACACCTAACGGCACAACGCCTCTCCCCTATTTGACCTTGATAGTTTGTGTCTATGTACTGATATGTAGGCTACATGTGCCTTTAAAAAAAATGATGTAGTTCTGTCGTGAGCTGTTCTTGTCTTAAATAAGCATGCAGCTCCAAAGACTGTTTGCCGATCAAGAATATAAACCGTTTACAAGCGAACCAACAATGGGTCATCAAGCAACAATTACTAACATAGGCCTACTGCTCTATTGGTATAAGAAAATTGCTTGAATTGGATAATTTTCTCATGAAGCTTTCATCTGAAGTTTGTTGTTTAAATTAATTGTTACATCATCCAAATATGTTGTTGACAAAATACTTATAAAGGCTGTCTGCTAGCCTCAATAAATAGACAAAGATTTGTACTTGAAGTAGATTGCATGTAAAAAGAAAATCTTGAGCCTTGACTTGAAAAACTTGTGTCTTGACTCGAGTTGATCTTACCATGCACGACATGGACTTGACTCGAGTTTCAACCCGTTCTTCTTGGGACTCGACTTGAGACCCTGACCTTACAGATGTAGGATCTTATTTGATCACCCTGTTGCAGGAGAAGTTGCAGGAAATGTTAAAAATGCACTGTATTTGAGGTTTAAAAAGGCTTCTGAAGTTTTTAATTTCCACTTTTAAATTTCAGACTTAATTTTCCCTTGCAAAAAATGTATCAACCCCTACAAAAATGTCCATGAATTATAAGCCACATAATAATTGTAATTTCCTGTTGCTGCAGGATTATTTTCTTGCTGAAGCAAACTGGCTAAAATTAAGATCCTACATCTATATTACTTGAACCTTGCTTGTGACTCGAATAACAGTGACTTGGTCCCGCCTCTGCAAGTTTAGCCAATCAGAGAGCAGTGTGCTGATGTTCTGTGTTATTTTTTTGTTACTCTTTTTGGGGGTGCTGATTCTCAACGAGGCTACATACAAGGACATACCATGACATTTGGAATCCTTAATTTAATAAAACAACAAACTTTTGAATGTTGTTTTTAATGACGTGCGTTGAGCTACTGCTGCTTCAGATTCACATGGCTTTGACAGAGCATTGTTTACAGCACAGATATTCTATATGTCATTCTATGGTTTACAGTTTGTTTCGCACTGTAAAAATAGCCTAAAGTTATACGTTAATTTTCTCGCTCTCATGTTGCATTTTAAATAAACAGCATTTTACTTTCATAGCACATTTAGCCCTCCAGTCAGCACTGACAACGGTATGCTATTTCCCCCACTTCAAAAAGCAATTACAGGAGGTTCCACAATATGATCTGACACATATCAATGCAAAACACTCCCCAGAAAACTTAAACAGAATAATTTATATCATGGCAAACATCAGACTTCTCTTTCACTGTCGCTGTTAGCCAAAAACTGCCTGAGAATAGCAGGCTTAAAACAAAAGTGCACTGTCTGCCCTCTGCATTTGTGTCAATCTGATTGGTCAAGAGCAACCTTTTTATTGTTGTTGAAAAAAATATGTGAATTATCCACATGCCGATATTAGTGAACCGGGCTTTATTTTCTAGTGCTCCTGTCTCTGTTGGTGGTGGGTTAATCTCTGAAACCATAACCAAATCTACACATGCCTTGGTCAGCTTCTTGATTTCTTTGATCAAGTAGCTGGCCAAGGCATTTGAAATATTCTTTATTTTCATTTCAACCATTTTATGTCTATGATGTATACTGAACAAAAATATGAACGCAACATGCAACAATTTCAACTATTTTACTGAGTTACAGTTCATATAAGGAAATCAGTCAATTGAAATCAATTAATTAGGTCCTAGTCTATGGATTTCACATGACTGGGCATATGCCCACCCACTGGGGAGCCAGGCCCAGCCAATCAGAATGAGTCTTTCCCCACAAAAGGGTTTATTACAGACAGAAATACTCCTCAGTTTCATCAGCTGTCCGGGTGACTGGTCTCAGACGATCCCGCAGCTCTGGTGGACATTCCCGCAGTCAGCATGCCAATTGCACACTCCTTCAAAACTTGAGACATCTGTGTTATTTTGTGTTGTGCAACAAAACGGCACATTTTAGAGTGGCCTTTTATTGTCCCCAGCACAAGGTGCACCTGTGTAATGATCATGCTGTTTAATTAGCTTCTTGATATGCCACACCTGTCAGGTGGATGGATTATCTTGGCAAAGGAGAAATGGTCACTAACAGGGATGTAAACAAATTTGTGCACAAACTTTGAGTGAAATAAGCTTTTTGTGCATATGGAACATTTCTGGGATCTTTTATTTCAGCTCATGAAACATGGGACCAACACTTTATATGTTGCCTTTATATTTTTGTTCAGTATATGTAGTGCCTTGCTAAAGATCGATGTAAACAAATCCACAGGGGCTGATTCACTTGACCCCTTCTTACTACAGCTCTCTGCCCCACTCATTGTTGAATCTTTGACCTGTATTTTTTACTTGACAATTGCTACTAGTGTTATCCCTAAGATCTGGAAAGTGGCACATGTCCTCCCCCTACATAAGGGCGGAGGTCCTTCTGACTTAGACAGCTACTGCCCAATCTCCACGTTATCTTGCCAAGCCAAGGTGTTAGAATCCCTGACCAACTCCCAGCTAAGAACTTATATAGTCCATCTTTCCTATTTAAAAAGGACTGAGGACAGAAACAGATAATTTGGTTCCATTTCAACATATTTATTAGTGAAACCAAAGTGCTGTAACATACAGGATATAAATGAAATCAAATAGCCTAGTACACACATCAAATTTACAAATCAAAAGGCTATTGCATGGGTGCATCGCAAATTCAGAACCGCTAGACAGCAACATAATAAACTAAAGCACTAATCATTGGGAATGAGATCAGAATGACTGCTAAGGCTTGATCCATATATTAAATAATAAAATAGATAGCCTAGCCTAAAACAATCTAAAATAATTCATATGTTCAAATCAAAAGGCTTGATTAACATGACATCAATAACGCAGGGGACACATTTCTGAATGTGTTCCCGGTGCCAACGCATTCAGAAATCAAAAGATGGTTTAGTATTTAGTTTAAAAGCTCCAACAAAGGCCAAGAGAACAATAAATACTTTTCAATGAGAAAAATGAAATCCACTTTGGGTAAAAAAATAAAAATAAAAACCTGTCTGTTTTCAAAGATGCAGCATACGATGCAATACTTGTGATCATTTTAAGGAGAACAAAAACTACTTAGCATACATTTGTACACCACCGCAGAAGCTTCACTATTCAGCATCTTCCCAATTAAGTAGCCGTATTTAAACCATACTCGATTTTTGAAAAATCACATACTATAACACATTCTATTTTCACATAATGAGAATGTGTCATGCGTGATTGCGTTGTTTTGCGTTATTGGTTAATTTCGGTAGTACATCCCTATATCTGATTATCAGCTGTTGTCAAAGCCAAAATTACTATGACATCCGGGCATTTAAAGTATACTCGATTTTCGAAATGTCACATACTATAAAACCCTTTTTTTTCCGCATACTCAAAAGGCCTACTATTTAGGACGCAAGTATGGGTATTTGGACACGGGTCGATTTTGGCACCTGTTCTCTTTACTACTTATATAAATAATATTGGTCTATCTATTAAATCCTGTAATATTCATCTGTATGCAGACGATACGGTTATGTATGCCATTGCACCAACTGTTGACCAAACTATGTTAGAGCTGCAATCTAAATATTGCACAATCAACTTTCCTGCCAGTTTTGGACTATGGTGACACCATTTATCAAAATGCAGCAGACACCGCTCTAAAACCTTTGGATGTAGTCTACCATAGCACACTTTGCTTTATCACAGGTGACAGGATTAACACTCACCACTGCATCCTGTCTCAGAAGGTGTGCTCGTCCTCACTAAAGTCCTGTACATCACTTCATTACTCCCTTTTTGTTTACAATACTCAGCTGAAAAAGCTTCCAACCTTCACTGTTAAAATAAAATATATGAGACACCAAACCTGTTCACAGGGATGGTTAACTCTCAAGGTTCCACTAGTCTCTACCGATCTAGGTAAATCTGCCTTCAGTTTTAGTGCCCCCCATTTTTGGAGTAACCTACAAAACTCCCTACATTTTCACTCTCTGGTGCCTCTAGGGCAGTTTAGGACTTTAATGTTGAATGTGTTTAATGAGAATTGCAACTGTTTGGATTGATTGTATTTGTGGTGTTCTGTAATATGTAGGTTTTATTGTATTTTTATTAATTATTTTGAATTGTTCTATTGCTGTCCTCAGGGCACCATTGTAAATAAGAACCTGGTCTCAATGGATTCCCCTGAATAAATACAAGTTTAATAAAATGTTGTTCTTGGGGGCTGAGGTTTTCAAATCAGAACTGACTGACTCAGTGAAAATAGCAGACAAGCACAACCCCCTCTCAAAGCCTATGCCAAAGCCTATTCCCATGTTGGAGTAGGAGGTGCACCAGTGATCTCTCTCAGACCAGTTGGCACTTTTCACTCAATGTTTTAAAAAGGGTCGACATGCATGACCATCATGTCTGCTAATAGACTTGCAGAGGAACTGTAACTGTGACAGTAATTTTCAATCATTGATTACTCTTATCATGACAATGCTACCAAGACACATCTAATTGGTGCTCTGATAGGCCCCTTTGCACCTGTAACTCCCTATCAGATGTCCTGATAGTCCTACTGTGTTTATTGATTGGCTGTTGTGTCTCTGAATCTTTTTCAAAAGTGCATACAGACGCTTTCCATATCTTAGGCTATCTGATTTTAAGATAGAAACTGCGTACCAATTTGCACCCCCTATTCCCTTTATTGACCAGTGCCCATAGGGTACTGCACTGTGCATGGAATAAGGTGCCATTTGGGACACAGCCAGTCATTAAATAGCAACACAGAGAAGATAAAACCTTGTGATTATTTTCCTCACTTCCTTTGTTTGACTCTTCAGGGTTAGGTGTTGTAGCTCATAGGGAATGGCAGGATAGTTGATATTCTTCAGGCTCCCGCATCAGTATACATGTCAGTGGAGATTGCTATTGTAATCCATGAAATGCACTGAGATCCCTATTCTGTAACTAAAGGGCTTATTGGTAAAGCCAGAATCGGAAGCCAATCTTCTCAGTGCTATTAACACTGGCAATGTTAATTAAATCGTCTTTTCACACAAAACCCAAACACACAGTCAAATTTGCTAACAGCCAATTTACAGCTATAGATGAATCCCCCTTTATGGAACCTCCATAACAGGCATTGAATATGAAATTAGGTGAAATTGTGCTTGTAAGTGTGTATGTATAATTTTAGACTATTTGTATTCCCTTCACGGTACACTCCTTTTGACCAGAGGCCCATGGGCCCTGGTCATGGGCCCTGGTCAAAAGTAGTGTACGAAGGGTATACTTAATACCATTGAGACACCCTTACTCTCTGATTAAGACACAGCCTCTGTGGTATTACTGAATTGGGAGCGAGCTAGTGAGAGCTAGTAATTAAGCGCTGTGGAGCTCTGCTGAGGAGGCTGAGGCTCAGTAAGATCTCTCTCTCTCTCTCTCTGTGTGTGTGTGTGTGTGTGTCAGCTCTGTTGAAGTGTGGGATCCTAGTGAGTGGGTAAGGCTCCCACCAGTGGACCTATGAGAGGCCTGACTGATACTGATACTAGTATAAAGCACTCAGCGCTCCAGCAAATTAACTTCACGTCTCATCTTCATGGAGCTATTTCCCCCTGTGTGTGTGTGTATGTATGAGAGAGAGAGAGAGAGAGAGGGGAGGGGGGGGGGTGTCTACAAAACAAAGTCATCAGCGATTGGATCATCTCTAACCAATCAGAATATCAAAGCCAATGATTAATTTTCAAAATGCTGCTTTACCCACGTGTGTTCTGGCTCTGGCCCAACCCATCGGTTTCTGAGACCAATTAGATGGTCTAGAATAGATATCCATTCTAGAAATCATCGGGGAGATTGGCCGGAGCAAGGACTTTGGGTTTGCTTGCCTGTGTTTGCATAGGAAATCACACATAACCAATATGTTATGCGTTCTAATATGAATGGATCCCCCGGAATTTTCCATTAGGCCTGAACAGCAGCACTTTTTAAAGGACCTGATACCTCTACTATTGCCAAGTAGGCCTCATATATTCAAATGAAACGGGATAGTTTGCATCCTAAATAGCATCCTATTCACTATATAGTGCAAAAGGAGTGCACTACATAGGGAATATGGTACCATTTGGGACGCACACCTAGATTAATTTGTGTGGCTCCTTGAGAGCATAACGGAGAATGATACAGTGCAATCTATTTAATGTTGTATAATAGAGAGTACAATCAACTCACAACCCTGAAGGAAACAGTGTGATATAACTCCCATTTACAGTAGGCACACACACACATGCACACACATACATGTGCACACACAAACACACCCAATGTGAAAGATGTCAGCTGTTTTATTTTCATGTCCTAAGGCTCGGTATAAAATACATGTCAACAGATGCCACCCAACAAATGCAACTTACAAGCGTTTTATCATCTGAACATCATTTTCCATCTCGCCCATGCAGGAAGTCTCAAACAAAGTCCTTCATTAATGTTTGATCAATTCTTCCTATCTATGAATTTTTCAATAGTTTGATTTCTTCAAACAGAAACCCATGCAGCTAGCCGAGGAGAGGAAATCTATCTGTGTGTGTGTGTGTGTGTTTTCCATAGACCTTACATGCACCCACACACTTCTATTCACATATCACTTTTCCTCTGCGGTAACAATGTTAGCTCTGTACCTTTCGGTTTCAGTATTAGTATTTATTAGGATCCTCAATTAGCTGCTGCCAAGGCAAGGGTTACTCTTGCTGTGGTCCAAACTGGAAACAACACAACAAATAAAATACATAATATACATAAATATACATAAATAGCACTTAATTTACATTACAATTTAGCCATTCAGCAGACACTGCCATCCAGAGCGACCCAAAGCTAGTGCATTCATCTTAAAATAGCCAGGCGAGACAACACCATTATAGACGAATCCCAACCATGTATCACATGCATAATACAATGCAAAAAACAATAAAAAATGCATTAAAATGTTTGTGTGTCTCTTCACAGTCCTCTTCATGCCATAAGGTGTTATTTTATCTGTTTTTTTATCTGGTTTAATTGCTAGCTTGAGTTACCTGGGGTGGCAGAGAGTTCCATTTAGTCATAGCTGTCACGATCGTCGATAGAAGTGGACCAATGCGCAGTGTGATAAGTGAACATACTTCTTTTATTAGAGTCACCAAACGAACAAAACAACAAACGATACGAAACGTGAAGTCCTACGGTTACACAAACCAAACGGAACAAGATCCCACAACACACTGTGGAAAACAGGCTGCCTAAGTATGGTTCCCAATCAGAGACAACAAGCAACAGCTGATACACGTTGCCTCTGATTGAGAACCACACCGGCCAACATAGAAACAAATGAACTAGACAATCACCCTAGCACACAAAACACATAGAAACAACACACCCTGGCTCAACATAACAGAGTCCCAGAGCCAGGGCGTGACAGTACCCCCCCCCCCAAAGGCGCGGACTGCGACCGCGCCAAACATAAACTGAACAGGGGAGGGCCAGGTGGGCATTCCTCCTCGGAGGCGGTTCCGGCTCCAGGCATGACCCCCACTCCCTCTTTAACCCCCCAAAGCGCCCCTGGTCCGGTCTGGCCCTGCTGGCCGGAGCTGGACTGAACACTGGTGGAGCGGATTGCTCTAGCTCCGGAGTGGAGCAGCTGACCGGTGCCGGACCATGCACCGGTGGAACAGGCACGGGCTGTGCCGGACTGACGACGCGCACCACAGGCTTGGTGCGGGGAGCAGGGACGGGCCGAACCGGGCTGACGAAGCGCACCACTGGCTTGGTGCGGGGAGCAGGAACAGGCCGGACCGGGCTGACGACACGCACCATTGGCTTGGTGCGGGGAGCAGGGACGGGCCGAACCGGGCTGATGAAGCGCACCACTGGCTTGGTGCGGGGAGTAGGAACAGGCCGGACTGGGCTAACGACGCGCACCACAGGCTTGGTGCGGGGAGCAGGGACAGGCCGAACCGGGCTGACGACGCGCACCACTGGCTTGGTGCGGGAAGCAGGAACGGGCCGGACCGGGCTGACGACGCGCACCACTGGCTTGGTGCGGGAAGCAGGAACGGGCCGGACCGGGCTGGCGACGCGCACCACTGGCTTGGTGCGAGGGGCAGGAACAGGCCGGACCGGGCTGGCGACGCGCACCACAGGCTTGGTGCGAGGGGCAGGAACATGCCGGACCGGGCTGGCGACGCGCACCACAGGCTCGGTGCGAGGGACAGGAACAAGCCGGACCGTACTGGGGACACACACCACTGGCCCTACGCGGGGATCAGGAACGGGCCGGACCGGACTGGCAACACACCCCAGTACCTCTCGCCGTGCCTCTACATCCTCCTTCCCCCTGGTGACCAGTGACTCCCGTAACCTGGCGGCCTCCTGCTGCCCCGTCGTCCACGGCGTGAGCCCCCCTAAAAAAATGTCTGGGCGTCTCTCCTCCCCGTGGGCCAGGCCTCCATGGCTCTTGCCAGACTCTCGCTCCTCTGCTCCCAAGTCCAGCCTCTCTCCTCCTCCCGCGGCTTGACCCAGTCGAGGTGGATATCCGCTAGATTCACCTCTGGCGTTGGCTCCTGGACACGCTGCTTGGTCCAGTTATGGTGGGATCTTCTGTCACGATCGTCGATAGAAGTGGACCAATGCGCAGCGTGATAAGTGAACATACTTATTTTATTAGAGTCACCACACGAACAAAACAACAAACGATACGAAACGTGAAGTCCTACGGTTACACAAACCAAACGGAACAAGATCCCACAACACACTGTGGAAAACAGGCTGCCTAAGTATGGTTCCCAATCAGAGACAACAAGCAACAGCTGATACACGTTGCCTCTGATTGAGAACCACACCGGCCAACATAGAAACAAATGAACTAGACAATCACTCTAGCACACAAAACACATAGAAACAACACACCCTGGCTCAACATAACAGAGTCCCAGAGCCAGGGCGTGACAATAGCTCTATTTAATAATGTGTGTTTCCCAGCCTCTGTTCTGGACCTGTGGACTGTGAAGAGACCTCTGATTTCATGTCTTGTGTGATACCGATGAGTGTCCAAACTGTGTGCCAACTGCTTGAACAGACAGTTCGTTACCTTCAACACATCAACACCTCGCACTAAGACCAATAGTGATGCAGTCAATCTCTCCTCAACTTTGAGCCAGGAGAGATTGACATTTACAGTGGGGAAAAAAAGTATTTATTCAGCCACATATTGTGCATGTTCTCCCACTTAAAAAGATGAGAGAGGCCTGTAATTTTCATCATAGGTACACGTCAACTATGACAGACAAAATGAGAAAAATAAATCTAGAAAATCACATTGTAGGATTTTTAATGAATTTATTTGCAGATTATGGTGGAAAATAAGTATTTGGCCAATAACAAAAGTTTCTCAATACTTTGTTATATACCCTTTGTTGGCAATGACACATGTCAAACGTTTTCTGTAAGTCTTCACAAGGTTTTCACACACTGTTGCTGGTATTTTGGCCCATTCCTCCATGCAGATCTCCTCTAGAGCAGTGATGTTTTGGGGCTGTCGCTGGGCAACACGGACTTTCAACTCCCTCCAAAGATTTTCTATGGGGTTGAGATCTGGAGACTGGCTAGGCCACTCCAGGACCTTGAAATGCTTCTTACGAAGCCACTCCTTCGCTGCCCGGGCGGTGTGTTTGGGATCATTGTCATGCTGAAAGACCCAGCCATGTTTCATCTTCAATGCCCTTGCTGATGGAAGGAGGTTTTCACTCAAAATCTCACGATACATGGCCCCATTCATTCTTTCCTTTACACGGATCAGTCGTCCTGGTCCCTTTGCAGAAAAACAGCCCCAAAGCATGATGTTTCCACCCCCATGCTTCACAGTAGGTATGGTGTTCTTTGGATGCAACTCAGCATTCTTTGTCCTCCAAACACGACAAGTTGAGTTTTTACCAAAAAGTTATATTTTGGTTTCATCTGACCATATGACATTCTCCCAATCCTCTTCTGGATCATCCAAATGCACTCTAGCAAACTTCAGACGGGCCTGGACATGTACTGGCTTAAGCAGGGGGACACCTCTGGCACTGCAGAATTTGAGTCCCTGGCGACGTAGTGTGTTACTGATGGTAGGCTTTGTTACTTTGGTCCCAGCTCTCTGCAGGTCATTCACTAGGTCCCCCCGTGTGGTTCTGGGATTTTTGCTCACCGTTCTTGTGATCATTTTGACCCCACGGGGTGAGATCTTGCGTGGAGCCCCAGATCGAGGGAGATTATCAGTGGTCTTGTATGTCTTCCATTTCCTAATAATGGCTCCCACAGTTGATTTCTTCAAACCAAGCTGCTTACCTATTGCAGATTCAGTCTTCCCAGCCTGTTGCAGGTCTACAAATTTGTTTCTGGTGTCCTTTGACAGCTCTTTGGTCTTGGCCATATTGGAGTTTGGAGTGTGACTGTTTGAGGTTGTGGACAGGTGTCTTTTATACTGATAACAAGTTCAAACAGGTGCCATTAATACAGGTAATAAGTGGAGGACAGAGGAGCCTCTTAAAGAAGAAGTTACAGGTCTGTGAGAGCCAGAAATCTTGCTTGTTTGTAGGTGACCAAATACTTATTTTCCACCATAATTTGCAAATAAATTCATAGAAAATTTGATTTTCTGGAAAACAATTTCTCAATTTGTCTGTCATAGTTGATGTGTATCTATGATGAAAATTACAGGCCTCTCTCATCTTTTTAAGTGGGAGAACATGCACAATTGGTGGCTGACTAAATACTTTTTTCCCCACTGTATGTCATTGACATTCACCCTCAGTGTACATCTAAGTGCAATATGTGCTGCTCTGTTTTGGACCAACTGCAATTTGCCTATGTCCTTCTTTGCCGCACCTGACCACACAACTGGACAGTAGTCCAGATGTGACAAAACTAGGGCCTGTAGGACTTGTCTGGTTGACTGAGATATGAAGAAAGAAGAGCAACGCCTTATCATGTACAGACCTCTTGCCATTTTCGTAGCCATTGTGTCTATATGTTTTGACCATGATAGCTTGTTATCTAGGGTGACACCCAGAAGTTTACTCTCTTCAACTTGTTCATTAGCCATATTATTCAATAATAGATCCAGATGAGGTTTAGGGTTGAGCGAGTGATTTGTGCTTTTAGCTTTTGAGATATTTTGCCTATTGCTAGTTACCCATTCTAAAACTTACTGGAGCGCTATGTTAAGGGTGTCAGTTATTTTTTTTACCGTTGCAGCCGACGTGTATACTGTTGAGTCGTCAGCATACATGTACACACAGGCTTTATTCAAGGTCAGTGGAAGGTCATTAGTAAACACAGAAAACAACAATAATTGTCCAAGCCGGATGCCCTGCGGTACACCACACTCAAACAAATTTGCATTACAGAGGATCCATTAAAGAAAACCCTCTGTGTTCTATTGGCTAGGTAATTGCCATCCATGATAAGGCAGAGGATGTTAATCCATAACACCTACATTTTTTTCAGCAATATGTTCTGATCAATAATATCAAAGGCTGCAATTTTTCAGCCAATCATCAGTCATTTGTGTCAGTGCCGAGCATGTTGAGTGCCCTTCGCTATAATCATGCTGAAAGTCTGTTGTTAATTTGTTTTCTGCAAATAACATTATATTTGGTCAAACACAATTTTTTCCAAAAGTTTGCTAAACACCGGAAACAGGCTGATTGGTCTGCTGTTTGAACCATTAAACTGTGTTTTGCTATTTTTGAGCAACCGAATGACCTTTGCCTCCCACCAGGCCTGAGGGCACACTCCGTCTTCTAGGCTTAGATTGAAGCTGTGGAAAATAGTGGTCACAATGTATTCCGCTACCAACCTCAGTAATTTAACATCCAGGTCATCGGTTCCAGGTGGTTTGTCCTTATTTATAGATAGCAATATTTTTTTCACCTCCTCCACACGAACTTTGCAGAATTCAAAGCTACAGCGCTTGTCTTTCATTATTTGGTCCGTTATGCATTAATATGAAGACTCAGCATAGTATAGTTTCTTCTTCTTTTTGGGTAGTTTAGTTATGTGATTTCTCAATTTACTGTATGTTTGCCAATCTGCAGTGTTGCCAGACTTATTCGCTATTGCCTTAGCCTCATCCCTCTCTCAGCCATACAGTTTTTCAATTCATCATCTATCCATGGGAATTTGGCAGTTTTAATAGTCAGTTTCTTTATTGGTGCATGCCTGTCAGTAACCGGAAGAAGTAATTTCATAATTGCTTCAAGTGCAGCTTCAGTATGTTCCTCATTACACATGTCAGACCAACAAATATTTTTCACATAGGAATCATTGCAAAACCTCTTGTATGATCGCTTATACACAGTTTTAGGTCCAGTCGTGGAACATAGTTTACTTAGATATGGCTATTATATTATAATCACTCCATCTGATGGGTGTGGATACTGCTTTAGGGGAGATTTCCGCAGCATTAGTAAAGATGTGGTCAATAAAAGTGGATAATTTAGTTGCTGTTCTGTTTGTTAAAACCCTGTTAGGTTGACTGACACTGGTAAGAGTTATAAGCTTTTTCTTGAGTGGAAAGCTTGATGAAAGCCAGTCAATATTTAGGTCACCCAGAAAATATACCTCTCCATTGATATCACATACCTTTGAAGTCGGAAGTTTACATACACTTAGGTTGGAGTCATTAAAACTCATTTTTCAACAACTCCACAATTTTTTTTGTTAACAAACTATAGTTTTGGTAAGTCGGTTAGGACATCTACTTTGTGCATGACACAATAAATGTTTCCAACAATTGTTTACAGACAGATTATTTCACTTATAATTCACTGTATCACAATTTCAGTGGGTCAGAAGTTTACATACAATAAGTTGACTGTGCCTTTAAACAGCTTGGACAATTCCAGAAAATGATGTCATGGCTTTAGAAGCTTCTGATAGGCTAATTGACATTATTTGAGTCAATTGGAGGTGTACCTGTGGATGTATTTCAAGGTCTACCTTCAAACTCAGTGCCTCTTTGCTTGACATCATGGGAACATCAAAATGAATCAGCCAAGACCTCAGAAAAAAAAATAGTAGACCTCCACAAGTCTGGTTCATCCTTGGGAGCAATTTCCAAACGCCTGAACGTACCACGTTCATCTGTACAAACAATAGTACGCATGTATAAACACTATAGGACCACGCAGCCGTCATACCGCTCAGGAAGGAGAAGTGCAAATCAATCCCAGAACAACAGCAAAGGACCTTGTGAAGATGCTGGAGGAAACAAGTACAAAAGTATCTATATCCACAATAAAACGAGTCCTATATCGACATAACCTGAAAGGCCGCTCAGCAAGGAAGAAACCACTGCTCCAAAACCGCCATAAAAAATACATACTACGGTTTGCAACTGCACATGGGGACAAAGATGGTACTTTTTTTGAGAAATGTCCTCTGGTCTGATGATACAAAAATAGAACTGTTTGGCCATAATGACCATCATTATGTTTGGAGTAAAATGGGAAAATGCTTGCAAGCCGAAGAACACCATCCCAACCGTGAAACACGGGGGTGGCAGCATCTTGCTTTGGGGGTGCTTTACAGCAGGAGGGACTGGTGCACTTCACAAAATAGATGGCATCATGAGGAAGGAAAATTATGTGGATATATTGAAGCAACATCTCAAGACATCAGTCAAGAAGTTAAAGCTTGGTTGCAAATGGGTCTTCCAAATGAACAATGACCCCAAACATACTTCCAAAGTCAAGGTATTGAAGTGGCCATCACAAAGCCCTGACCTTAATCCTATAGAAAATGTGTGGGCAGAACTGAAAAAGCGTGTGAGAGCAAGGAGGCCTACAAACCTGACTCAGTTACACCAGCTCTGTCAGGAGGAATGGGCCAAAATTCATCCAACTTATTGTGGGAAGCTTGTGGAAGGCTACCCGAAACGTTTGACCCAAGTTAAACAATTTAAAGGCAATGCTACCAAATACTAATTGAGTGTATGTAAACTTCTGACCCACTGCGAATGTGATGAAATAAATAAAAGCTGAATAAATCATTGTCTCTACTATTATTCTGACATTTCACATTCTTAAAATAAAGTGGTGATCTTAACTGACCTAAGACAGGGAATTTTTACTAGTATTAAATGTCAGGAATTGTGAAAAACTGAGTTTAAATTTATTTGGCTAAGGTGTATGTAAACTTCCGACTTCAACTGTACATTATATTATCAAGCATTTCACACATATTATTCAGATACTGATTATTAGCACTAGGTGGTCTATAGCATTTTCCCACAAGAATAGGCTTTAGGTGAGGCAGATGAACCTGTAGCCATATTACTTCAACAGCATCTGACATGAGCTCCTCTCTAAGCGTTACAGGAATATGACTCTGAATATAAACAGCTACCACTGTTTCATCAAAGGAATGATCTAAGTGAGTTTCAGAGATAGCCAGTATATGAATGTTTTCTGTTGCTAGCAAGTTATCGATTTCATAAATCTTATTTCTTAGGTTACATACCTGTATGTTATTGTGAGCTATTTGTTGCGCTTTTCTGGGATTCTTGATTGTTTTTTAGTTTTTTTCTGGGAGGCTTATCAGAGGTTGACATGACAATGATATTTATATTTGAGCTGATAGTGCAGGGTGAACTGCCCACAGTGGGCTTCCTGCTAGGCCAAAACATCTCAGTGCTAACAGTATAACTCAGGTTCATAGGCAGATGATTACTGCTGACAATAGCTGTCGGATTGACAAAGGCATTTAGAGAAATATAAATGAGGTTACTTACATTATAACTGCCAACACCCCTGGGAAAATGTACTTTTGCAGCAGCACTACGACAGCTCAGCAACACAATGGTAGGGATTATCTGAGCAGGGCTTGGGTCACTGATAAGTAATTGTCTCAACGCTGCCTTGAAATGTGAGGACGTGGTCCAGGCACCAAGATGATTTGGATGGACTCCGTCATTCCTGTAGAGCATCTTCTGTTTCCATGAAAGTTTGATTAAGGCTTTTCTCTACCCTTGTCAACCCTCTTGCTCTATTGTTTATAAAAGACCATCATTCTTATCTTAATTGGTCTGAGTTTATTGTATCTACCGAGCCGTTAATACCCAATACGAATCTTTCAGGACTTACTTACAGGATTGTCAAATGCTGGAGTTAGCTAAATGTTAGTTAAATGTCTAATTATCCTCTGGTGTCCCTGACCAACCTAAAACTACTTTTTGTGGTTACAGAGATGATGTCCTTTTAACTAGGTTTTAAAGGCTTATGGCAACATTTTCCTGTCCCAAGAAACGCTACGCTGTGGACTAGCGCACCGCAACATTCTAAGTAAAGGGTGCTCCGATACTGTACCCTGTGATGGCATTGCGTATGGTGCATGTGGCGTGCGTATCGTGCTGTAATTAAATCCCCTGTCAAAGTAAACTTTGAATTACAACAGAAGTCATGCTGCAGTATATAATTTCATTTACAGGAAAATGAGCTGTGTAGCAGTACGTCATGTTCCAAGGCTGTTGGGGTTGGAGTATAAGAATATACACTAGACAATGCAGTGAGTGATACACAGTTGAGGATAGCAAAGCTAGTGATGGGGAAACAATGTAAACATTTACATATTGCAATATTTTGACAACATTTGTAAGTCTCGATTTGTAAAGAATAAAACATATAGAATCGTCAGAATTCGCACCTAAGTATCAGGATAATATCGTATTGTGAGGTCCCTGGCAATTCCCAGCCCTAAGTAGAGCTGTGTGTGTTCCGTGTGCATTTTGTGTGTGCATGCGTGTGTCTGTATGTAAGTGTGTGTATGTGTTTTACCATCTGCATCACCATGAGGGTTGCCATGTCCGCAGTTTTACCGCAATTGGGCTACTTTGAAAACGATGTCACAGGTGAAATTGCGGGTTTTTGAGCTAAATCTAAATTGTACCGCAGCCACCATGGTATTTCTCTTTTTAAAACAAGTATACTTTAACTGTGACCTACTGCTGCTGACTATCAGGCAGTGAGCAGGCTGTTACTGACTGAGTGAGTGAGTGGTGGAGAGGTGGAGGGCCGGAGGGAAGTGTGTGTGTTGAGAGCATTGGTTGAGAGAGCGCTGCAGCAGGCAACTGAGTCACAGAGACAGAGCAGCACATGCGCACGTTGTGAAAACTTTTGACCAGTTGTAGGTAGGCTATTTAGATTGGTCATTATGGAGACACCTATTTCCAACTATTTTTCCATAAAAAACAAGCTAGAACTGATATAAAGGCGACAAAGCACTGGAAAACGACTTTAGGCGCACTAGAGCCTGTTTCTGTTATGGGAAAAAGTCTACAATGAAACTCACATTAAATGTGGAGAATGATACATTTGCATCGGTTGGCCATCAAGTAGGCTATTCATTTATATGCCTACTATTTGATACAATAAATATTTTGAAATGACGATATCACTGGAGTCATTGCAAATCAATTTGTGCCACTTTTGTAGCCTACCGGGAGCTGGCAAACGAATATAATAAATAGCCTATATCTTCAGTTTGTTGTAGTAGCCTTGTGTTGTTATGCAATTATTAATGGCCATGTTTAGTTAATTAAATTGGAAGTTATCAATTGTGATCTTGATCACCGCTCTATCACAAATGTATTGTTCTCCACATTTAATGTCAGTTTCATTGTGAACTTTTCCCTGAAATGAGATGTTGGCCTATCAGAGGCTATAGGCTACCTGCATCTAGTTCAGCAAACAATGGCAAAGTTGAATTGCAATTATAAACTCAGATTTTTGTCAATAGCCTGTGCCTATTGAAATAACAAATTCTTCTTGCAAATAGGCCATTTATAATGGTTTGTAGTCTTAACATCTGCCAGAAAATACCCTAACAGTCATTTTTTGAAGTTCATCCAAGTGTTTCTTGCACAGAATCTTTGAGATCCTCTGTCAAACTTTCATCACTCAAACACTCCCCTAGGATTTATCTGTAGTTATGCACAAAAGGGATTGATTTATAATTATAAACAGGGTCGTTCGAGCCCTGAATGCTGATTGGCTGAATGCCATGGTATATCAGACCATGTATCACGAGTATGACAAAACATTTATTTGGTTACCAAGTACGTTGGTAACCAGTTTATAATTGCAATAAGGCACCTCAGGTGTTTGTGGTATATAGCCAATAGCCTATAACACAGCTAAGGGCTGTCCTAAGAACAGCCCTTAGCCGTGGGAATATTGGCCATATACCACACCTCTTCGGGCATTATTGCTTAATCATAGCAGTCAAAACACTGTAAAAATGTTCCCTGTAAATGTACAGCATTATACTGGCATCAGAGTTGCCAGCTTAATACTGCAATTTTGCTTTATAGCAGAGATGCTGTAGTGTTTTACATTAAGGAAAATAGTACTGTGAAATATATTACAGCATCTCTGCTGTAAAGCAAAATTACAGTATTAAGCTGGCAACTCTGGTGCCAGGATAATGCTGAAAATGTACAATGAAATTCTCTTTGAAATGTAAATGTAAGAAAAACAATACATTTGTACATAAAATACATTTATTGATATTGGTAACAACATTAACTACAAATTAACAACAGAATTGACAATATAAGTTTTATTTAACCTTTATTTTGACAGGGAGTCAATGCTGAGACCAAGGTCCCTTTTCCAGATAAGCTCTGTATAGCACAAAAATACACATCAAAATATACAATAAACACGTTCAACTACGCATTAAAATACACACATTATTAAACTCAACAATACACAAAAAGCAAAACACAATCATAAAAAAACAGACACATTCTTCAGTAAAAAGGTCCCCTAACAACCATCTAAAATGCCCTAGAGGCACCAATTCCTCCAATTTTAAAGTCCATTGTAGATCCTTCCACACGCAACCAAACTCTCTAGACACCAAAGGAGTCTCCAGAGTTAAACAACCCTGTGAACAGGTTTGATAACTTGTCATTTTAAATCTTAACAGTGATGTTAGGTAAGTTAGAAGTTTGTGGAGCAGGACTTTGTAAACAAAAAGAGCGTAATGGGTGTGATCTACGTGACTTCAAAGAGGTCCAGCCAACCTTTTGGCAAAGAATACAGTGATGTGTAATAAAACTGTCTCCTGTGGGTAGAAAACAAAGGGCTCTATGAAAAACAGCATCCAGAGGTTTATGAGTAGAGGCAGCTGCACCTTGTTGAATAGTATCACCTCAATCAAGAACTTGTAGAAAAATTGACTGCACAATCTGCTTCCTGCTGATAAAAAAAGCCCACTTTAAATCTTAGTTTCTTAACAAGTTCAGTCGTATGTTTTTTTATCCATAAATTGTTGTCAATCCAACTACCAAGGTATTTGTATGCAGGGACTTGTTCGATTATACAGTGTAACCATCCGATGAGTGAAGATGTAATCCATCTGAGACAATTTTATGAGAACTTGAAAACATTAGTAAAAAAAAATCCAGTATTGAGTACGAGTTTTAAATCAGTAAGGGCTTCCTGCACAACTGCAACATCGGACTGTAGCCTGGTCAGAACCAGGTCAGCAGTCGGGTTGACAGATTGACCAATAGCATTTATATAAATAGTGAAAAGAAAAGGTCCTAGTATCGACCCCTGCGGAACACCTTTATGTACTTCAAGAAATTCTGACTTAATCCCATCAATCACGATGGCCTGAGATAATCATAAAATCATGAACAGGTGTCAGATCTCAGGCCTATTGAGGTCAACTTATTCAATAAAATAGCATTATCAACAGTATCAAAAGCATTTGACAGTTCCACAAACAAAGCAGCACATTACATTTTAGTGTCTAAAGCATTGACAAGATCATTAACAACTAAAGTGGTTGTTGTATTGCTATGCCCAGGCCTAAGGCCTAAACCCTGATTGGTTACATTCAAAATACATTTCTCAGATAAAAAAGAGCAAAGTTGTACATTTACCAAGGATTCAATAATCTTAGCTAGACAAGGAAGCCTTGAAATGGGGCAATAATTATTAAGATCACTACTATCCCCGCCCTTATGGAGTGGCAGCACAAGAGCTGATTTCCATACTTTTTGAATATTTCCTGATAATAATGTTAACCTCTACTGGATGCGTGTCCCGAAATCGGGACAGTTATTGCTCAATACGGATAATGTGACGACAATGACATTGTAAACAAAAGCAAATTTTTGTACTCTGCCTAGAAGGTCAGCATCCTGGAGTCGCCTCTTCACTGTTGATGTTGAGACTGGTGTTTTTAAGGTATTATTTAATGAAGCTGCCAGTTGAGGACCTACGAGGTGTCTGTTTCTCAAACTAGACACTAATGTATTTGTCCTCTTGCTCAGTTGTGGTCCGGGGCCTCCCACTTCTCTTCATATTCTGGTTACAGACAGTTTAAGCTGTTCTGTGAAGGGAGTAGTACATAGTGTTGTATTAGATCTTCAGTTTCTTGGCAATTTCTCGGAGTGGGAGATGTGTAACTTACTGAGTGCATGCTTTCTGGTTGCATGATTTGGACAGAAAAAATTAGTTGCCCTACGTGTTTTTATCTCTCAAACTGGCAAATGACAGAAGGAAAATCATACTTGGAGGAACAGACAATGTAGTGATTGATAATCCAGCATCCGTACACAGTGCACACTGACATGTTGCGTTAACCTTAATTCCCCCTCCAGCCATTTCAAATAACTTCAGTCACATTATCTCTGTATTTTGTGTATGTGTATCTGTGTGTGTGTATGTCTGTGTGTGTGCGTCTGTTTGTGAGTTGTGCCCTTATCACAGTCAACACATATACAGTGGGGAGAACAAGTATTTGATACACTGCTGATTCTGCAGGTTTTCCTACTTACAAAGCATGTAGAGGTCTGTCATTTTTATCATAGGTACACTTCAACTGTGAGAGACGGAATCTAAAACAAAATCCAGAAAATCACATTGTATGATTTTTAAGTAATTAATTTGCATTTTATTGCATGACATAAGTATTTGATACATCAGAAAAGCAGAACTTAATATTTGGTACAGCAACCTTTGTTTGCAATTACAGAGATCATACATTTCCTGTAGGTCTTGACCAGGTTTGCACACACTGCAGCAGGGATTTTGGCCCACTCCTCCATACAGACTTTCTCCAGATCCTTCAGGTTTCGGGGCTGTCGCTGGGCAATACAGACTTTCAGCTCCCTCCAAAGATTTCCTATTGGGTTCCACCAACATTTAGACCGAAAAGACAGCCAGGCCCTCAGCTGGACATGACTGGAAAGCACAGCTCCCTTCATCTTCACCCCTCTACTCCTGCCACCAGTGGTGTTCACCTGCCAAAATACATAACTGTTGACATGAATGTGCCTCAGGGCCAAAAGACCACAGCAGGAAGGTGTCGTTGTATTTGTATTTATTATGGATCCCGATTAGCTGCTGCAAAGGCAGCAGCAATTCATCCTGGGGTCCAGCAGAATTAAGGCAGTTTATACAATTTTAAAAACATTACAATACATTCACAGATGTCACAACACACTATGTGCCCTCAGGCCCCTACTCCACCACTACCACATATCTACAGTACAATATCCATGTGTACGTGTGTGTGTGTAGTGCGTATGTTATTGTGTGTGTATGCATGTGTCTGTGCCTATGTTTGTGTTGCTTCACAGTCCCCGCTGTTCTATGAGGTGTATGAATGAGGGAGCTATATAACATTTAGTATGAAGTCACCCAGGTGTCCTCATAAGAAATCGCCCATCACCTGCACTACTTTTTCTGTTACCCTCTGCTTTATAGCAGAAAGAGACTGCTATGGGACTTGGCATCAGTAGCACAAAATATATTTACACACTATTTACAAGATTGTGCTACTGATGCCAAGTCCCATAGCAGTCTCTTTCTGCTGTAAAGCAGAGGGTAACAGAAAAAGTAGTGCAGGTGATGGGAGATTTATTGCGAAGACACCTGGATGTGAAGAAGCAAGCCCAAAGAGTACCAGTCAAAAGTTTGGACACACCTACTCATTCAAGGGTTTTTCTTTATTTTTACTATTTTCTACATTGTATAATAATAGTGAAGAAATCAAAACTATGAAATAACACATATGGAATCATGTAGTAATCAAAAAAGTTTGTTAAACAAATCAAAATATATTTTATTTTTGAGATTCTTCAAATAGCCACCCTTTGCCTTGATGACTGCTTTGCACACTCTTGGCATTCTCTCAACCAGCTTCACCTGGAATGCTTTTCCAACAATCTTGAAGGAGTTCCCACATATGCTGAGCACTTGTTGGCTGCTTTTCCTTCACTCTGCCGTCCGACTCATCCCAAACATTCTCAATTTGGTTGAGGTCGGGTGATTATGGAGGCTAGGTCATCTGATGCAGCACTCCATTACTCTCCTTCTTGGTTAAATAGCCCTTACACAGCCTGGAGGTGTGTTGGGTCATTGTCCTGTTGAAAAACAAATGATAGTCCCAATAAGCCCAAACCAGATGGGATGGCATATCGCTGTAGAATGCTGTGGTAGCCATGCTGGTTAAGTGTAAATCACAGACAGTGTCACCAGCAAAGCACCCCCACACCATAACACCTCCTCCACCATGTTTTACGGTGGGAAACTACACATGCGGAGATCAACCGTCCATTGCTCGTGTTTCTTGTCCCAAGCAGGCATCTTCTTATTATTGGTCTCCTTTAGTAGTGGTTTCTTTGCAGCAATTTGACCATGAAGGCTTGATTCACACAGCCCCTCTGAACAGTTGATGTGAAGCATTTATTTGGGCTGCAATTTCTGAGGCTGGTAACTCTAATGAACTTATCCTCTGCAGCAGAGGTAACTCTGGGTCATCCATTCCTGTGGCGGTCCTCATGAGAGCCAGTTTCATCATAGCGATTGATGGTTTTTGCGGCTGCACTTTAAGAAACATTCAAAGTTCTTGAAATATTCCATATTGACTGACCTTCATGTCTTAAAATAATGATGGACTGTCATTTCTCTTTGCTTATTTGAGCTGTTCTTGCCATAATATGGACTTGGTCTTTTACCAAATAGGGCTATCTTCTGTATTCCCCCTCTACCTTGTCTGATTGGCTGAAACGCATTAAGAAGGAAATTAATTCCACAAATTAAGTTTTAGGAAGGCACACCTGTTAATGCATTCTAGGTGACTACCTCATGAAGCTGGTTGAGAGAATGCAAAGAGTGTGCAAAGTTGTCATCAAGGCAAAGGGTGGCTATTTGAAGATTCTCAAATATAAAATGTTTTGTTTTGTTGAACACTTTTTTGGTTACTACATGATTCCATATGTGCTATTTCATAGTTTTGATGTCTTCACTCTTATTCTACAATGTAAAAAATAGTTTAAAAAAATTAAGAAAAAACCCTTGAATGAGTAGGTGTGTCCAAACATTTGACTGGTAGTGTATATATTTAATTTATTTCACTTTGTGTGTGGTTTGTGATGTGTTCACTTATGACATTAGATCAGTGTTGGCTGCTAACTTGGCCCTTATCTTAACTAGTACACTTCTCTGTTGGGAGGCATTGGATCAGCATTCTCGTTGCGTCTCCTGTTAGTACCTTTTATGTAGGGAAGCTAATGATCCATCATGTATGACATTCCTGGGAGTGTGTAAACTTGTATGTTTTATTACCATAGCATTTTTGTATGTTCTCTATAGTTATGTACTTGAAAATTTATACATTTACCAATTCGGCCACTTGGAGGCCAATTGGGTACATTTGGGCAAACTCGTGAGGAACACCTGTTATTTAGCTCCCTCATTCTTGAAGGTATCAGTCTGAAACTTTGCACATACACTGTTGCCCTCTTGTAGATAACATTTAAATTGACCTCCAGCGTCCTATCTGAATGTATGCCTTTTCTTTTTCATGTCAAAGATGATGCAACAAAAATTAAAATAGAAAACGTACAAGATTACAACTGACAACACCCTTGGCAGTATAGACAACAGTATGATGATAACACTTAGAAAGGATGGGAGGTATTACCTGAGCGGTGCTTGGTATATCTCTAATTCAATATCTTAATGCAACCTTGAAGTGTGAAGAGAGGGTCCAGGTTCCTAGATGGTTTTGGTGGAGTCCATCATCTCTGTAGAGCATATTTTGTTTCCAAAAAGTATTGAAATTGTCAACAAAAGTTATGCCAACAGAGTGGCAGTATTCTTTAACCCAGATATGAAGTGCTAAGCGCCTGCCAAACCGTTCGCAGCCGTGACCCAGCAGCGGCACAGGGCCAGAGATAATTGGCTGCTTTTCAGAGCCTTTCAGGGTGTTGATCAGCTCAGATGGGAAGGGAGAGGTGACTTCACTAGGGAGGGGTCTCTGCAGGGCAGGGAATGAGTATTTCCAAGAAGCCTCAAAAGTTTCAACAGACCTGTTTTGCATGTCTCCTTAAAAAATGATGTTGCAATATTGCAAAATTGCCCAATGTGTTGACAGCCAGATGAAACAAAGGTAAATGGAGACAAAAATCCACAAAGATATTTTTCATCCACGAAATGATTTCATTCACAATGTTGTTGATCCATCCTCAGTTTTCTCCTATCACTGCCATTAAACTGAGTAACTGTTTTAAAGTCACCATCCTCTCCGGCAAGGAAGGATGCCTGTATCTTTGTAGTGACTGGGTGTATTGATACACCATCCAAAGTGTAATTAATAACGTCACCATGCTCAAAGGGATATTCAATGTCTGTTTAGTTTTTTACCCATCTACCAATAGGTGCCCTTCTTTGTGAGGCATTGGAAAACCTCCCTGGTCTTTGTGATTGAATCTGTGTTTTGAAATTCACTGCTCGACTGAGGGACCTTACAGATAATTGTATGTGTGGGGTACAGAGATGAGGTAGTCATTCCAAAATCATGTTAAAAACTATTATTGCACACAGAGTCCATGCAACTGTCCATGCAACTTATTATGTGACTTGTTAAACACATTTTTACTCCTGAACTTATTTCGGATTGCCAAAACAAAATGGTTGTATACTTTTCAGCTTTTCATTTTTAATTATTTTTAAACATGTCTAAAAACATAATTCCACTTTGACATCTCGATTTAATCAATTTTAAATTCAGGCTATAACACAACAAAATGTGGAAAAGGTCAGGTGGTGTGAATACTTTCTGAAGGCACTGTATCATCACAACAATTATTATCTGGTTGATTTATTACTTGGTCGAACAGCAAGATATTTACGAGCAATTTAGAGCAGACCGAAATGGCTTGTGTCAACTTGAGCTAGCTAACTAGCTAGCTAGCAAATGTTAGCTAGCTAGCTAAGAACACATGCAGTAATTCAAAATAGCAATAAATATACTTATAAACAAGTGAAGGTACTGAACCTACCCAGCAGCTGCTGAGTATATTCTTCCACTTCACTGCTGCTTCAAGAAAATATTTACTAAAACAGTCTGAGCTGAATGTGTCTCACCGACAGCATGAGGTTGGCGCCTGAAACTGATCATTTGAATCTACAGTAGGCATAAGCTATTACTGTAAATAAATACTGCATACTTTAATGTTTACAGGAGGCTTTCAATTACAGTTAATAACAGTATGTTTCTGCATTTTACACATAATGCAGTGCAATCTACAGCATTAATGCTGTAAAACACATTTACAGTATATTCCTGTGCATTCTACGGTGTTTTACTGTTGAAATTACAGGAAAGTCTTAGTGAGTGCAGAGAATCTTCATTTGTGCGTGAACGAGCGTGCTTATGCTGGAAATAGAATGCATGGGAGTGAATTAGAGAAAGCAGACTGCCCAGTTACCTCTGGAATTGTGAAATGTATAGTTGGAAATTATCTATTATTTAGTGTTGATAAGTTCAACTGCAAGCCAGCATTATGTATTAGCTTACTTATAAAAAATAGTGTAGCAATGCATGAATGCAACAACATTCTACATCTACTGCGTCTGACTGACAACATATATATATATTTTTTTATGTGTATGCCTTGATTTGCAAGGGAGTGCTTATTTCTTACTGGAGGTGCACTTATAAAGGACATGTAATTTGTTTGAATCCCGCCCTGTGCAACTCCACTTCCAGCCTAAGTCACACCTCTAGCCCCTGCCACTATCTTGAAACCCTTGCCCGGAGCCCATACCCAGGCCCCCTTAGCACCAGCCCCTGCTCTGACAACTGATGCTTAAAGATAGTGAGGGAGATAAGTGTCTCCAGCTTCAGAGATTTTTACAGTTCGTTCCAGTCATTTGCAGCAAAGAACTGGAAGGAATGGCGGCCAAAGGAGGTGTTGGCTTTGGGGATGACCAGTGAGATATACCTGCTGGAACGCATACTACGGGTGGGTGTTGCTCTGGTGACCAATGAGCTAAGATAAGGCGGGGATTTGCCTAGAAGAGATTTATAGATGACCTGGCCAGTAGGTTTGGCGATGTAGTGAGGGCCAGCCAATGAGAGCGTACAGGTCACAATGGTGGGTAGTATATGGGGCTTTGGTGACAAAACGGATGGCACTGTGATAGAGTACATCCAATTTGCTGAGTAGAGTTTTGGAAGCTATTTTGTAAATGACATCACTGAAGTCAAGGATCGGTAGGATAGTCAGTTTTACGAGTGCATGTTTAGCAGCTTGAGTGAAGGAGGCTTTGTTGCGAAATAGGTAGCCGATTCTAGATTTAACTTTGGATTGGAGATGCTTAATGTGAGTCTGGAAGGAGAGTTTACAGTCTAACCAGACACCTAGGTATTTGTGGTTGTCCACATATTCTAAGTCATACCCGCCGACAGTAGTGATTCTAGTCGGGCAGGCGGGTGCAAGCAGCGTTCGATTGAAGAGCATGCATTTAGTTTTACTAGCGTTTAAGAGCAGTTGGAGGCCACGGAAGGAGTGTTGTATGGCATTGAAGCTCGTTTGTTAACTAATTCCTGCCCCAGCGCTTTTACTAGCCACAGCTCAGAGCGCCAGCCCCAGCCCCTTCCCTAGCCCCTGTCCCAGCCCCTTCCCCTGCCCCATTCATAGCTCCAGCACCCTCCATAGCCACAGCACCCTTCTCAGCCTCAGAGCCAGCGAGCCACAGCCCCCTCCCTAGCTCCATCTCCAATGCAGCTCCAGACCCAGCTGGAGTCTTTGGCCATCCTCCTCTTTGGCCGTCCCCCTCTCTCTCCCTCCACAGTAGGCTTGCCTGGAGCTGTAGAAAATAGGTTAGGTCCACAGGGAGAGGCTGACACGTGCCTGGATAGGATGGAAAATGTGGCTTCTAGGGTCTTCCCGGGATCCCATATACACTACATAACCAAAAGTATGTGGATACCCCTTCAAATTAGTGGATTCGGCTATTTCATCCACACCCGTTGCTGACAGGTTGCTCATCGAGCACACAGCCATGCAATCTCCATAGACAAACACTGGCAGTAGAATGGCCTGTACTTGAGTCCCTGACAACTGCAGAACACGTGTATGGTGTTGTGTGGGCTGGCGGTTTGCTAACGTCTACGTTGTGAACAGAGTGCCCCATGGTGGCGGTGGGGTTGGGCAGGCATAATTGCATTTTATCAATGGCAATTGTTTCATATGCCTCATAGATGGAGGTTTTGCTGGTGTACTTGCAAAATTAGTTTGAGTTTGTTAGTGGACATATCATCCTAATGTTCCAAACATTTGCTGTGTCGAACGCACCTCTGGGTTGGGACTGCATCCAGGTAAATGGGTGACATATTTTTGCTTGCTTAATACTGAGTGTGTTAGTGCTAATTGTTCAATTCTTTATGTTGAATAATGCATACAGATGCTATGCCTTTTCTATGTCATTAGAGAAGGCATTCATTGAAAAAGAGAACCATATTCGTGAACAGTATTGTTTTGGTGAAAGTCAGCAGGGTTTCAGGCTGTGCCTCAGACATTGTGTGTCTCTTTTGTGCATCCCAAATGGCCCTATGCACCCTAGTCAAAAGTAGTGCACAACATTGGGAACAGGTTGCCATTTTCCCCTGCTAGCTGAATCCTGAACCTTAGCAGGCAGACAGGATGTCGACTCGCCGACTGTGAAAGCGGCGAACATGCCGTTCCCTGATTGCTGTTATTTCTCTCTCATCCCCCAGATGTGGGGAGAGCAGTCCACGCGCCGGCCCACATCACAGAGAAGGTGGTGCAGCTCTTCAGGAGTAAAAATGAATTTACCTTCCTGGCCTCCATCCAGCAGAAGTCCTCCTCGTCAGGTGTCATCTTCTCTATCCATGAATCTGAACACAGGTAATGCATTTTTAATCCTTTTATTACTGCCTTTTCAGCATCTACTTTCTCTATCTGCCACCACTATCGTCAACTAACTTTCCCACCTGTGACTTTGAATGGCCCTTGTTGGAATTGAACCCACATATGACTTCTTGTCGCATTCATTCCTTGAGCATTTGCAAGACGAATTTGATCCGCCCGTTGAAAATATCAATGTCAGATTACTCTGTTTATGTGAGTGATGGAGGGAAAGGAGTGGGAGATGTGTAACTTGCTGAGTGCATGCTTTTCTGCTTGCATGATTTGGACAGAAACAATTTGTTGCCCTACGTGTTTTTATCTCTCACACTGGCAAATGACAGAAGGAAAATCATACTTGAAGGAGGAACGGACAATGTAGTGATTGATAATCCAGCATCTGTACACAGTGCACACTGACATGTTGCGTTAACCTTAATTCCCCCTCCAGCCATTTCAAATAACTTCAGTCACAAATGTACATTATCTCTGTATTTTGTGTGTGTATCTGTGTGTGTGTGTGTCTGTGTGTGTGCGTCTGTTTGTGAGTTGTGCCCTTATCACAGTCAACATAAATATACAGTAAGCTCCAAACGTATTGGGACAGTGACACATTTGTTGATATTTTTGCTCTGTACTCCAGAACTGTGGATTTGAAATGATACAATGACTGAGAAAGTTACAGAGGCATAAATATCATACCCCCCAGAAATGCTAACCTCCCCTCATATTGTAAAGGTGAGAGGTTAGCATGTCTTGGGGGTATGATATTTGTGCATGTGTAATTTACTCACTCATCATTATTCACGATTCATTCAGGATTATCCATAATCATGATGGCATCCACATTAATGTAGAAGTGTTTAGAAACATATTATATTCTTATGTACAATAAAAGTGACTCCAAAATGACACAATACATTATTTACCATTCATTTCTATTGGGCACAAAATAATCTGAAACACAACCAAAACAAACAGGAAATGCATCCAACAAATTTGTAGTCACAAGCTTAATGTAGTCATTGTGTGCTATGAATATGGGACCAAATACTTAACTTTTTACTACTTTAATACACATAAGTGTTTGTCCCAATACTTTTGGTCCCCTAAAATGGCGGGACTATGTACAAAAATTGCTGTAATTTCTAAATGGTTCACTCAATATAGATGAAAATACCCTCATATTAAAGCTGACAGTCTGCACTTTAATCTCAGTCATTGTATCATTTAAAATCCAAAGTGCTGCAGTACAGAGCTAAAACAATAACAAAAATGTCACTGTCCCAACACTTTTGGAGTGCCCTATATTTTATTGTGAGAAGAATATAATGGAATATAACACAATAAAATAAAAATGATATTTTTTTGACAAACTATTGCTGAGTGTCGCAAGTGTGCACGTGTGAAACACCCTTTGGCAAAATGACAAGCTGTCTGTCTTTTTGGTTAAGTCTCTAAGAGCTTTGCACACCTGGATTGTGCAATATGTGACCTTTATTATGTTCTATCAAGTTGTTGTTCATTGCTATACAGACATTTTAAGTCTTGCCATAGATTTTCAAGCAGATATAAGTCAAAACTGTAACTCGGACAATCAGGAACATTCACTGTCTTAGTAAACAACTCCAATGTAGATTTTGCCTTGTTTTAGGTTATTGTCCTGCTGAAAGGTGAATTTGTCTCCCAGTGTCTGGTGGAAAGGTTTTCCTCAAGGACAGCCTTTCTTAAAGAATGGGTCGCGACAGACCTGTTAATGATGGGTCGCAACGAGTCAGAGTAAATGCATAATTATTTCATTAATTACTGGAATTGATTTGGCCAAGTGCATCTGCGCTCTCTGTTCAGTGCGCTCTCTGCTTAGCAGCAGTCTCTGCTCAGTTTGCCTGCTGCGCGAGTGGGAGAGGGAGATGCCCGCGTCCTTTGCGGTTTACCTGATATTTTTTCTGCTGTTTTCTTGAAGATCACTCGGCGACACACACTGTGCAGCGTTGTCGTTCAGCAGCAGATGATGCGCTGTCAGCCACTGACTTGTCATTCCCACTCGCCATTACTCACCACTGTCATCAAATGGACTCATGCTAGCCACAAGTTCTGACTGAGCTCAATTGTCTTGAAACGCAATGACGGTAAACCCAGGGAGATCTTTCAGAACAGGGCAGAATGCTTCAGGAAGCAGTGATTCGACAGTGGAAAAGTACGTCAGCTAGCAAGACATTGTTGTCATTTTATAACAGGTGATGATAAGCAGAAATAAGTGAGTACTAACTCATAGTAGTACCAATGAGTTTCTCTTTCAAACAATCCCCTGGCCTTGTACACAGCTAATAGCTAACGTTAGCCAAAGCAAGCTAGCTATCTACTGATAGTGCAACCCTAAGTAACAGTACAAATGAAAAATGATCACAGTACATCTTACTGTAGAAATTATTGTTGAAAACTAGTCTAGGTTGGAATTGTTGCTGTTAAAATACAAGTAATACTTTTTATTCTGAACTGGAATAAACTGATTGAAGCAAGATGCTTTTTTAGGCAAACACACTCACACAGTTCTGGGTTGCACATCTACAGTATGAAGCGTTCTCCTGCCTGATGTCACGGTTTCGGCCGAGGCTGCTCCTTCTCCTTGTTCGGGCAGGCTTCGGCGGTCATCGTCTCCGGAGTACTAGCTGCCACCGTTCTATGTTTCTATGTTTGATTGGTTTTGTCTGTTTGTTACACCTGTTCATTGTTAAGTGTTCATTATGCGTCCTATTTAGTTCTCTTGTGTTTGGTCAGGTGTTGTGTGTAATTGTTCGATGTCACGTGTAGTAATTGGTTCGCTGTTCTGTGCTCTCTGTATTTCGTTTTGTTTGAGAGAGTCCTGCACGTTGTGCGCATTTACTTTGGTTCTTACCAGTGTGCGTATGTTTCGCCTGTGGCCTGTTGCCGTGTTTGGCTTGTATTTTCGGACTTCACTAAAGACATCTGTTTCGAATCTCTGTGTGTCCTGCGTGTGATTCCACGTTACCTCTACACTCAACCCTGACACCTGACTGAGAAAGCAGTAGATGTTCAGATCAAGTTTGGCACCACATACCTATGTGAGTCAGGGTTCTCAACTCTGACATACTTAAAAAAACAAGTACAGAAACAGTCTCAATGCTGAGCATGACCTCAGTGTTCCAATGTCAAAAACTGAGCCCAGAATAGACATGCTTGTTGAAAACTTCAACCAGACACACACCTCTCATTAGGACTGTGTGTGTGTGTGTTAGTTTTCTGGTCTACATCTGTGTGATGTGATCGATCAGTTTATTACAGTTCAGAATAAAAAATATGTATTGTATTTTAACAGCAACAGTTCCAACCTAGATTTTCTTTCAACAATAATTTCTACAGTAAGATGTACAGTAGGCCAGATCATTTTTCATCTGTACTGTTACTTAGCGTTGCACTATCAAAAAGCCTGTTTTGACCCAGCCAGTTGGGTTGTGTGAATAACCCAACAAGTTTGGTTGTTGGGATTACCCAAACGTTAATTTAATCATCAGTTGGGCATTTTTTACTCTCATGCTGGGTTGACCTAGCAGCTGGGTCTTTTTTTAATGTAATCCTTAGGTTATTTTCAGGAGGTGTGGCCTATTAGAGGCGTGGCTTTCAACTAGATCTAATTGGCCACCCGTGAGAGTGTTTTGGTATTTGGTATTTTATTAGGATCCCCATTAGCTGTTGCAAAAGCAGCAGCTACTCTTCCTGGGGTCCACACAAAACATGAAACATGACATAATACAGAACATTAAAAGACAAGAACAGCTCAAGGACAGAACTACATAAAAAAAAATGTAAAGGCACACATAGCCTACATATCAATTCATACACACAAACTATCTAGGTCAAATAGGGGAGAGGCGTTGTGCCGTGAGGTGTTGCTTTATCTGTTTTTTGAAACCAGGTTTGCTGTTTATTTGAGCAATATGAGATGGAACGGAGTTCCATGCAATAATGGCGCTATATAATACAGTACGCTTTATTGAATTTGTTCTGGATTTGGGGACTGTGAAAAGACCCCTGGTGGCATGTCTGGTGGGGTAAGTGTGTGTGTCAGAGCTGTGTTTAAGTTGACTATCAAAACAATTTGGGATTTTCAACACATTAATGTTTCTTATAAAAAGAAGTGATGCAGTCAGTCTCTCCTCAACTCTTAGCCAAGAGAGACTGGCATGTATAGTATTTATATCAGCCCTCTGATTACAATGAAGAGCAAGACGTGCCACTCTGTTTTGGGCCAGCTGCAGCTTAACTAGGTCTTTCCTTGCAGCACTGGACCACATGACTGGACAATAATCAAGATTAGACAAAACTAGAGCCTGCAGAACTTGGTTTTATTTAGTGTGGTGTCAAAAAAGCAGAGCATCTCTTCATTACGGACAGACCTCTCCCCATTTTACAACCATTGAATCTATATGTTTTGACCATGATAGTTTACAATCTAAGGTAATGGCAATCTTAATTACCAGATTCAGCTGATGTCCAGAACTTAGGGAATGATTTGTACCAAATACAATGCTCTTAGTTTTAGAGATGTTTAGGTCTAGTTTATTAGTGGCCATTCTAAAACAGACTGCAACTCTTTGTTAAGGGTTTCGGTGACTTAATTAGCTGTGGTTGCTGATGCGTATATGGTTGAATCATCAGCATACATGGACACACATGCTTTGTTTAATGCCAGTGGCAGTTCATTGGTAAAAATAGAAAAGAGTAGGGGGCCTAGAGAGTTGCCCTGTGGTACACCACACTTTACATGTTTGACATTAGAGAAGCTTCCAGCTTGGTTGAGGTCGGGGGATTGTGGAGGCGAGGTGATCTGATGCAGCACTCCATCACTCTCCTTCTTGGTCAAATAGTCCTTACACAGCCTGGAGGTGTGTTGGGTCATTGTCCTGTTGAAAAACAAATGATAGTCCCACTAAGCCCAAACCAGATGGGATGGCGTATCGCTGCATAATGCTGTGGTAGCCATGCTGGTTAACTGTGCCTTGAATTCTAAATAAATCACAGACAGTGTCACCAGCAAAGCACCCCCACACCATGACACCTCTTCCTCCATGCTTTTCAGTGGGAACTACACATTTAGAGATAATACGTTCCCCCACACCGCGTCTCACAAAGACATGGTGGTTGGAACCAAAAATCTCCACCGGTCTAATGTCCATTGCTCGTGTTTCTTGGCCCAAGCAGTGGTTTCTTTGCAGCAATTCGACCATGAAGGCCTAATTTACACAGTCCCCTCTGAACAGTGGATGTTGAGATGTGTCTGTGACTTGAACTCTGTGAACTCTGTGAAGCATTTACTTGGGCAGCAATTTCTCAGGCTGTTAACGCTAATGAACTTATCCTCTGCAGCAGAGGTAACTCTGGGTCTTCCATTCCTGTGGTGGTCCTCATGAGAGCCAGTTTCATCATAGCGCTTGATGATTTTTGCACTGCACTTGAAGAAACTTTCAAAGTTCTTGAAATGTTCCGTATTGACTGACCTTCATGTCTTAAAGTAATGATGGACTGTCATTTCTCTTTGCTTATTTGAGCTGTTCTTGCCATAATATGGACTTGGTCTTTTACCAAATAGGACTATCTTCTGTATACCCCACTACCTTGTCACAACACAACTGATTGGCTCAAACGCATTAAGAAGGAAAGAAATTCCACAAATTAACTTTTAAGAAGGCACACCTGTTAATTGAAATGCATTCCAGGTGAGTTTGCAAAGCTGTCATCGAGGCAAAGTGTGGCTATTTGTTTAACACTTTTTTGGTTACGACATGATTCCATATGTGTTATTTCATAGTTTTGATGTCTTCACTATTATTCTACAATGTAAAAAATAGTTAAAATAAAGAAAAACCCTTGAATGAGTAGGTGTGTCCAAACTTTTGACTGGTAATGTTTAGCCTACAGTAACATAAACTAATGAAAATTAAATTGTGTTATTTGAAATAAATTAAAAATAGTATTCTAATATATTATACCCAAGGCCTTCATAAACACAATCAAATGATTATTTTTGCGATGCTAGTGTTACTTAGATATGGGGATGCGCAACTGAAATCAACAAATAGCAGGAAACAACGCAATCGCGCATGACCCATTCTTAGTATGCAAAAATAAAATGTTTTATAGTATGTGGTTTTCTGAAATCTACTAAGATTTACATCCCAGGATATTATACTCATTTTGGCTTTTCATCTGGTAGAATTCACTAAACATGCATTGGAAGAGTGGGGCTGCGAATTATGATAGCTAGATCTCATGAATAAACAACAAAACAACTTGAAAGATGGCGATTAGCGAAGCTTCTGCAGTGGTGTTGAAATGTAAGTAGTTTTAGTTTTCCTTAAAATGATCAAGACTATTTCATTGTAACATTACTTCTTTGCAAACAGATCTGCAGCCTCCTGCCTGCCGTGCCTTTAGCTAGCTATGTGCTTTAGTAGGACTAGACGTTATAACTGTTTGAACATTAGCGTTAGTTACAGGGATACTTGCTTGCTGTTGAGCGACAAGTTCATATTTAAGATTGGCCTAGTTAGCTAGGTACTTTTTGTAAATACCAGGGCTTGTGTTCAAACTGTTACAGGGTCTGATGACAATACCAGGCATTTAATTCAGTGGCGAACACGGCAGGAGAAATGCTGCAAAAAAGGTTTTGATTAAGTTTTTAAAAGCTCGATTTTAGTCTCATCTGACCAGAGTACCTTCTTCCATATGTTTGGAGAGTCTCCCACATGCCTTTTGGCGAACACCAAACGTGTTTGCTTATATTTTTCTTTAAGCAATGGTTTTTTTCTGGCCACTCTTCCGTAAAGCCCAGCTTTTTTTCATTTCACTTCACCAATTTGGACTATTTTATATGTCCATTACATGAAATCCAAATAAAAATCCATTTAAATTGCAGGTTGTAATGCAACAAAATAGGAAAAAAAAAGAATACCTGAACGGTTACAACCTGAATGGGTCTAGCTAGTTTCATTGCACATAACCTGTTATGGTGAAGGTAATGGTATACTGCACTTGTCACTGTTTCCCCTTGGCCCTCCAATTTGATAAAGTATATTCGCTGTACAGTCTAGCTATCTACAGAAAGTTCACACAACTTTACTCTGCTCATGTTTTGGATAAGTACTTCATCCTATGTCTTTTCAGGATCTACAGTTGAAGTCGGAAGTTTACATACACTTAGGTTGGAGTCATTAAAACTCGTTTTTCAACCACTCCACACATTTCTTGTTAAAAAACTATAGTTTTGGCAAGTCGGTTAGGACATCTACTTTGTGCATGACACAAGTCATTTTTCCAACAATTGTTAACAGACAGATTATTTCACTTATAATTCACTGTATCACAATTCCAGTGGGTCAGAAGTTTACATACACTAAGTTGATTGTGCCTTTAAACAGCTTTGAAAATTCCAGAAAAGGATATCATGGCTTTATAAGCTTCTGATAGGCTAATTGACATCATTTGAGTCAATTGGAGGTGTACCTGTGGATGTATTTCAAGGCCTACCTTCAAACTCAGTGCCTCTTTGCTTGACATCATGGGAAAATCAAAAGAAATCAGCCAAGACCTCAGAAAAAGATTGTAGACCTCCACAAGTCTGGTTCATCCTTGGGAGCAATTTCCAAACGCCTGAAGGTACCACATTCATCTGTACAAACAATAGTACGCAAGTATAAACACTTTGGGACCACGCAGCCATCATACCGCTCAGGAAGGAGACGCGTTATGTCTCCTAGAGATGAACATACTTTGGTGCGAAAAGTGCAAATCAATTCCAGAGTAACAGCAAAGGACCTTCTGAAGATGCTGGAGGAAACAGGTACAAAAGTATCTATATCCACAGTAAAACGAGTCCTATATTGACATATACAGTGGGGAGAACAAGTATTTGATACACTGCTGATTTTGCAGGTTTTCCTACTTACAAAGCATGTAGAGGTCTGTACTTTTTATCAAATGTACACTTCAACTGTGAGAGATGGAATCTAAAACAAAAATCCAGAAAATCACATTGTATGATTTTTAAGTAATTAATTTGCATTTTATTGCATCAAGTATTTGATCACCTACCAACCAGTAAGAATTCCGGCTCTCACAGACCTGTTAGTTTTTCTTTAGAAAGCCCTCCTGTTCTCCACACATTACCTGTATTAACTGCACCTGTTTGAACTCGTTACCTGTATAAAAGAGACCTGTCCACACACTCAATCAAACAGACTCCAACCTCTCCACAATGGCCAAGACCAGAGAGCTGTGTAAGGACATCAGGGATAAAATTGTAGACCTGCACAAGGCTGGGATGGGCTACAGGACAATAGGCAAGCAGCTTGGTGAGAAGGCAACAACTGTTGGCGCAATTATTAGAAAATGGAAGAAGTTCAAGATGACGTTCAATCACCCTCGGTCTGGTGCTCCATGCAAGATCTCACCTCGTGGGGCATCAATGATCATGAGGAAGGTGAGGGATCAGCCCAGAACTACACAGCAGGACCTGGTCAATGACCTGAAGAGAGCTGGGACCACAGTCTCAAAGAAAACCATTAGTAACACACTACACCGTCATGGATTAAAATCCTGCAGCGAACGCAAGGTCCCCCTGCTCAAGCCAGCGCATGTCCAGGCCCGTCTGAAGTTTGCCAATGACCATCTGGATGATCCAGAGGAGGAATGGGAGAAGGTCATGTGGTCTGATGAGACAAAAATAGAGCGTTTTGGTCTAAACTCCACTAGCCGTGTTTGGAGGAAGAAGAAGGATGAGTACAACCCCAAGAACACCATCCCAACCGTGAAGCATGGAGGTGGAAACGTCATTTTTTGGGGATGCTTTTCTGCAAAGGGACATGACGACTGCACCTTATTGAGGGGAGGATGGATGGGGCCATGTATCGCGAGATCTTGGCCAACAACCTCCTTCCCTCAGTAAGAGCATTGAAGATGGGTCGTGGCTGGGTCTTCCAGCATGACAATGACCCGAAACACAAAGCCAGGGCAACTAAGGAGTGTCTCCGTAAGAAGCATCTCAAGGTCCTGGAGTGGCCTAGCCAGTCTCCAGACCTGAACCCAATAGAATATCTTTGGAGGGAGCTGAAAGTCCATATTGCCCAGCGACAGCCCCGAAACCTGAAGGATCTTGAGAAGGTCTGTATGGAGGAGTGGGCCAAAATCCCTGCTGTAGTGTGTGCAAACCTGGTCAAGACCTACAGGAAACGTATGATCTCTGTAATTGCAAAAAAATGTTTATGTACCAAATTTTAAGTTCTGCTTTTCTGATGTATCAAATACTTATGTCATGCAATAAAATGCAAATTAATTACTTAAAAATCATACAATGTGATTTTCTGGATTTTTGTTTTAGATTCCGTCTCTCACAGTTGAAGTGTACCTATGATAAAAAATTACAGACCTCTACATGCTTTGTAAGTAGGAAAACCTGCAAAATCGGCAAAGTATCAAATACTTGTTCTCCCCACTGTATATTGACATTGAAAGGCCGCTCAGCAAGGAAGAAGACACTGCTCCAAAACCGCCATAAAAAACCCAGATTACTGTTTGCAACTGCACATGGGGACAAAGATCGTACTTTCTGGAGAAATGTCTCTGGTCTGATGAAACAAAAATAGAACTCTTTGGCCATAATGACCATCGTTATGTTTGGAGGAGAAAGGGGGTACCTTGCAAGCCGAAGAACACCATCCCAACCGTGAAGCACGGGGTGGTAGCATCATGCTTTGGGGGTGCTTTGCTGCAGGAGAGACTGGTGCACTTCACAAAATAGATGGCATCATGAGGAAGGAAAATTATGTGGATATATTGAAGCAACATCTCAAGACATCAGTCAGGAAGTTAAAGCAAGGTTGCAAATGGGTATTCCAAATGGACAATGACCCCAAGCATACTTCCAAAGTTGTGGCAAAATTGCCTAATGACAACAAAGTCAAGGTATTGGAGTGGCCATCACAAAGCCCTGACCTCAATCCTATAGAACATTTGTGGGCAGAACTGAAAAAGCGTGTGCGAGCAAGGAGGCCTACAAACCTGACTCAGTTACACCAGCTCTGTCAGGAGGAATGGGCCAAAATTCACCCAACTTATTCTGGGAAGCTTGTGGAAGGCTACCCGAAATGTTTGACCCAAGTCAAACAATTTAAAGGCAATGCTATCAAATACTAACTGAGTGTATGTAAACTTCTGACCCACTGGGAATGTGATGAAAGAAACAAAAGCTGAAATAAATCATTCTCTATACTATTATTCTGACATTTCACATTCTTAAAAGAAAGTGGTGATCCTAACTGACCTAAGACAGATAATTTTTACTAGGATTAAATGTCAGGAATTGTGAAAAACTGAGTTTAAATGTATTTGGCTAAGGTGTATGTAAACTTTAGACTTCAACTGTACATGGACACTGTGTTAACAAACCTCCAAACGAGCTTCAATTCCATACAACACTCCTTCAGTAGCCTCCAACTGCTCTTAAACACTAGTAAAACTAAATGCATGCTCTTCAACCGAACGCTGCTTGCACCCGCCCACCCGACTAGAATCACTACTCTCGACGGGTCTGACCTAGAGTATGTGGACAACTACAAATATCTAGGTGTCTGGTTAGACTATAAACTCTCCTTCCAGACTCACATTAAGAATCTCCAATCCAAAGTTAAATCTAGAATCGGTTTCCTATTTCGCAACAAAGCCTCCTTCACTCATGCTGCCAAACATGCCCTCGTAAAACTGACTATCCTACCGATCCTTGACTTCGGCGATGTCATTTACAAAATAGCCTCCAACACTCTACTCAGCAAATTGGATGTAGTCTATCACAGTGCCATCCGTTTTGTCTCCAAAGTCCCATATAATACCCACCACTGTGACCTGTACGCTCTTGTTGGCTGGTCCTCACTACATATTCGTTGCCAAACCCACTGGCTCCAGGCCATCTATAGATCACTGCTAGGCAAATCCCCGCCTTATCTTAGCTCAATGGTCACCATAGCAACACCCACCCGTAGTCTGCGCTCCAGCGGGTATATTTCACTGGTCATCCCCAAAGCCAACACCTCCTTTGGCCGCAATTCCTTACAGTTCTCTGCTGCCAATGACTGGAACAAATTGCAAAAATCTCTGAAGCTGGAGACACTTATCTCCCTCACTAACTTTAAGCATCAGTTGTCAGAGCACCTTACCGATCACTGCACCTGTACACAGCCCATCTGAAATTAGCCCGCCCAACTACCTCATCCCTATATTGTTATTTATTTTGCTCATTTGTACCCCAGTATCTCTATTTGCACATCATCTCTTGCACATCTATCATTCCAGTGTTAATACTAATGGTAATTATTTTGCACTATAGCCTATTTTATTGCCTTACCTCCATAACTTGCTAAATTTGCACACACTGTATATTATATGTATTTCTGTTGTATTTTTGACTTTGTTTTGTTTTACCCCATATGTAACTCTGTGTTGTTGTTTTTATCGCACTGCTTTGCTTTATCTTGGCCAGGTCGCAGTTGTAAATGAGAACTTGTTCTCAACTGGTTTACCTGGTTAAATAAAGGTGAAATAAAAAAATAAAATAAAAAAATAAAAAAATTAAATAAAATAAAACATGAAGGAGTGTGAGCTGGAGGGGCAGCTGTCACCTGCATGAGTGAAAAAGAAGTGGGAGAAACATAAGCAAAAATACACTGTACGCTACTGTATGTTTTCTTGACATTTATTATATTGATATCTGGCTTGATGACAAACTGTAATTTATTTAAAAAACATGTCACTGAGCTGGTGAATAAGTTGAAGTTCAGGGTTGGTTTATTTTACAGAAACAAACCATGTCTGACTTTTGTTGATAGGAATGATTTTGTACAGGCCACTTTTATATCTAATTTAGATTATGGGAAATTATCTATATGCATGCAGCAGCATTTAAACTTAAACCACTAGATGCTGTTTTCCATTGTGCCGTTAGGTTTATTACTGGTGGTGGTTATAGAATGCAGAAATGTTGTCGAACAAAAAGTGGGTTGGGCCTCTTTGTGTTTAATGAGAAAGCAGCATTTTCTTGTGTTTATTTACAAAGCACTCGTGCAGAAACTTCCTATGTATCTATCATCATTAATTCAATTTAGACTTACAAATGGCTAAACCCAGTCACAGGCTTGGACAACGCTGGAGGCCCCTTCAGTCTCCACAGAGTTGGGTAAAGCTGCTTTTAGCTTTTTTGCTAGCTTTATGTGGAACAACTCACATAGATCTCAGAAATTAGATGTTCTGATCCCCCTTGGTCAGTTCAGAGAAATAATCAGAGACCTCTATGTTGATAAATGTGTCTGTTTTTCTTTATGTTTTGTAATTTTGTATATGGTATGTTGTATATACAGTGCCTTGCAAAAATATTCATCCCCCTTGGCATTTTTCATATTTTGTTGCATTACAACCTGTAATTTAAATTGATTTTTATTTGGATTTCATGTAATGGACATACACAAAATAGTCCAAATTGGTGAAGTGAAATAAAAAAAAAAAATGTTTCAGAAATTCTACAAAATAAATAATGGAATTGTGGTGCGTGCATATGTATTCACCCCTTTGCTATGAAGCCCCTAAATAAGATCTGCTGCAACCAATTACCTTCAGAAGTCACCTAATTAGTTAAATAAAGTCCACCATTCAACCCATTATTAAAGAATGGAAAGAATATGGCACCACAACAAACCTGCCAAGAGAGGGCCGCCCACCAAAACTCATGGACTAGGTAAGGAGGGCATTAATCAGAGAGGCAACAGAGAGAACAAAGATAACCCTGAAGGAGCTGCAAAGCTCCACAGCGGAGATTGGAGTATCTGTCCATATGACCACTTTAAGCCATACACTCCACAGAGCTGGGCTTTACCGAGGAGTGGCCAGAAAAAAAGTCAATGCTTAAAGAAATAAATTAGCAAACACATTTGGGGTTCGCCAAAAGGCATGTGGGAGACTCCCCAAACATATGGAAGAAGGGACTCTGGTCAGATGAGACTAAAATTGAGCTTTTTGGCCATCAAGGAAAATGCTATGTCTGGCGCAAACCCAACACCTCTCATCACCCCGAAAACACCATCCCCACAGTGAAGCATGGTGGTGGCAGCATCATGCTGTGGGGATGTTTTTCATCAGCAGGGACTGGGAAACTGGTCAGAATTGAAGGAATGATGGATGGCGCTAAATACAGGGAAATTATTGAGGGAAACCTGTTTCAGTCTTCCAGAGATTTGAGACTGGGACGAAGGTTCACCTTCCAGCAGAACAATGACCCTAAGCATACTGCTAAAGCAACACTCGAGTGGTTTAAGGGGAAACATTTAAATATCTTGGAATGGCCTAGTCAAAGCCCAGACCTCAATCCAATTGAGAATCTGTGGAATTACTTAAAGATTGCTGTACACCAGCGGAACCCATCCAACTTGAAGTAGCTGGAGCAGTTTTGCCTTGAAGAATGGGCAAAAATCCCAGTGGCTAGATGTGCCAAGCTTATAGAGACATACCCCAAGAGACTTGCAGCTGTAATTGCTGCAAAAGGTGGCTCTACAAAGTATTGACTTTGGGGGGTGAATAGTTATGCACGCTCAAGTTTTCAGTTATTTTTTCTTATTTCTTGTTTGTTTCACAATAAAAAATCTTCAAAGTGGTAGGCATGTTGTGTAAATCAAATGATACAAACCCCCCAAAAAAATCCATTTTAATTCCAGGTTGTAAGGCAACAAAATAGGAAAAATGCCAAGTGGGGTGAATACTTTCGCAAGCCACTGTATGTTTGATGTATTTATGCATGGCTCATCTGAAAAAGAGACCCTAGTCTCAGTATGACTTCCCTGTGAAAAAAAGGTTTAATGAAAATATAAATTAATTGTTGTTCTGTACCGATAAAGTTCCCCTTTTTCTCTGAGTGCAACAACACTTTCTCATACATTTCCTATGTTTCACCGGCATTCATGTAATAATAATTGATCACATTTCTATAGCGCTTTTCATAATCTCAAAGCGCATCAAAAGCAAAGAATAAACAAGAAATACATCATGAGTAGCCTAGCTATAGCTGGGTAGGTCAACCAATAGAGGCCAAGTCTTTGAGTGCATGCATCCTCTGAAGATGGAGAAGGACAGTTCATGGCCAGATAAGAAGAAAGGAGATGATTGATGAAGATGGAGTCTGGTGACGATCCTGTAGAAGGCTACACCGTGAATCAGCCTGAGTTGTGTAGCCACTGGAGATCTCCTTTACAATGCCACAGCAGCTCTGGGCGCCAGAAAGCTCACCACACACTGTGCCTTAGCACTGCATTCCTCTACTGCATCTCCCATTCCTCTCAAGCTTCAGGTGACTCTTCAATTGATACATGCGTAGGCCTACGGCACACTCAAGTTTACTCCAAGAACGTTTTCCAAAACGTTTCCCAAAACAACAACACAAAACGTCACTGGGTGGGGCTACATATTATCCTTTCTGGTTCATATGAAGCCTTAACTGATGGTGGTTTCAAGACAACAGGGAACTCGGAGTACCGAGTTAGTGTGCTGGGGTACGAGGTAGTTGAGGTGATTGAGGTAATATGTACATGTAGGTAATTACATACTGGGCAATTAGGATATACAGTATAATAAACAGATTAGCAGCATCGTGTGCAATAGAGTGAGATCGATCTAAAGAACATCGATCTAAAGAAATGTGTGCACAAAATTGGAGAGAACATTTATATTTTTGTTCAGTATTATTTTGAGATGTGTGTGCAAATGTGTGCAACTTTGTGTGTACACCTGTGTGTTATGTATGAGTGCCTGTGTATGTGTGTGATTTGTGAGATGCCTTTGTGTCTACAAGTACTTTCCCTGTGTGTGTCTGTATGTCCATGTGTGTGTCCGTGCCTGTGTGCGTGCGCTCATGCCAGCTTGTCCATGTACACAACCAGTCAAAAGTTTGGACACACCTACTCATTCAAGGGTTTTCTATGTTTTTACAATTTTTCACATTGTAGAATAATAGTGAAAACATAAAAACTATGAAAAAACACATATGGAATCACTGACGTGATCTTCCTGTCCGGTTTGTCGCTCCCTCGGGCAGTGGAGGAGATCTTCGTGGGCTATACTCAGCCTTACATTTTACATTTTAGTAGACGCGCTTATCCAGAGCGACTTACAGTTAGTGAGTAACTTTATATTTGTATTTATTTTTCATACCCCCCGTGGGAATCAAACCCACAACCCTGGCGTTGCAAACGCCATGCTCTACCAACTGAGCTACATCCCTGCCAGCCATTCCCCCCCCTACTCTGGACTACGCTGGGCCAATTGTGCGCTGCCCCATGGGTCTCCCGGTCACGGCCGGCTACAATAGAGCCTGGATTCGAACCAGGATCTCCACTCGGGCGCCTTGTCTCAGGGTAGTAGGTTGGTGGTCTGTTGATGTCCCTCTGGTACTGTGTGGGGGCTGTGCTTTGCCACAGTGTCTCCCGACTCCCCCCGTCTCAGCCTCCAGTATTTATGCTGCAATAGTCTATGTGCCAGGGGGCTAGGGTCAGTCTGTTATACCTGGCGTTATTCTTCCGTCTTATCCGGTGTCCTGTGTGAATTTAAGTATGCTCCCTCTAATTCGCTATCTCTCCCTCCCATCCCGGAGGACCTGAGCCCTATGACCATGCCTCAGGACTACCTGGCCTGATGACTCCTTGCTGTCCCCAGTCCACCTGGTCATGCTGCTGCAACAGTTTCCACTCCTCTGCCTTCGGCTATGGAACCCTGACCTGTTCACCAGATGTGCTACCTTGTCCCAGACCTGCTGTTTTCAACTCTCTCTCTCTACCGCACCTGCTATTTCAACCTCTAAATGCCCGGCTCTGAAAAGCCAAGTGACATTCTGATGTTCTGACCTGTTGCAACCTCTACTACCACTGTGATTATTATTTGACCCTGCTAGTCATCTATGAATGTTTGAACATCTTGGAGAAAAATCTGGCCTTAATGGCCATGTACTGTTATAATCTCCACCCGGCACAGCCAAAAGAGAACTGGCCACCCCTCAGAGCCTGGTTCCTCTCTAGGTTTCTTCCTAAGTTTCTGCCTTTCTAGGGAGTTTTTCCTAGCCACCGTGCTTCTACATCTGCATTGCTTGCTGTTTGGGGTTTTAGGATGGGTTTCTGTACAGCACTTTGTGACATCTGCTGATGGAAAAGGGCTTTATAAATAAAATGTGATTGATTGATGTAGTAACCAAAAAAGTGTTACACAAATCCAAATCTTTTTTATATTTGAGAATCTTCAAATAGCCACCCTTTGCCTTGATGACAGCTTTGCACACTCTTGGCATTCTCTCAACAAGCTTCATGAGGAAGTCACCTGGAATGCATTTCAATTAACAGGTATGCCTTCTTAAAAGTTAAATTTGTGGAATTTCTTTCCTTCTTAATGCGTTCGAGCCAATCAGTTGTGTTGTAACAAGGTGGTGGGGGTGTATACAGAAGATAGCCCTATTTGGTTAAAGACCAAGTCCATATTATGGCAAGAACAGCTCAAATAAGCAAATAGAAACGACAGTCCATCATTACTTTAAGACATGAAGGTCAGTCAGTACGGAACATTTTTATAACTTTTAAAGGTTCAAGTGCAGTCGCAAAAACCGTCAAGCGCTATGATGAAACTGGCTCTCATGAGGACCCCCACAGGAATGGCAGACCCAGAGTTACCTCTGCTGCAGAGGATATGTTCATTAGAATTGCAGCCCAAATAAATGCTTCACAGAGTTCAAGTCACAGACACATCTCAACATCAACTGTTAAGAGGGGACTGTGTGAATCAGGCCTTCATGGTCGAATTGCTGCAAAGAAACCACTACTAAAGGACACCAATAATAAGAGACCTGCTTGGGCCAAGAAACACGAGCAATGGAAATTAGACCGGTGGAAATTTGTCCATTGGTCTGATGAGGCCAATGTTGAGATTTTTGGTGGAGTGCTGCATCAGATGACCTGGCCTCCACAATTCCCCGACCTCAACCCAATTGAGATGGTTTGGGATGAGTCGGACAGCAGAGTGAAGGAGAAGCAGCCAACAAGTGCTCAGCATATGTGGGAACTCCTTCAAGACTGTTGGAAAAGCATTTCAGGTGAAGCTGGATGAGAGAATGCCAAAGCTGTTGTTAAGGCAAGGGGTGGCTATTTGAAGAATCTCAAATAAAAAATGTATTTGTATTCGTTTAACACTTTTTGGGTTACTACATGATTCGATATGTGTTATTTAATAGTTTTGATGTTTTCACTATTATTCTACAATGTAGAAAATAGTTTAAAAAAAGAAAAACCCTTGAATGAGTAGGTGTGTCCAAACCTTTGACTGGTACTGTAGGTGTGAATCTTGTTTTGGCCTAAAGATGGAGGGGGTGTGTGAGTGATATGCTGACTCACCTGTGTCTACCCACTGGCCCCTGCTACATCCCCAATGCCTTGCCCATTACCTTGGTCAACAACAGGCATCGCCAGACATCTTTCAGGCTAAAAGGAGCCAACTGACTGTGTAGCCTTCCTACAGGCTCATACCCCTGTATCACATGGATCATAGAGATATTTTAACAAAGTAGAGTGCATTCGGAAAGTATTCAGACCCCTTGACTTTTTCCACATTTTGTTATGTTACAGCCTTATTCTAAAATTGATTAAATACATGTTTTTCCTCATCAATCTACATACAATACCCCATAATTACAAATTGAAAACAGGTTTTTAGAAATTTTCACAAATGTATTAAAAATAAAAAACATAAATACCTTATTTACATAAGTATTCAGACCCTTTGCTATGAGACTCGAAGTTGAGCTCAGGTGCATCCTGTTTCCATTGATCGTCTTTGAGATGTTTCTACAACTTGATTGGAGTCCACCTATGGTAAATACAATTGATTGGACTTGATTTGGAAAGGCACGCAATTGTCTAACGTCCCACTGTCATGAGGTCGAAGGAATTGTCCGTAGAGCTCCAAGACAGGATTGTGTCAAGACACAGATCTGGGGAAGGGTTCCAAAAAATTTCTGCAACATTGAAGGTCCCCAGGAACACTATGGTCTCCACCATTCTTAAATGGAAGAAGTTTGGAACCACCAATATGCTTCCTAGAGCTGGCCGCCCGACCAAACTGAGCGATTGGGGGATAAAGGCCTTGGTCAGGGAGGTCACTATGACAGAGCTCCAGAGTTCCTTTGTGGAGATGGGAGAAACTTCCAGAAGGACAACCATCTCTGCAGCACTCCACCAATCAGGCCTTTATGGTAGAGTGGCCAGACAGAAGCCACTCCTCAGTAAAAGGCACATGAAAGCCCTCTTGGAGTTTGCCAAAAGGCACCTAAAGACTCTCAGACCGTGAGAAACAAGATTCTCTGGTCTGATGAAACCAAGATTTAACTCTTTGGCCTGAATGCCAAGCGTCACGTCTGGAGGAAACATGGCGCCATCCCTACGGTGAAGCATGGTGGTGGCAGCATCATGCTGTGGGGATGTTTTTCAGTGGCAGGGACTGGGAGACTAGTCATTATTGAGGGAAAGATGAACGGATCAAAGTACAGAGAGATCCTTGATGAAAACCTGCTCCAGAGCGCTCAGGACCTCAGACTGTGGCGAAGGTTCACTTTCCAACAGGACAACATTTACATTTACATCATCACACAATGACTCTAAGCACACAGCCAAGCTAACGCAGGAGTGGCTTCGGGTCAAGTCTCTGAATGTCCTTGAGAGGCCCAGCCAGAGCCCGGACTTGAACCCAATCTAACATCTCTAGAGATACCTGAAAATAGCTATGCAGCGACACTCCCCATCCAACCTGACAGAGCTTGAGATGATTTGCAGAGAAGAATGGGAGAAACTCGCAAAATACAGGTGTGCCAAGCTTGTAGTGTCACACCCAAGAAGACTCGAGGCTGTAATCACTGACAAAGATGCTTCAACAAAGTACTGAGTAAAGTGTCTGAATACTTATGTAAATGTGATATTTAAGTATTATATTTTTAATACATTTGCAAAAAAAATCTTAAAACCGGTTTTTGTTTTATTATGGGGTATTGTGTGTAGGTTGATGAGGGAATTATTATTATTTTTTAATCAATTTTAGAATAAGGCTGTAACGGTCTGAATACTTTTCAAATGCACTGTATATGGATACTATCCACTATTTACATGAAATGTACTTAGAAGTTCAACGTTCAAGTTAAAAACTCTACTTTTCATTCTTGTTAGGAGTGGAAATTATATTTTAAACACACTATAACGTCATTAAAGACATGGGCTGTGTCCCAAATGGCACCATAGGGTTCTGGACTAAAGTAGTGCACTATGTAGGTAGTAGGTTGCCATTTGGGACGCATTCACGGCCCTTCATTCAAAATAACCATGCATTCAACTGCCAAATGGGCAACTTTCTGGCCTCTCTCCCTCTTCTCTCTTCCGAACTGTGCTCCTGCACACTCTCCTCTTCCCCTCTTCTCCTTGTGCCTTCCCAACTTTTCCCTGCCAGCACAATCAAAATTCTCCCCCTCTCTGTTTCCTCATCCCCCTCTTAAGTCTGCCATAACACAATCAAAGCATCCTCGGCGCTATCTGACTGCACCACTGCAAGCGCCAAGCTTCTCTTTATATTCTAGCATCGGGAACTTGGAGATTACATGTTTTTTATTACTGTTCTACCAAGCTATAGAATAGAAAAAAGGGGCAATTTCTGCTCGGCAAGCAGTTTTCAGAGGTCCCCATGCAGAGCGGTACTCATTGTAAAGCAGTGGAGGCGTCTGATTGTCTGTCTGTATGTGATGAGCTAACTCAAAGCCATCTCCATCTCCAGTGCCTCTCTGGCCCTTGCACACACACTTTAGACGTGGTGCAGCCCCGGTTTTTAATTCCCTCTCTCAACTTCTTGGCCCTTTTGTCAAGCTGTGGAACTCTGGGGCTGAGTCCTAAATTGCATTCTATTATCTTTATAGTGCACTAGGGACCATAGGACTCTGGTCAAAATTACAGCACTATATAAGAAAAATACTGCCATTTGGGCCACAACCTTGGTCTCGGTCTTTCTCTCTCCCACTTTTTATTTAATTTATTTCACCTTCATCTAACCAGGTAAGCCAGTTGAGAACAAGTTCTCATTTACAACTGCGACCTGGCCAAGATAAAGCAAAGCAGTGTGATTAAAACAACAACAACACAGAGTTACATATGGAATAAACAAAACGTACAGTCAATAACACAATATAAAATCTATATACAGTGAGGGAAAAAAGTATTTGATCCCCTGCTGATTTTGTACGTTTGCCCACTGACAAAGAAATGATCAGTCTATAATTTTAATGGTAGGTTTATTTGAACAGTGAGAGACAGAATAACAACAAAATAATCCAGAGAAACGCATGTCAAAAATGTTATAAATTGATTTGCATTTTAATGAGGGAAATAAGTATTTGACCCCCTCTCAATCAGAAAGATTTCTGGCTCCCAGGTGTCTTTTATACAGGTAACGAGCTGAGATTAGGAGCACACTCTTAAAGGGAGTGCTCCTAATCTCAGCTTGTTACCTGTGTAAAAGACACCTGTCCACAGAAGCAATCAATCAGATTCCAAACTCTCCACCATGACCAAGACCAAAGAGCTCTCCAAGGATATCAGGGACAAGATTGTAGACCTACACAAGGCTGGAATGGGCTACAAGACCATCGCCAAGCAGCTTGGTGAGAAGGTGACAACAGTTGGTGAGATTATTCGCACCAAATGGAAGGAACACAAATGGAAGGAACACAAAATACCTGTCAATCTCCCTCGGCCTGGGGCTCCATGCAAGATCTCACTTCGTGGAGTTGCAATGATCATGAGAACGGTGAGGAATCAGCCCAGAACTACACGGGAGGATCTTGTCAATGATCGCAAGGCAGCTGGGACCATAGTCACCAAGAAAACAATTAGTAACACACTACGCCGTGAAGGACTGAAATCCTGCAGCGCCCGCAAGGTCCCCCTGCTCAAGAAAGCACATATACAGTGGGGAAAACAAGTATTTGATACACTGCCGATTTTCCAGGTTTTCCTACTTACAAAGCATGTAGAGGTCTGTAATTTTTATCATAGGTACACTTCAACTGTGAGAGACGGAATCTAAAACAAAAATCCAGAATTTTTAAGTAATTAATTTGCATTATATTGCATGACATATGTATTTGATACATCAGAAAAGCAGAACTTAATATTTGGTACAAAAACCTTTGTTTGCAATTACAGAGATCACACGTTTCCTGTAGTTCTTGACCAGGTTTGCACACACTGCAGCAGGGATTTTGGCCCACTCCTCCATACAGACCTTCTCAAGATCCTTCAGGTTTCGGGGCTGTCGCTGGGCAATACGGACTTTCAGCTGCCTCCAAAGATTATCTATTGGGTTCAGGTCTGGAGACTGGCTAGGCCACTCCAGGACCTTGAGATGCTTCTTACGGAGCCACTCCTTAGTTGCCCTGGCTGTGTGTTTCGGGTCGTTGTCATGCTGGAAGACCCAGCCACGACCCATCTTCAATGCTCTTACTGAGGGAAGGAGGTTGTTGGCCAAGATCTCGCGATACATGGCCCCATCCATCCTCCCCTCAATACGGTGCAGTCGTCCTGTCCCCTTTGCAGAAAAGCATCCCCAAAGAATGATGTTTCCACCTCCATGCTTCACGGTTGGGAGGGTGTTCTTGGGGTTGTACTCATCCTTCTTCTTCCTCCAAACACGGCGAGTGGAGTTTAGACCAAAAAGCTATATTTTTGTCTCATCAGACCACATGACCTTCTCCCATTCCTCCTCTGGATCATCCAGATGGTCATTGGCAAACTTCAGACGGGCCTGGATATGCGCTGGCTTGAGCAGGGGGACCTTGCGTGCGCTGCAGGATTTTAATCCATGACGGCGTAGTGTGTTACTAATGCTTTTCTTTGAGACTGTGGTCCCAGCTCTCTTCAGGTCATTGACCAGGTCCTGCCGTGTAGTTCTGGGCTGATCCCTCACCTTCCTCATGATCATTGATGCCCCACGAGGTGAGATCTTGCATGGAGCCCCAGACCGAGGGTGATTGACCGTCATCTTGAACTTCTTCCATTTTCTAATAATTGTGCCAACAGTTATTGCCTTCTCACCAAGCTGCTTGCCTATTGTCCTGTAGCCCATCCCAGCCTTGTGCAGGTCTACAGTTTTATCCCTGATATCCTTACACAGCTCTTTGGTCTTGGCCATTGTGGAGAGGTTGGAGTCTGTTTGATTGAGTGTGTGGACAGGTGTCTATTATACAGGTAACGAGTTCAAACAGGTGCAGTTAATACAGGTAATGAGTGGAGAACAGGAGGGCTTCTTAAAGAAAAACTAACAGGTCTGTGAGAGCCGGAATTCTTACTGGTTGGTAGGTGATCAAATACTTATGTCATGCAATAAAATGCAAATTAATTACTTAAATATCATACAATGTGATTTTCTGGATTTTTGTTTTAGATTCTGTCTCTCACAGTTGAAGTGTACCTATGATAAAAATTACAGACCTCTACATGCTTTGTAAGTAGGAAAACCTGCAAAATCGGCAGGGTTTCAAATACTTGTTCTCCCCACTGTACATGCCCGTCTGAAGTTTGCCAATGAACGTCTGAATGATTCAGAGGAGAACTGGGTGAAAGTGTTGTGGTCAGATGAGACCAAATTGGAGCTCTTTGGCATCAACTCAACTCGCCGTGTTTAGAGGAGTTGCTGCCTATGACCCCAAGACCACCATCCCCACCGTCAAACATGGAGGTGGAAACATTATGCTTTGGGGGTGTTTTTCTGCTAAGGGCACAGGACAACTTCACCGCATCAAAGGGACGATGGACGGGGCCATGTACCGTCAAATCTTGGGTGAGAACCTCCTTCCCTCAGCCACGGCATTGAAAATGGGTCGTGGATGGGTATTCCATTATGATAATGACCCAAAACACACGGCCAAAGAAACAAAGGAGTGGCTCAAGAAGAAGCACATTAAGGTCCTGGAGTGGCCTAGCCAGTCTCCAGACCTTATTCCCATAGAAAATATGTTTGGGGAGCTGAAGGTTCGAGTTGCCAAATGTCAGCCTCGAAACCTTAATGACTTGGAGAAGATCTGCAAAGAGGAGTGGGACAAAATCCCTCCTGAGATGTGTGCAAACCTGGTGGACAACTACAAGAAACGTCTGACCTCTGTGATTGCCAACAAGGGTTTTGCCACCAAGTACTAAGTCATGTTTTGCAGAGGGGTCAAATACTTATTTCCCTCATTAAAATACAAATACATTTATAACATTTTTGACATGCGTTTTTCTGGATTCGTTTGTTGTTATTCTGTCTCTCACTGTTCAAATAAACCTACCATTAAAATTATAGACTGATCATGTCTTTGTCAGTGGACAAACGTACAAAATCAACAGGGGATCAAATACTTTTTTCCCTCACTGTACAAGTGTGTGCAAATGTAGTAAGTTATGGAGGTAAGGCAATAAATAGGCCATAGTGCAAAATAATTACAATTACAATTTAGTATTAACACTGGAGTGATAGATGTGCAGAAGATGATGTGCAAATAGAGATACTGGGGTGCAAATGAGCAAAATAAATAACAATGTAAATCACAATATGGGATGAGGTAGTTGGGTGGGCTAATTACAGATGGGCTGTGTACAGGTGCAGTGATCGGTAAGCTGCTCTGACAACTGATGCTTAAAGATAGTGAGGGAGATAAGTGTCTCCAGCTTCAGAGATTTTTGCAGTTTGTTCCAGTCATTTACATCAGAGAACTGGAAGGAATGGTGACCAAAGGAGGTGTTGGCTTTGGGGATGACCAGTGAGATATACCTGCTGGAACGCAGTGAGATATACCTGCTGGAACGCATACTATATGTGGGTTTTTGCTATGGTGACCAATGAGCTAAGATAAGGCAGGGATTTGCCTAGAAGTGATTTATAGATGACCTGGAGCCAGTGGGTTTGGCGACAAATATGTAGTGAGGGCCAGCCAACGAGAGCGTACAGGTCACAATGGTGGGTAGTATATGGGGCTTTGGTGACAAAACGGATGGCACTGTGATAGACTACATCCAATTTGCTGAGTAGAGTGTTGGAAGCTATTTTGTAAATGACATCGCCGAAGTCAAGGATAAGTAGGATAGTCAGTTTTATGAGGGCATGTTTAGCAACATGAGTGAAGGAGGCTTTGTTGCGAAATAGGAAGCTGATTCTAGATTTAACTTTGGATTGGAGATGCTTAATGTGAGTCTGGAAGGAGAGTTTACGGTTTAACCAGACACCTAGGTATTTGTAGTTGTCCACATATTCTAAGTCAGACCCGCCGAGAGTAGTGATTCTGGTCGGGCAGGCGGGTGTAAGCAGCGTTCGATTGAAGAGCATGCATTTAGTTTTTCTAGCGTTTAAGAGCAGTTGGAGGCCACGGAAGGAGTGTTTTATGGCATTGAAGCTCGTTTGGAGGTTTGTTAACACAGTGTCCAATGAAGGGCCAGATGTATACAAAATGGTGTCTTCTGCGTAGAGGTGGATCTGAGAGTCACCAGCAGCAAGAGTGACATCATTGATATACACAGAGAATAGAGTCTGCCCGAGAATTGAACCCTGTGGCACCCCCATAGAGACTGCCAGAGGTCCAGACAACAGGCCCTCCGATTTGACACATTGAACTCTATCTCAGAAGTAGTTGGTGAACCAGGCGAGACAGTCATTTGAGAAACCAAAGCTGCGGTGATTGACAGAGTCAAAAGCCTTGGCCAGGTCAATGAAGACGGCTGCACAGTACTGTCTTTTATCGATCGCGGTTATTATATCGTTTAGGACCTTGAGCGTGTCTGAGGTGCACCCATGACCAGCTCGGAAACCTGATTGCATAGCGGAGAAGGTATGGTGAGATTCGAAATGGTCGGTGATCTGTTTGTTAACTTGGCTTTCAAATACTTTCGAAAGGCAGGGCAGGATGGATATAGGTCTGTAACAGTTTGGATCTAGAGTGTCACCCTCTTTGAAGAGGAGGATGACCGCGGCAGCTTTCCAATCTCTGGCGATCTCAGACGATACGAAAGAGAGTTTGAACAGGCTGGTAATAGGGGTTGGGACCATTTCGGCAGCTAATTTTAGAAAGAAAGGGTCCAGATTGTCTAGCCCAGCTGATTTGTAGGGGTCCAGATTTTGCAGCTCTTTCAGAACATCAGCTATCTGAATTTGGGTGAAGGAGAAGCGGGGGAGGGCAGAACTGGTGGCCGGGGTAGGGGTAGCCAGGTGGAAAGCATCGCCAGCCGTAGCAAAATGCTTGTTGAAATTTTCGATTATCGTAGATTTATCAGTAGTGACAGTGTTTCCTAGCCTCAGTGCAGTGGGCAGCTGGGAGGAGGTGCTCTTATTCTCCATGGACTTTACAGTGTCCCAAAACTTTTTGGAAAGCCTTTGCTTTCCTAACTGATTGTCTATATTGGTTCCTGACTTCCCTGAAAAGTTGCATATCGCGGGGGTTGTTCGATGCTAATGCAGTACGCCACAGGATGTTTTCGTGCTGGTCAAGGGCAGTCAAGTCTGGGGTGAACCAGGGGCTATATCTGTTCTTAGTTCTTCCCTAAATCCCTCCCTCCTGGACCTGAGCAACGTTTCTCTTTTGAAGGGAACATGCTGAGTTGATGTAGCTGTGTGATTCCTGGTGAAATGTACAACGGTGGATGAGGGAGTGTTTGGTATAAAAGACGAACTGGTTCTCTGAAAAATACCCTCTTGGCTCTCTCACTGTCGTGATGAATAGCGATGGCTTAGGGCCAGGCTAGGCGATAAATGGATGGAAAGTCGGTGGGGAAAAAATTGTTTACTTACAGTACCTTATCTTCCCGGCTTGACACATTTTTTATAGAGTACTTTTCCCATACTGAAAATTTTAATGTAACAAGGCCCCTAAGCTAACAGTAAAACATACATGTTATGGTTGCCTGCCCCTGTAGCAGGCATGTGCACAGATAGGGGTCTACTTGTGCCAGAACACCTGCCCCTTTGCCCTCACACTTGGCAAGTCCCCTTTTGGGTGTATTTTTTTTGTATACAGTTTTTGTCGTTGTTGTTCTGAACCCACTGCCCCCAAGTCATCAAGACATCGTAAAGTTCACCACCCCTACCTGTCTGATGGTCTGCCCTGTAGTGAGCTCACGTCCGCCCGGTTGTGCATTTTTCCCAGTATGCCCTGTATACAGGGACCGGTATCCAAACATGCATGGCTTGAAATGTGGTCACCAGTCGGGTGTGTGAAGCAAGCCACATAATTTAACAGTACTGCCACAGCAGCATAACATTTGAAGAATAACCTACTACACCATGAGTAGCCCTATAATTTTGCCACAGAGAATCAATAGCTTCTTAAAAATCATTGCCTAGCTATGGATTGTGTGTAGCCCAATATTAAGGCATGGGCTACAGTTGGGAACGCACAGCAAATCCGTCAGTGCCCAGCATGCAAGACTCTAATCTGTCTGCTGTAGGCTACCAAAATATTTTATCAACTTCCAAATAGGCTTATTGAGCGAACATTGTTTTACAGAGTAAAACAAGAGAGAGATAGGCTTTTGGCACGAGCACATCACAAGTGAGCTGCGCATTGTTGGGTGAGTCAGTGAAACTGGAAAGCTTTTTTAGGATTATAATTTCTGTACATATTGTACAATATGTGTGTATCCACACACCTAGGCCCAGGCCATGGATGGATTCAAGACAAAGTCGTTTTTATTGATCTGAGAATCTCAGTTTGTCAGTGTCAAAGTAGCCAGTCATGTAAAATGACGTAGAATTGAATGGAATGCGTTTATAAAAGGCCACCTTTTTCCCGGACCATTGGCTACTAAAAATAGTCCATGTGTGCAACTTCTGTAAGCGCCTCTACTCTACTGCTCTATGCCACTATGCAAATTCCATGATACGCATGCAATACTTTATTATAACGTTTTGAAAAATTATCTCATGCGTTCCGGTAGCTTACATCAGGAACAAAATTAAGGGGAAACAATTAAATGTCATGGAATGGCCTAGTCAAAGCCCAGACCTCAATCCAATTGAGAATCTGTGGTATGACTTAAAGATTGCTGTACACCAGCGGAACCCATCCAACTTGATGGAGCTGGAGCAGTTTTGCCTTGAAGAATGGGCAAAAATCCCAGTGGCTAGATGTGCCAAGCTAATAGAGACATATCCCAAGAGACTTGCAGCTGTAATTGCTGAAAAAGGTGGCTCTACAAAGTATTGACTTTGGGGGGGGTGAATAGTTATGCACGCTCAGGTTTGCTGTTATGTTGTCATATATCTTGTTAGTGGTAGGTATATACAGGCATGTTGTGTAAATCAAATTATACAAATCCCCCAAAATGCAATTTTAATTCCAGGTTGTAATGCAACAAAATAGGAAAAATGCCAAGGGGGGGTGAATACTTTCGCAACTCATTGTAGTTGTTCAGCGACGATCCCATCCAACCTGACAGAGCTTGAGAGGATCTGCAGAGAAGAATGTGAGAAACTAATACAGGTGTGCCAAGCTTGTAGGATCATACCCAAAAAGACTTGAGGCTGTAATCGCAACCAAAGGTGCTTCAACAAAGTACTGAGTAAAGGGTCTGAATACTTATGTAAGTGTGTTATTTCATTATTTTTATAAATTAGAAAAAACTAAAATTATGGGGTATTGTGTGTAGATTGATGAAAACAAACAAACAAATAATGTAATCCATTTTAGAATAAGGCTGTAACATAACAAAATGTGGAAAAAATCAAGGGGTCTGAATACTTTCCGAAGGCACTGTATAATGCGTTTGGATGTCGGAGGAAAGCAAAGTCTCAGAAAAACAGTATGTTGCAGAATATGATGTCCCTCTGGAAGGAGATCCTCACAAATAAGATGTGGGCCCCCCCTGGCGAGAACAGAGGATGTGGGATCTGCTTTATGAGCAATAATAAGTGGTGCAATGGGGGAAACGTACAGGAACTTGGGAGCGTATGCTCTCCCGACTTGTAATACTTGTTTTTTACCTTCCGAGACAGTTCTCAGTGATTATCACCATGGCTGTGTACAAAAAAATGCTGTCAAGGATTTTCATTGGACCCTGAATGAACTGGAGACAGTGTACCCTGAGGCAGCGTTCAATGTTGCGGGGGACTTTAACAAAATTAATTTGAGGACCGTGCTCCAGAATTACTACCAACACATTGACTGTCCACCTCACATAAATTACACTGTTGACCACTGCTACACTGCTTTTTGGACACGGGTATAAGGCCCTCCCATCCTCCTTTAGGCAAATCGGACCACGACTCCCTTTTGCTCATCCTAACCTACAAACCAATACTCAAGAGGGAAGTTCCGGTGGTTAGGTCTGTACAACGATAGTCTGACCAATCAGAATCCATGCTCCAAGACTGTTTTGTTCATGTGGACTGGAATATGTTCCAGGTCGCCTCTGGAGATAACGTCAATGAATACTTCGACTCAGCTAACGGACTCATAAAAAATTTACCCGAATGAAAAAACGTGGATTGATGGCAGCCTTGTCAGGAAACTAAAGAAGAAAGATAATGATTATTAACACAGCAAGGTGACAGGGGACAAGCGTATGGTAAACAGTACAAATACGACCTACGCAGATCAATCAAGGTGGCGAGACACAAAGTGGGGACAATTCAGCGGGTCGGACACGAGGCGTATGTGGTAGGGGCTTCTAACAATCACGGATTACAAAAATAAACCCAGTCGCGGACACCAACGCCACCCTACTGGACGAGCTAGACATCTGTTTCTCACTCTTCGAGCATAAATTCAAATCGAATTGTATTTGTCACATACACGTGTTTAGCAGATGTTATTGCGGGTGTAGCGAATTGCTTGTGCTTCTAGCTCCGACAGTGCAGTAAAATCTGACAAGTAATATCTAACAATCTCACAAAATATACCCGATACACAGAAATCTAGTAAGGAATGGCATTTAAGAATATATACATATATGGACAAGCAATGACAGAGCGGCATGGACTAAGATACAGTAGAATATTATAGAATAGAATACAGTATATACACATGAGATGAGTAGTGTAAGATATGTAAACATGATTAAAGTGACTAGTGATTTCAATAGGCGGCAGCAGCCTCTAACGTGCTAGTGATGGCTATTTAACAGTCTGATGGCCTTGAGATAGAAGCTGTTTTTCATTCTCTCGGTCCCAGCTTTGATGCATCTATACTGACCTCACCTTCTGGATGATAGCGGGGTGAACAGGCAGTGGCTCGGGTGGTTGATGTCCTTGATGATCTTTTTGGCCTTCCTGTGACATCGGTTGCTCTAGGTGTCTTGGAGGACGGGTAGTTTGCCCCCGGTAATGCGTTCGGCAGACCGCACCACCCTCTGGAGAGCCCTGCGGTTGCGGTCGGTGCAGTTGCTGTACCAGGCGGTGATACAGCCTGAGAGGATGCTCTCAATTGTGCATCTGTAAAAGTTTGTGAGGGTTTTAGATGCCAAGACACATTTCTTCAGCCTCCTGAGGTTGAAGAGGCTCTGTTGCGCCTTCTTCACCACACTGTCTGTGTGGGTGGACCATTTCAGTTTGTCAGTGATGTGTACGCCAAGGAACTTTAAGCTTTCCACCTTCTCCACTGCGGTCCCGTCGATGTGGATAGGGGGTGCACCCTCAGCTGTTTCCTGAAGTCCACGATCATCTCCTTTGTTTTGTTGATGTTGAGTGAGAGGGTATTTTCCTGGCACCACACTCCCAGAGCCCTCACCTCCTCCCTGTAGGCGGTCTCGTCATTGATAGTAAACAAGCCTACTACTGTTGTGTCGTCTGCAAACTTGATGATTGAGTTGGAGGCGTGCTTGGCCACACAGTCATGGGTGAACAGGGAGTACAGAAGGGGGCTGAGCATGCACCCTTGTGGGGCCCCAGTGTTGAGGATCAGCGAAGTGGAGTTGTTGTATCCTACCTTCACCACCTGGGGGCGGCCCGTCAGGAAGTCCAGGAACCAGTTGCACAGGGCGGGGTTCAGACCCAGGGCCTCGAGCTTAATGATGAGCTTGAAGGGTACTATGGTGTTGAATGCTGAGCTAAAGTCAATGAACAGCATTCTTACATGTGTATTCCTCTTGTCCAGATGGGATAGGGCAGTGTGCAGTGTGATGGCGATTGCATCATCTGTGGATCTATTGGGGCGGTAAGCAAATTGAAGTGGGTCTAGGTTGACAAGTAATCCTTGACTAGTCTCTCAAAGCACTTCATGATGACAGAGGTGAGTGCTACGGGGCGATAGTCATTTAGTTCAGTTACCTTTGCTTTATTGGGTACAGGAACAATGATGGCCATCTTGAAGCATGTGGGAACAGCAGACTGGGAAAGGGAGAGATTGAATATGTCCATAAACACACCAGTCAGCTGGTCTGCACATGCTCTGAGGACGGGGCTAGGGATGCTGTCTGGGCCGGCAGCCTTGCGGGGGTTAACATGCTAAATGTCTTACTCACGTCGGCCACGGAGAAGGAGAGGCCACAGTCTTTGGTAGTGGGCCTCGTCAGTGACACTGTGTTATCCTCAAAGCGGGCAAAGAAAGTGTTTAGCTTGTCTGGAAGCGAGACGTTGGTGTCTGCGACGTGGCTGGTTTTGTTTTTGTAGTCCGTGATTGTCTGTAGACCCTGCCACATACGTCTCGTGTCTGAGCCGTTGAATTGCGACTCCACTTTGTCTCTATACTGATGTTTTGCCAGTTTAAATGCGGTGGTTCGAGCTTTCAGTTTTGCACGAATGCTGCCATCTATCCACACTTTCTAGTTAAGGTATGTTTTAATAGTCAGTGGGCACAACATCACCTATACACTTGTTTCAGTGTATTCATCTAAATTATTTTCGCAAGCTACCCGGAACAAATCCCAGTCGTGATCAAAACAATCTTGAAGCGTGGATTCCGATTGGTCAGACCAGCGTTGAATAGCCCTTAGCACGGGTACTTTCTGTATGAGTTTCTGCCTATAGGAAGGGAGGAGCAAAATGGAGTTGTGATCAGATTTTTTCGAAAGGAGGGCGGGGGAGGGCCTTATAATCCATCCCGGAAGTTCGAATAGCAATGGTCGAGGATTTTAGCAGCGCGAGTACAACAGTCGATATGTTGATAGAACTTCGGCAGCCTAGTTCTCAAATTTGCTTTGTTAAAATCCCCGGCTACAATAAATGCAGCCTCAGGATATGTGGTTTCCAGTTTGCATAAAGTCCAGTGAAGTTCTTTGAGGGCCGTCATGGTATCGGCTTGAGGGGGGATATACATGGCCGTGACTATAACCGAATAAAATTATCTTGGGAGAAAATACGGTAGGCATTTGATTGTGAGGTATTCTAGGTCGGGTGAACAAAAGGACTTGAGTTCCTGTATGTTACTACTATTACAATATGAGCCGTTAATCATGAAACACACACCTCCGCCCTTCTGCCTCCCGGAGAGATATTTATTCCTGTCTGCTCGATGAACTGAGAACCCATCTGGCTGGACCGATTTCGAAAGAATATCCCCAGAGAGCTATGTTTCCGTGAAACAAAGTATGTTACAGGCCTTGATGTCTCTCTGGAAAGAAATCCTTGCCCGGAGCTCGTCAACCTTGTTAACCAGAGACTGAACATTAGCGAGTAGTATTAGCGTTGGGTGGTGTGTGCGCCTCCTAAGTCAAACCAGCAGGCCACTCCGAGTGCCTCTCCTCCTCCACCGGCGATGTTTTGGGTCAGCCGCTGGATTCAGTTAAATTGCCCTGGGGAGAGCAAACAAAGGATCTGCTTCGGGAAAGTCGTATTCCCGGTCGTAATGCTGGTGAGTTACCGCCGCTCTGATATCCAATAGTTTTTCCCGGCTCTATGTAATGATACAAAACACTTTCTGAGCTAATAATGTAAAAAATAATACAAAAAAATACAAAATACCGCAAAGTATCCTTAGAGCTAGTCTCTGAGCCACCGAGAAGAGCCCCCGAGGACAACGAGGGCTACGTGCTTACGGTCTCCACAGAGGACGCATATAAATTCTTCAAACGTGTCAACCCTCGCAAGGCTGCCGCCCCAGACGACATCCCTAGCCGCACCCTCAGTGTATGTGCAGACCAGCTAGCAGATGTGTTTTCTGACACTTTCAATCTCTCTCTTGCTCAGGCCGTTATCCCCACCTGCTTCAAGATGTCCACTAACATGCCTCTTTCTAAAGAAAGGGAAAGTAACTGAACGACTACCAACCCGTAGAACTCCCGTCATCATGAAATGCTTCGAGAGGCAACTCAAAGACCACATAACCTCCTCCCTCCCCGATACACTTGACCCTCTCCAATTTGCCTACCACCGTGACAGATTCACGGACGACGCAATCACCATTGCCAATACTAATTGAGTGTAGGTACGTACATTTCTGACCCACTGGGAATATGATTAAATAAATAAAAGCTGAAATAAATCATTCTCTATACTATTATTCTGACATTTCACATTCTTAAAATAAATTGGTGATCCTAACTGACCTAAGACAGGTAATATTTACTAGGATTAAATGTCAGGAATTGTGAAAAACTGAGTTTAAATGTAGTTGGCTATGGTGTATGTAAACTTCCGACTTCAAATGTACAGTACATAGCTACCTCAACTACCTCGTATCCCTTCACATCTACTCGGTACTGGTAATCACTGTATACTGTATAGCCATGTTATTTTTACTCGTTATTGTTATTTATTATTGACATTGTATTTATTCCTTGTGTCACTATAAAAAAAAAAAATTGATTGTGTCTTTATCTTTATTCTGCGTTGTTGGAAAAGGACCAGTAAGTAAGCATTTCACTGTTAGTCTACACCTGTTGTTTACGAAACGTGACAAAAAAAACAATTTAAAACAATTTGCTGTATTTACAGTATTTATCCCGCTGGCCCATATTCAGACAATCCTGCCGATTGAATCAGAACAAAAAAAACACTAATGTAATGCTAGTTAATTTGCTCTGAGTTAATAGTTTTTAAGAGTAACACTATTTCTCGCACAGGATGGTGCCAGGGTTGCTATGGAAACAGTTGAAGAGGAACAGGGGTCATTCATTCGATGGTGATAATGAGTTCTGAAGTGAGTGAATCGGATCGAACTGGACTGGGCTTGAGGGACTCATAAAAGCGTGTGCTCTGGGTTTAAACTAAAGCTTATCTCATTCATCCCTCCTTCATCTTCTCTTTTATTAATCTTCTCCATTCAGGAGCATACCTTTAATGTTTACATCATGTATGGGCTTTTAAGATAAAGATGTAGTGAAATACAAATTAGCACCTCACAGTAAAGACTATAGTTACAGTGGCTTGCGAAAGTATTCACCCTTCTTGGCATTTTTCCTATTTTGTTGCCTTACAACATGGAATTAAAATTGATTTTTGGGGGGTTTGTATCATTTGATTTAAACTTGAGCGTGCATAACTATTCACCCCCCCAAAAGTCAAAACTTAGAGCCACTTTTTGCAGCAATTACAGCTGCAAGTCTCTCGGGGTATGTCTCTATAAGCTTGGCACATCTATCCACTGGGATTTTTGACCATTCTTCAAGGCAAAACTGCTCCAGCTCCTTCGAGTTGGATGGTATCCGCTGGTGTACAGCAATCTTTAAGTCATACCACAGATTCTCAATTGGATTGAGGTCTGGCTTTGACTAGGCAATTCCAAGACATTTAAATTTTTCCCCTTAAACCCCTCGAGTGTTGCTTTAGCAGTATGCTTAGGGTCATTGTCCTGCTGGAAGGTGAACCTCCGTCCCAGTCTCAAATCTCTGGAAGACTGAAACAGGTTTCCCTCAATAATTTCCCTGTATTTAGCGCCATCCATCATTGCTTCAATTCTGGCCAGTTTCCCAGTCCCTGCCGATTAAAAACATCCCCACAGCATGATCAGCATGATAATGATGGTGTTCTCGGTGTGATGAGAGGTGTTGGGTTTTCCCCAGACATAGCGTTTTCCTTGATGGCCAAAAAGCTCAATTCTAGTCTCATCTGACCAGAGTACATACTTCCATATGTTTGGGGAGTCTCCCACATGCCTTTTGGCGAACACCAAACGTGTTTGCTTATTTTTTTCTTTAAGCAATGGTTTTTTTCTTGCCACTCTTCTGTAAAGCCCAGCTCTGTGGAGTGTACGGCTTAAAGTGGTCCTATGGACAGATACCCCAATCTCCGCTGTGGAGCTTTGCAGCTCATTCAGGTTTATATTTGTTCTCTTTGTTGCCACTCTGATTAATGCCCTCCTTGCGTGGTCCATGAGTTTTGAAAGCGGCCCTCTCTTGGCAGGTTTGTTGTGGTGCCATATTCTTTCAATTTTTTATAATTGATTTAATGGTGCTCCGTGGGATGTTCAAAGTTTCTGATATTTTTTTTATAACCCAACCCTGATCTGTACTTCTCTACAACTTTGTCCCTGACCTGTTTGGAGAGCACCTTGGTCGTCATTGTGCCGCTTGCTTGGTGGTGCCCCTTGCTTAGTGGTGTTGCAGACTCTGGGGCCTTTCAGAACATGTGTATGTATACTGAGATAATCTGACAGATCATGTGACACTTAGATTGCACACAGGTGGACTTTATTTAACTAATTATATGACTTCTGAAGGTAATTGGTTGCACAATATCTTATTTAGGGGCTTCATAGCAAAGGGGGTGAATACATACAGTGGGGAAAAAAAGTATTTAGTCAGCCACCAATTGTGCATGTTCTCCCACTTAAAAAGATGAGAGAGGCCTGTAATTTTCATCATAGGTACACGTCAACTATGACAGACAAAATGAGGGAAAAAAATCCAGAAAATCACATTGTAGGATTTTTTATGAATTTATTTGCAAATTATGGTGGAAAATAAGTATTTGGTCAATAACAAAAGTTTCTCAATACTTTGTTATATACCCTTTGTTGGCAATGACACAGGTCAAACGTTTTCTGTAAGTCTTCACAAGGTTTTCACACACTGTTGCTGGTATTTTGGCCCATTCCTCCATGCAGATTTCCTCTAGAGCAGTGATGTTTTGGGGCTGTCGCTGGGCAACACAGACTTTCAACTACATCCAAAGATTTTCTATGGGGTTGAGATCTGGAGACTGGCTAGGCCACTCCAGCACCTTGAAATGCTTCTTACGAAGCCACTCCTTCGTTGCCCGGGCGGTGTGTTTGGGATCATTGTCATGCTGAAAGACCCAGCCACATTTCATCTTCAATGCCCTTGCTGATGGAAGGAGGTTTTCACTCAAAATCTCACGATACATGGCCCCATTCATTCTTTCCTTTACACAGATCAGTCGTCTTGGTCCCTTTGCAGAAAAACAGCCCCAAAGCATGATGTTTCCACCCCCATGCTTCACAGTAGGTATGGTGTTCTTTGGATGCAACTCAGCATTCTTTGTCCTCCAAACACGACAAGTTGAGTTTTTACCAAAAAGTTCTATTTTGGTTTCATCTGACCATATGACATTCTCCCAATCCTCTTCTGGATCATCCAAATGCACTCTAGCAAACTTCAGACGGGCCTGGACATGTACTGGCTTAAGTAGGGGGACACTCAGGATTTGAGTCCCTGGCGGCGTAGTGTGTTACTGATGGTAGGCTTTGTTACTTTGGTCCCAGCTCTCTGCAGGTCATTCACTAGGTCCCCCCCGTGTGGTTCTGGGATTTTAGCTCACCGTTCTTGTGATCATTTTGACCCCACGGGGTGAGATCTTGCGTGGAGCCCCAGATCGAGGGAGATTATCAGTGGTCTTGTATGTATTCCATTTCCTAATAATTGCTCCCACAGTTGATTTCTTCAAACCAAGCTGCTTACCTATTGCAGATTCAGTCTTCCCTGGCCTGGTGCAGGTCTACAATTTTGTTTCTGGTGTCCTTTGACAGCTCTTTGGTCTTGGCCATAGTGGAGTTTGGAGTGTGACTGTTTGAGGTTGTGGACAGGTGTCTTTTATACTGATAACAAGTTCAAACAGGTGCCATTAATACAGGTAACGAGTGGAGGACAGAGGAGCCTCTTAAAGAAGAAGTTACAGGTCTGTGAGAGCCAGAAATCTTGCTTGTTTGTAGGTGACCAAATACTTATTTTCCACCATAATTTGCAAATAAATTCATTAAAAATCCTACAATGTGATTTTCTGGATTTTTTTTTCTCAATTTGTCTGTCATAGTTGACGTGTACCTATTATGAAAATTACAGGCCTCTCTCATCTTTTTATGTGGGAGAACTTGCACAATTGGTGGCTGACTAAATACTTTTTTTCCCCACTGTATGCACGCACCACTTTTCCATTATTATTTTATTTTTATTTTTTCAAACAAGTTATTTTTTTCATTTCACTTCACCAATTTGGACTATTTTGTGTATGTTCATTACATGAAATCCAAATAAAAATACATTTAAATTACAGGCTGTAATGCAACAAAATAGAAAAAACGCCAAGTGGGATGAATACTTTTGCAAGGCACTGTATATACTGTTGATAAAAGCTTATTCATGAGAAACATCCTACACTGTATGTGGGCTATTGTGTTTTAAATATACTAATTTTGTGCAATATATCTCCCAATGGGTTTAAAAAAAAAAAAAATGTAATTGTGACATATTTTATAGTATCTCATGGACAGACTATGTAACATAACTGGTATCGTAATGGTATTGTAGGGCCCTAAAAAAAGAATGAGGACGGAATCACGGAATCCAGACATTAACAATGATTTCAGCAATATTCAAAAATATGAATGTATAAGATTAATTAAATATTTTGAACTTAAAATACAATTAATTGATTTGTACATTTTCTCACAAGATATGAAAATAATGCATCTGTGATTCGTATTTTCTGCAACTTTCTAAAGAACCAACGACATGGGATGCCCCTGTCTGTGTGGTGCGCACATTTGTCTATCACTGTAGCCAGTTAGGGATGCTAATGATAACCGCTAATGAAAACCTTTTCAATTAAATGTTCTCTGCTTTCCTGGCAGAATGATATCATGATTAGCATTTGTTTCGCAAACCTTGCCATCACATGTGCAGTACAGAAACTTTGCTAGCCAAATACATTCCTCTCTCGCTAGGTGCGCAGTTAAAGGGGAATTACACTAAAGAATTGTCTTCTGATGTGATTTATGCATTGACATGGACTGAAAAAATTTGACCAGGAAAATGTTTACAAGAAAACAACTTGTTCTAACAAATTCTAACAGATTTTATGGTGCCCTAGTATTGTAATGTCTGTCAAAAGAATGTGCGATGCAATGACTAACTGTTGTTCCAGTGCGCTGGTTTTTCTTTACTGATAAGTTGGACAAATCATGATTTAACAGGTGTCAGCGTCTTTCGAATTTCGGATGGGGAGGGGACATTTGGCCCATAGACTTGACCGAAAGTTAGGAGCACCAGAAATATATATTATTTTAATTGATTGAGATATTGTCTACATTGGGCCTATATGAATCCTACTTACGTTTGAAGCACTTCTGAAGAACTTAAAATGTTTCTCTTTCTTTCTGTGCCACCAAATGTTTGCATAATGGTAAAGTTACCAGATTGGTAGGGCAATATAGGAAAAACATATAATTGAGATTTTTCAATCAAAATATTGCGATTTGACTAGTGATAGATCAAAATACTTGGGTGAACTGTTGGAATCATATAAATATAACTATTATTCTAATTCTATGATTGGTGTTGTTTGGCGTGAAAACAAATGATAAAGCCAGGTAGGGGTTATGGCATGGTATCAACCAAAGTGCTGGTCAGCGTTTCCCAGGGGACCCTGATAGCATTTCAATAGATGCATAGATGTTATATTTAGACAAAGATTTTAGAATAGGCTATCTGATTCAAAACATGCCATTGCCCATACAACATGGTGATATGGCACCTTTATTTTATAATTTTTTATACACAACCACTGGTAGCAACCTATATTAGAGCTAACGTTTGCTTTGCCATAGCTAGTGCATTTAGATAAATGTAATTTAGCTAGCCAGCTAGCTATTTAGCGATTAGCATTGGTATTTATTATGGATCCCCATTAGCAGCAAAACTTAGGCAGTTATACATTTAAAAACAATACAATACATTCATAACATATTTCACAACATATTAAGTGTGTGCCCTCAGGCCTCTACTCTACTACCACATATCTATAACACAAAATCCATGTGTACATGTGTGTATAGTGCGTATGTTATTGTGTGTTTGTATGCATGTGTCTATGTTTGTCTCACTTCACAGTCCCCGCTGTTCCATAAGATGTTTTTCTATCTGTTTTTTTAAATCTAATTTTACTGCCGGCATGAGCTACTTGATGTGGAAAAGAGTTCCATGTAGTCATGGCTCTATGTAGTACTGTTCGCCTCCCATAGTCTGTTCTTGACTTGGGGACTATGAAGAGACCTCTGGTGGCATGTCTTGTGGGGTATGGATGGGTGTCCTCGGTGCATTCAACATGTCAATACCTCTCACAAATACAAGTAGTGATGAAGTCAATCTCTCCTCCACTTTGAGCCAGGAGAGATTGATATGCATATTATTCATGTTAGCTCTCTATGTACATCCAAGGGCCAGCTGTGCTGCACTATTCTGAGACAATTGCAATTTTCCTAAGTCCCTCTTTGTGGCACCTGACCACACAACTGAACAGTAGTCCAGGTGCGACAAAACTAGGGCTTGTAGGACCTGCCTTGTTGATGGTGCTGTTAAGAATGCAGAGCAGCGCTTCATTATGGACATACGTCTCCCCATCCTAGCTACTGTTGTATCAATCTGTTTTGACCATGACACTTTACGATCCAGGGTTACTCCAATCAATTTATTCTCCTCAATTTGCTCAATTTCCACATTATTCATTAGAATATTTAGTTGATGTTTAGGGTTTAGTAAATGATTTGTCCCAAATACAATGCTTTTATTTTTTGAAATATTTAGGACTAACTTATTCCTTGCCACCCATTCTGAAACTAACTGCAGCTTTTTGTTAAGTGTTGCTGTCATTTCAGTCGCTGTGGTAGCTGAAGTGTATAGTGTTGAGTCATCTGCATACATAGACACACTGGCTTTACTCTTACGAAGCCACTCCTTCGTTGCCCGGGCGGTGTGTTTGGGATCATTGTCATGCTGAAAGACCCAGCCACGTTTCATCTTCAATGCCCTTGCTGATGGAAGGAGGTTTTCACTCAAAATCTCACGATACATGGCCCCATTCATTCTTTCCTTTACACAGATCAGTCGTCCTGGTCCCTTTGCAGAAAAACAGCCCCAAAGCATGATGTTTCCACCCCCATGCTTCACAGTAGGTATGGTGTTCTTTGGATGCAACTCAGCATTCTTTGTCCTCCAAACACGATGAGTTGAGTTTTTACCAAAAAGTTCTAATTTGGTTTCATCTGACATTCTCCCAATCCTTTTTTGGATCATCCAAATGCACTCTAGCAAACTTCAGATGGGCCTGGACATGTACTGGCTTAAGCAGGGGGACACGTCTTGCACTGCAGGATTTGAGTCCCTGGCGGCGTAGTGTGTTACTGATGGTAGGCTTTGTTACTTTGGTCCCAGCTCTCTGCAGATCATTCACTAGGTCCCCCCGTGTGGTTCTGGGATTTTTGCTCACCGTTCTTGTGATCATTTTGACCCCACGGGGTGAGATCTTGCGTGGAGCCCCAGATCGAGGGAGATTATCAGTGGTCTTGTATGTCTTCCATTTCCTAATAATTGCTCCCACAGTTGATTTCTTCAAACCAAGCTGCTTACCTATTGCAGATTCAGTCTTCCCAGCCTGGTGCAGGTCTACAGTTTTGTTTCTGGTGTCCTTTGACAGCTCTTTGGTCTTGGCCATAGTGGAGTTTGGAGTGTGACTGTTTGAGGTTGTGGACAGGTGTCTTTTATACTGATAACAAGTTCAAACAGGTGCCATTAATACAGGTAACGAGTGGAGGACAGAGGAGCCTCTTAAAGAAGAAGTTACAGGTCTGTGAGAGCCAGAAATCTTGCTTGGTTGTAGGTGACCAAATACTTATTTTCCACCATAATTTGCAAATAAATTCATAAAAAATCCTACAATGTGATTTTCTGGGAAAAAAAATCTCAATTTGTCTGTCATAGTTGACGTGTACCTATGATGAAAATTACAGGCCTCTCTCATCTTTTTAAGTGGGAGAACTTGCACAATTGGTGGCTGACTAAATACTTTTTTCCCCCACTGTAGCAGGGGGTGTAAAGCCATAAGACATACATTATTCCAGCAACAGACTATGATCGATAATGTCAAAAGCCGCACTGAAGTCTAACAAAACAGCCCCCACAATCTTTTTATCATCAATTTCTCTCAGCCAATCATCAGTCATTTGTGTCAGTGCTGTGCTTGTTGAATTACCTTCCCTAAAACGTGCTGAAAGTCTGTTGTCAAATTGTTTACTGTAAAATAGCATTTTATCTGGTCAAACACAATTTTTTAAAAAAGTTTACTAAGGGTTGGTAACAGGCTGATTGGTTGGCTATTTGAGCCAGTAAAAGGGGCTTACTATTCTTAGGTAGGGGAATAACTTTTGCTTCCCTCTAGGCCTGAGGGCACACACTTTCTAGTAGGCTTAAATTGAAGATATGGCAAATAGGAGTGGCAATATTGTCCGCTATTATCCTCATTAATTTTCCATCCAAGTTGTCAGACCCCGGTGGCTTGTCATTGTTGATTCACAATAAGATTTTTTTCACCTCTTCTTACTTTACGGAATTCAAAATTACAATGTTTGTCTTTCAAAATCTGGTCAGATATACACTACCATTCAAAAGTTTGGGGTCACTTAGAAATGTCCTTGTTTTCGAAAGAAAAGCAATTTTTTGTCCATTAAAATAACATCAAATTGATCAGAAATACAGTGTAGACATTGTTAATGTTGTAAATCTAAAAAAAAATCTCTAATGAATAATATGGCAGCTTCATTAAATAGTACCCGCAAAACACCAGTCTCAACGTCAACAATGAAGAGGCGACTCCGGGATGCTGACCTTCTAGGCGGAGTTGCAAAGAAAAAGCCATATCTCAGACTGGCCAATAAAAATAAAAGATTAAGATGGGAAAAAGAACACAGACACTGGACTTTGTACGATATCTTCAGTTTCTTGGCAATTTTTCACATGGAAGAGCCTTAATTTCTCAGAATAAGAATAGACTGACGAGTTTCAGAAGAAAGTTTTGTTTCTGGCTGTTTTGAGCCTGTAATCGAACCCACAATTGCTGATGCTCCAGATACTCAACTAGTCTCAAGAAGGCCAGTTTTATTGCTTCTTTAATCAGCACAACAGTTTTCAGCTGTGCTAACATAATTGCAAAAGGGTTTTCTAATGATCAATTAGCCTTTTAAAATGATAAACTTGGATTACATTGGAACACAGGACTGATAGTTGCTGCATCTGTACGCCTATGTAGATATTCCATTAAAAATCAGCCGTTTCCAGCCACAATAGCCATTTACAACATTAACAATGTCTACACTGTATTTCTGATCAATTTGATGTTTTTTTATTTTTATAATG